>NW_022280094.1:1974693-2083679 GCF_004355925.1 Anarrhichthys ocellatus
GTGTGTGTGTGTGTGTGTGTGTGTGTGTGTGTGTGTGTGTGTGTGTGGATGAAGCTAGATCTGCTCCCTGCTAGCTTGTTTAGTGTGTTTTATAGGGGCTGGAGACGTCACATGGTGAGGATGTAGTTCCTTTAGTTTTTCCATTTTCACCCTTAATTTGTCTTTTTTTCCCCAAAGTTTAATCTTCTAAATGAATGGATGAGAATGATGTTATTTCTTGTATTTTCTTACTGACAAACAAACAGAATAATACAATACAACCCGGGGACACCAGCATTTAGATTAGCAAAATGTAGTCGATTCTGTTGTGTGGGTAAAGTTCCCCACACAAATCTTTTGCGTTGTCTTTTGACAAGCGAATATGTGCAGTTACATATTAGCACACCGTGGTACTGACCTTTGAAGGAGCAGAGTGCCGGAGTGTCCAAAACAGTGGCGACCTCCGAGCTAGCTAGTTAGCAAGCTAGCTTGGAGAGCTAGTGTGACTCACAAGTGTTAGCATGTTCACAGCTGACTAGAGTGTTAGCATGTTCACAGCTCACTAGAGTGTTAGCATGTTCACAACTGACGAGAGTGTTAGCATGTTCACAGCTGACGAGAGTGTTAGCAGTTCCCTCGACCTCTACAGTAGTAGAAACTGTGAGTATACAAAGCCTAGTCTCATTCCCAGGGCGTCAAATTATGTTTTGTCACGGCCCTCGGACTCTGATACCGACTCACAAGGCACCCTCCAGCATCCATATGAGACACACCAGGCTTTCAAGTAACTCCAATGTAAACCCAGCCTTGTCATTATTAGAGGCTCAGAGCAACTGACATATAAACATATAACATATGACATATAACGAGTGACAAAGTTTTTCCTAGTCAGGAGTTTGGGATGGATGGATGGGTCAAACAAATACAGGACTTTCACCGTGGAGCTGTTTGGTCCAATGTGAAACCAAAAGTCAACGTTGACTCTTTTGAAGTGACATAAGTACGTTTTATGAAGTAGCTATCTTACGTCCCACGTCAATTTACAGAGCCTATGTAACTAGCCTGTGTAATAAAATACTAATTTCAACCCTTGTTCTACTAAACCTAGCCAAGTAGTTTTGTGATGCCAAGGGGCCGTCTGTATGTGACGAGTTGGGAAAGAACAGATTGGTGTACACTGTGTGTATACTACCACTTATTTTGTAAGAATATGACCTTTGGTGTGCAGTGTGACCCTTACCCTTAGTCTGTCTCTCCTTAATTTCCAATTTATCTACCCTGAAGGCCAGCGTAGCACTCAGCTTTATCCATTTTTGATGAATACATACATTTTTAAAAACCGCTCATAAAAGTAGTTTCATTTAAAAAGGTCAATGTAGTTTTTAACATTACTCAAACAGTAGGGAATAGTTTACAGGAGTTTGTCATGGATTCATACACATGCAGTGCACTGGTGATTATTCACAGCGTGATTCACTTTCACTTATTCTAAAAAATCATGAATGACTTCAAAACTAACTCATAATTCACAGCCCATATGACCTAATCCTAAACTACGTAGTAGAATTTACATTTGGTTCATTCGCTGTGTATCTAACGCCTCACTTGTCTGAGAACATATTACTTGTACAGTTGTATTGTAAGCCTTACCTGGCTCGCTCGCGTCTTACTTTGGCGAAGTAACATGCAAAGATCTGACGTCAGTGACTTTTCGGGAAGCCGCCTCTGTTATACACTGAGAATTTCAAGTGATCCTTAAAGATCAAATATTTATTTCCCCACATTCGAACAGTTTGAACACACACACACAGTCAATACAGAAATATAGGAGGATGTCATCCAGTGCAACAGTATGCCTCATCCATGTGTTTTTAATAGTTTCTGGAGAATAATGGAGCTCTATGGCACAGAAGACAAAGATATATAAGGCTTGGATACTTCATTCTGTTACTTCATTGACATGACTCTTTATGACAAGTATGGCTTCATCATTTTACCAAATGTTCAGGTTTACTGGCTAAACTGGTTCATACTCTGAACACAGAATATAGATTATGACATAACAAACAACATTACGTCTGAGAATACATTAGGTAGTGGTAAGACCAAAGACTGAAGCCAGTGTGTGTGTGTGTGTGTGTGTGTGTGTGTGTATGTACGTATTCTCTCCTGCCATTACTAGTAGCGTCCATCACCATCATCAACACGAGGGTCAACCAGAGGACGGCCATCCCTTATTTACGCACACACAACCACACTACACACACAGCTCCACTCACACTTTTCCAGCATTGTAAATTTTGTCGATGTGTGTGTGTGTGTGTGTACAGGGACATTTAAATGAACAAGATTTAACATTAATCTACCCTTTCATTAATGTACCATAATGGACAAGTTGTGTTCACCATCCAATCACATAAACACTCCAAAACACACACACTGCAGGACAGTGGTGCCCATGCCATTGTTAGCTCTATTGTTGAACATGTGACACTCACACACACACACACCCCAGCTCCCTAATCCACAATCTGTGTTTGAAATGCAGGGCCAGGGTCAAGGATTACAATAAACTCTGATGATGAAATAATGCAGGAATTCTTATTCCAGCGGAGCGCCAGATCATCTCTACTCCAGAATACTCAACGAGGAGAGGGAAGAGGAGAGAGAGAGGGAGGAGGAAGGGAAAGGAGGGAGGAGATGATAGTGGATACAAGAGAGGGACAAGGAAATGTTAGGAGGAGAAGGATGAGGAGGAAAATAAGGAAGAGTACAATGACAGAGATGATGAGACATATGGGCAGGGAGAGGGAAGAAAATAATGAAATGGAGGAAGAGGAGGGGATGAGGCAGAGGTGGAAGGAGGAGAGGGGAAAGAGCAGGAAGCAAAGTCCAAGAGAGAGCAAGAGAAAAATGAGGAGAGATGGGTTGGAGTAAAAAAAGGATGAGCTGAAATGAGGAAAGAGAAAAGGAAACGAGAAGAGAAGATGGGCGATGCTGAACATTGAGCAGGGGACAAATAAAAAAAGAAGGCAAACCAAAATAAATGAAAATGATTTTTGTTACAGTGGGAAAAGTTGATTCTAAAAGTAAAACAGATGCTGAGAAAAGTGAGCACACATTGACATGTGGTGGCAGGTTGCTTCAGCAGGCTTCTAAATGCAACACAGTGTCACTCCCAACTCCTCCAATATGGCAGCTTGGTCAGTGGCTCTGCGCTTCAAACTAGGATGCTCTACATACCCCTCTAGGTGTCAGTGCCAGTTAAAGCGTGTTACATGCCTGGAGTCTTTTCAAAGTAAACCTCCATCATAGGTTTACTTAGCTTTTAGGTTTACTTACGCAACAGAACTACTTAGGTTTAGGAAAAGATCATGATTGGCATCAAAATAAGTTAGGTAAGTTTGTTAGGTAAAATACGTAACTGAAGTCACTTGGGTTTGTCAGATATATAACAAAACGAAAGTAAAATAAATGATATATATTCATAATATAGATATATTAAATAATTTTGACCTGGTTTCACACAGGACACAAACATTGGTCTCCCAGCTGAAAGTCCTGTGTTAGTCTGACCCGTCCATGCTCCCCTCTCAACAGCCCTCACTCTTTATCCTATGTCACTTCCTCTGACCGATGTAATGGGTTTACATTAGAGTTATAAAGCCTGGTGTAGCTGACGCTGATCGGTGTATAAACGTTGCCATGACAACACCGGAAGTTGACTTCCACGATTTGTATTATTATTAGTTTATTTCTGCAATTATAATACATGTGATGTTTACTGTAATTTTGGGTACCTTGTGTTAAACTCATTATCGTTTTGCCCTTGTTTCACTGATGATGATAGACAAGCTTTTGTTGTTGTAACATGACCATTAACCCGGAAGTTAAGCGGAACTCAGAAAGACGACAAATGGCGGGTGAAACCAGCGAACCTTTTCTTTCCCGTCATGTTATTCTCCTGCTGGTCTACCAGGCGAACACGGTAAAGCTTATTAAGTTAACTGATTAAAGTACTGTTATACTTGTTGTAGGTGATGAGACAGAGTATTTGTTTCTTTGTTGTTTGTACATGAAGCTATTTTGTGTCTTCTAGTTTTCACGGTGTTCCATGAGAGGACAATAATAAACGTGAACATCAGTAAGAAGCATGGACTCTTTTATGACCAGTGTGGATACAGTGAAAACGTAGCCTAATTTCATCCTACCGAGGTGCTCCATTCCCTGCAGTGAACCAGCGTGCAGTTCGGCTTCATCTACTACAGAGGACTACAGCGGACTACAGGTCTCAGTGTGCAGTTCTGCTTCATCTACTACAGCGGACTACAGCGGACTACAGGTCTCAGTGTGCAGTTCTGCATCTCCTGTAGCGGACTACAGGTTTCAGAGTGCATCTTCAGGTCAGACTGTGCAATACATAAATTCCACCTCTGGTAATTGATGGACAGTTCCACTACAAAGTTATTAAGAGATTGATCATTGTAATAAGAATGTACAGGTGCTCAGGACTGTAGAGAAAAGAGTGATACAAAACATAACTGTCCTTATATTAACTGTCATTCTTACTCAGGCAATGCTGTTAAATTGATAATTGTTGCTCCTGTAAAGTTACAAAATGTCAGTTAATAGTGATTTGTTAGCCGAGCAGGTTGATTTCCTGTCAGAAGAGCAAGAATCAGCTCAAAGAGATAAGAAGTTCAAGTCAGCATATGAGAAATGGAAAATCCATGTTAGGGACGTCCGTAATAAATTAAAACACAAGTGCCCTGAGAGTGTCTTGTATGGCATGATGGATGTGGTTGAGAAGCTTGAGTCTGAGTTGAAGCAGTTATACGACAACACACGACTCCAAACAGTACCAAGCCAAGAAATTCGGAGAAAAATTGATGCATGCTCAGCTGTATCAGCAGATTTATTGAGACTAATGAAAGTACGCATGATTGAAGAAGGAGAAGAATTTGATCCTGAGGTGGAAAAATCAAGGTTACGGATGCTGCTCGACAGTAAACACGCTAGGTCCATATATGGGTCCACAGCTTCCAGAGTTACTGTACTCAGCCACCGTTCCAATCATCTCTCAGAGTCACCAAGTATTTCGGCTAAGAGAACAGATACAGCTGCACAGTTGGCTGCAAAAAGAGCTGAAATTGAAATGGAAGCTGTCATTGAAGCACAACGTCAGCAACTGAAAAGGCTTGAAAATCAAAGAGACATTGAGGTCATTGAAGCGAAGCTTAGAGTGTATACTGAGGAGGAGTCAAAGGAAAAAAGTGAGAAATACAGTCCTGTAGGAAGCCCTGTGTACAGTCAAGTGAACGATACAACTCCACATGCTCCCTATGCAGGATGTCAGGGAGGGCAACTTACAAAAAATGAAGCATCCTTAGTGCAGACACTACAGGAGTCAATGGCTCTCTCTCGACTTCCAGTTCCAGAACCTTCTGTATTCTCTGGAGATCCACTGAACTTCACAGAATGGAGCACAAGCTTCAAGGCTCTTATAGCGAGACGATGCTCAAATCCTGCCGATAGGTTGTTCTACTTACAAAAGTACATCGGTGGGGAGGCAAGGTCAGCTCTTGAAGGCAGCTTCTACAGAAAGGACGATGAGGCCTATCAACAAGCATGGGATAGGCTGAATGCCAGATACGGTCATTCCTTTGTAGTGCAACGGGCCTTCAGAGATAAACTTAACAAGTGGCCAAAGATAAGTGGGAAAGAGTATGTTAAGCTAAGAGAATTCAGCGATTTCCTGCAAACATGTAGCAACGCTATGCCCCATGACAAGGGTCTCCAGGTACTGAACGTCTGTAAAGAGAATCAGAAGATGTTGCTCAAACTCCCTGATTTGGTAACGTCCAGGTGGAATCGTTATGTCACGGAACGGCTGGATCAATCCAAGGACTATCCAAACTTTAGAGAGTTTGCTTTGTTCATCTCAAGGGAAGCATGCATAGCGTGCAATCCGGTATCATCGCTGCATGCGTTAAAGCCCTCTGAAGAAAAGCCATTTAGAGAAACAAACCGCTCAAAGGCAAACGCCTTTGCCTCAAATGTGAAGGACTCGGATGCATCAAGTATCATAATCGAATCCAATAATGTAGAAGAGCTCAAGCCAAATAAATGGAACTCAGTGGCTGACAACTCAAACCCAGGCAAGTGTATGTGTTGTGGAGAAAATCACTCCATACACAAATGTCAAATGCTGATGGAAATGTCTGTGGAAGAAAAGAGAAGGTTCATTCACGATACTAAGCTGTGTTTTGCATGCCTGAGGAAAGGACACTACTCCAAAGACTGTAAGAACAAAGCCATTTGTGGAATATGCAAAAGGCACCATCCTACTCCACTGCATGAAGATCATCCCGCAGCAAACAAATCTTTTCCTCAAGGTGTCCTGCAAACTAAAGTAAATACATCCTCACTATCATGCTGCGTGGCTGGAGGTGGATGTGGGAGCACGTCAATGATCGTTCCAGTATGGATCTCAGCACCTAACACCCCCGATTCAGAAACCCTGGTGTATGCCCTATTGGACACTCCGAGCACTCACACATTTGTTGACCAGGAGGTATGTGAAAGACTGCAGGCAGTGATGGAACCAGTGAAACTAAAGCTTTCCACTATGATGGGAAAAGATTCAATTGTGAACAGTCAGAGAGTTAGTGGACTTAAAGTCTGAGGGTTTTCCTCAGATAGCTTGATTGATTTACCGCCTGCCTATACAAGGGATTTCATTCCGCTGGAATGTACGCACATTCCGACCTGCAAAACCGCCAATAAGTGGAAACACCTTGAAGTCATAGCTCAAGAAATGCCCCCGCTAATGGATTGTGGAGTAGGACTTTTGATTGGTTATGACTGCTCCAGAGCACTGGCGCCACGAAGGGTTATCTCTGGAGGCGACGATGACCCTTACGCCATTAAGACTGACCTAGGTTGGAGCATCGTAGGAAGCGCACCACAACGCCCGAACTCCATAGATGTGACTGCTCTGTGTCATCGTATATCTGTCCGGGAGCTTCCACCTGTGACGCCAGCTGCTGTTATTCGAGTGCTCAAGTCCGATTTTGTGGACACCAGAGCAGGAGAAAAAAAGCATATCTCAAGAAGATATTCAGTTTCTGCAAGTTTTAAAGGGAAGAATCCAGCAGAACGAGTGCGGCCACTTTGGGATGCCCCTTCCCTTCAGAGCACGTCCTCACCTCCCTGACAACAAGAAGCTTGCCCTAGTCCGGCTGAAGCACCGTAAAAGGAAACTTGACAGAGATCCTAAATTCAGGAATGACGATTTGAGATTTATGGAAGGTGTCTTCAAGGATGGTGATGCAGAGAGAGCAGACAAACCTGAGAAGATTAGGGTAGTTTTTGACTGCTCTGCAAAGTATGAAGGCACTGCCTTGAATGACCATCTGCTAACAGGACCGGATCTTACAAATGGAATGACTGGAGTGCTCTGCCGGTTCCGTAAACATCCCATTGCAGTCACGTGTGATGTGGGAAAAATGTTCCACAGGTTCCACGTTAGCAAGGAAGACCGAGATTATCTGCGGTTCCTGTGGTGGGAAAATGGAGATACCAACTCGGAACCTAGAGAGTATCGTATGAAAGTTCACCTCTTCGGAGCATCATCATCTCAAAGCTGCGCCAATAATGGCATGAAGCATCTGGCCAGCCAAAACGAGCAAGAGTTTCCATCAGCAGCTAGCTTTATCAGAAAGCATTTCTATGTAGACGATGGCCTCATAAGCTTGGAATCCGTTGACATAGCAGTCAAACTGGTGAAAGAAACCCAAGTGGTCTGTGCTAAAGGGAAGTTACACCTTCACAAATTCATTTCCAACAGCCAAGAGGTAATGGAGTCCATCTGTGTCACTGAGCGTGCTGTTGAAGTGAAGAATGTGGATCTCAACTACGACGATCTTCCAGTGCAAAGAGTGTTTGAAGTAAGGTAAGACATAGAAGGATTTCTGCCTCCATTCATCCTTCAAGGAAAGAGGGTACTACAACAGATGTGTCAGAAGGGTATCAGTTGGGATGAACCACTGCCCAGTGAATTGAAGCCAAGGTGGGAGAGTTGGGTGAAGGACTTAGGAAACCTTGAAAATATTCAGATCCCAAGATGCTTTACTCCTGAAAACTTTGGAAAAGTCCTGAAAGTTGAACTGCATCACTTTTCAGATGCTAGCAGTCAAGGCTATGGTCAGTGTTCATATATAAGATTGGTAAGTGAAGATAAGGTGCGCTGCACCTTGATCATGGGCAAAGCAAGTGTTGCACCCACAAAAATAGTCACCATACCAAGACTAGAGCTAACTGCAGCAGTGATCTCTGCTGCTCTGACCAATATGCTAAAGGAAGAGCTAGAGCTCGGCGTTGATGGAGAGTACTTTTGGACAGATTCACAAGTAGACCTAGGGCATATCAACAACGAAGCTCAAAGGTTCCATGTCTTCGTCGCAAACCGTGTCCAGAGAATTCGGGAAACCACCAACCCAGGACATTGGTACTACGTCGACACAGGGGAGAACCCTGCTGATCATGCCTCAAGCTAGCAGAGCTGATTAATTCAAACTGGCTCACAGGGCCAAAGTTTCTATGGCAAAGGGAAGTAGTTACAAACAACGGAACTACAGAGCTTCTGGTTTAATCAGTCAGTGATCAGTTATCTACTCTCTAGCTTAGTAAAGTAAGTTACTATTTACCCTATGGCTGTGGAGAACAGTGTTGTTTATTAATAACATTCTACTGTGTTGTGGTATAGAGTTAATAAATTGTTATTCAACTACATTGCTAAATTTTCAGATGTTCTTTGAGTGACCTTAACAAAGTGCTTGGAAATTACCATTGATTTATTTGATAAAAAAAGTGTACACTGTGTTAAGCATTACTGTCATATATTTGGATGTTAATTAATCAAAGGTAATTTGGTGGGAGTGTAGCTGACGCTGATCGGTGTATAAACGTTGCCATGACAACACCGGAAGTTGACTTCCGCGATTTGTATTATTGTTAGTTTATTTCTGCAATTATAATACATGTTATGTTTACTGTAATTTTGGGTACCTTGTCTTAAACTCATTGTCGTTTTGCCCTTGTTTCACTGATGATGATAGACAAGCTTTTGTTGTTGTAACATGACCATTAACCCGGAAGTTAAACGGAGCTCAGAAAGACGACAAATGGCGGGTGAAACCAGCGAACCTTTTCTTTCCCGTCATGTTATTCTCCTGCTGGTCTACCAGGCGAACACGGTAAAGCTTATTAAGTTAACTGATTAAAGAACTGTTATACTTGTTGTAGGTGATGAGACAGAGTATTTGTTTCTTTGTTGTTTGTACATGAAGCTATTTTGTGTCTTCTAGTTTTCACGGTGTTCCATGAGAGGACAATAATAAACGTGAACATCAGTAAGAAGCGTGGACTCTTTTATGACCAGTGTGGATACACCTGGTGTGTCTCATACAGACGCTAAAGGATCCAAGCATCAGTATTTGACGAGGTGGCAGAGAGAACAGGTTGCTTAATGACCGCAGACCTTTTTACCGACTGCCTGTGGAATCAGTGGATGTGCTCATTGCACAAGAAGCTTGATTTTACTGTGGATTGTTTGAGTCAGAACAGCAGGGAGTTTTGTCTTTTGCTGATATTTTTAGAAGCTACTTAAAAATATTAAGGATCCAGCTATAATCTTTTTGTTTCTCTCAATGAGAGAGAAAAACATATGCATTCAGGCGCTGTGTTTTTTTTTTTCTCCACATATTAGGTTTTGCCTTCATTTGATAGTGCAGCTGAAGTTGGGGAAAGGGAGAAGAGAGGTGATGACATACAGCAAAGGGCCACGGCTAGAGGAGCTCAGCCTTCGTATGTGGGCACCCACTCTACCAGGTGAGCCTTTTGAAGTACAGATTATGCTTTTGTACAACTTGGGTGTTTTTTTTCTAGTTTTGTCCATCATTCATCACGAGTCACCTGCTTTGCATGTTCTCAGCCCATTAAATGGCCGTTATCAGTTGTCATCGGGAGCATAGATTTTAGGTGGTGTGGAGCTAATCTACCTCTTAATTAGCTCAGGAGGCCGTTATCATCGGTAAGCTGGATCACCACAGGGAGGTTCAAAATTGTTAAGCAGTGGCCTCTATAGGTCGCAGCGCCTAATTTCTTCTTCTTTCAGCTGTTCCTTCATGCATTTCCATATCGCTGGTGAAATGGCCTTAACAGATTGGGTATGAAAATCAAATGTTATGATCTGTGATATACTTAACTTAAGCTACGTAACAAACCACGATCTATTCCTAAACTTAACCAAGTACTTTTGTTTTAGTTTACAACTTTTAACATGTTTAAAACTGCAACTGTTTCACAGTGCTAGGTGCAGTTTGCCCTGTCTGAAGCTTTGTAGTGATAACTGTCACAGTTCAGCTCCACACCCTCCTCACTCTACTTCTCAGCCACTCCCTCCTCATCAGTCTAACTCCCTTCACCTGTTCACTCACCGGTCTCATATCACTAATCAAACCACCATATACACTCCTGCCTCCCAGACACACATTACCAGATTGTTCTTTGCTTTTCCATGCCAGACTCTCCAGCACTCTCTCACGGACTGATCTCCTGTTACCGGCCCTGCCTGCCCCTGTTCTACCTGTCTCGCCTGACTCTCGGTAAACCCACCAGCCTTCTGTTCCTGACTCTGATTTACTCTGCCTGCTATATCTGCAAGTTCGTAATAAAAGCCAAGCATCCCTGGAATCTTGTGTGGCGCATTTGGGTCCATATACAACCGGTTACAGATAACAACTGACCACGCCCATTTAATTGACTGATAACATTCTAAATGTATTAGTTATAGAAATATTGTACTCTCTTAAATAGTTGATGAGATCTGGGAATCAGTGACATTGTTACGAGGTCTAACAGAGCAAGAAGCATGAGAAGGTTGTACACAAGCCCAGTTTAAATTACTTAATGATGGTAGTAATCATTTAAGGCACTGATAGAACATTGTTCAGTGTGTACAATCCACATGGTCATAGATTTTGGCTGTGTTGACATATGGATTCAGAGAGTATAATTTGAACTTCATTGCACACACTTATGACTTCAATAGGTGAATTCAAAAATCATAAAGTTCTTTTACAAGACCCAGTCCTACTGAAATGAAGCAATTTTGCACCAAAGCATTTTGACAATATCATGAGAAAAGAGAGGGGAGGTGGGGAATTCTGGGAAGGGGAAAGTGGAGCAGTGGTATTGGCTGTGGGATCTGAGCTGGGGTTGAGGGGAGGAGCAAGAACGAGGATGGAGGGAGGAACAGAGACAAGAAGAGGAGCTGATGAGAAGGAAGAAGCCGGCAAAAGTAGGCATGGAAAGTCCTGAGGAGGACAGCGGGAGGGAGGTGAAGGAGTCCTCCTGAATACATCATGTCTCTCTTCATCCCTCCTCTGCATCCTGTTCCTCCCATCTCGCTGCTATACATGGATCTTTGCTGAGCCCACGGCTGCCTGCATGACACGGACAGGCTATCTGCCATCTGTGTTATCTCTGATCAGATAGCAAGACTGTGAGTGGGTGTCTGCCCATATGTGCATGACTGTGTGTTACTGCTGTGGCCTTCTGGAACTATCTATGTGTGTGTGGGTTTGTATCTCTGTATATCATTTGCTAAGATTGTAAATGTACTTCATAGAAACACAGAAGTGTGTGTATGTAATTGCATGAGTGTGTGTTTGGCCCCTAACTCCCTCCACTGGGCATTAACATTCATGGAGCCAGCGGGGCATGTCAGAGCCCATAATGACCCCAGAGAGAGGCCCTGGGCTGGGGGAGGGCCGAGGAGGGGCCTGGGGGTTTGGGTGTTGATGGAGGCCTGGAGGCGAGAGGCAAAGAACTGCTGCACCAAGCTGTCTGACAAAGTCTGAGTGTGTGTGTGTTTCTGTGTGTTCATAAAAAAAAAAAGAATATTGCCCAAAGCTTTTTGTTAACTAAGTAATCCACTTAATCAACAAATTTAGAATCCTTTTTACATATTATTGTCCTGGAAATGAATTCATCCATGCAAATGACTTCTTCTTTCGAGTGTTAATCAAGCAGCAAAGCAGAACAAAGCTGTGGATGGAAGGGCAGATGTAAGGCACTCTACAACTCTGCTGTGCAGACATGGTCAGGTTGATAGTCAGGGCCAATACTGATCAATTCATAATATCAGTCAGCCAGTGAGGCTATAGGCCTGGTTGATATAATTATAATCATTATGTAATAATGTATATATTTGCAGATATTGATCACCATGTGGAATTCATATGGAAAAATCGAATGAAATCATAAAAGTTGTTCTACAGTTTTTTTTTAAGGGGTGCAGAGAAATATTCAGATGCTTGACTTGTGTCAAATGACCTCTCCAGGAATCTTAAAATACTCAATCTCAAAACTCTACTCATAGGAAAAAGTTGTAACAGAAACATGGTATACTTCTTCTGCAGAAAAATGGCCAGTGGGATTGAAATATAATTATTTATGACATGTTTTTATCCTAATGCAACCATGTGTAAGTATTGTTGTAGCTGGTTGAAGTGGAACTAATTGAACTTCTTTATATACAATACAAATAATACAATAATGCACAGTATTGTATGAATTAAATACACATCTTGTATGTACAATTTGAAAAGTAGCAACTGTACAGCTCTCTGATAAAAATAGTGAATTAAAAAGTACAACATTTTCCTGTGGAAGAGTGCACGTTTCAAGTTACATAAAGTAGAAAGTACTGTCAAAACTGTCACCATTGTGTTTTACATGAGAATGAATTCTCCCTTTTGTAGAACAAAAACACAAAATCCCATCACAACTATTCTTATGAATGTCAGAATATCATTTTATTCCAGAGTACCATTTGTGTTAGTCTGTACAAAGGTAGCTCACCTTCTAATACCCTGCTTCCAATCCTCAACTGTTGTTACCACCATGCACATGTTAGTGAATACGAATCTTTTTTAAAATATTTTGTATATTAGAAACTATTTAATGAGTGCTCTAACATTCTATGCATTTAGTTATAACGTGCATAAACACTGTTTAAACTCAGATCTAGCTATGTTAACGCTAACCATATGTGTTCCTGTGCTGAGTTTGTGTGACGTCACTTGACTGATCTGAGAACTCAAGTTTGTTTTGTTGTTTGACCTTTTAACTCTTCCCTTCTTTGTACATTCCTGAATTGATAACATTAAACTAGTGTGCATTTTCCAATTATTTATCTTTTTACGACTATTTGCATATGTGCATTTACTTCATATGTAAATGCGTTGCCTATAGAGTTCTTTTCGAATTCCAGTCTGAATACACTGATTTCAAATCAGACATTTACTGTTGTGGTATAAATGTTGTCTCTGAGCTCTTTTCATGCCATGACAAATATAAAAACCAGTTGCCAAACACATTGTCTTTTGGTGGAGTTGAGGCGGCTCATATGATGAGGAAAGAAGCTGCTCTATGGTCTGGTGGTATGGCACCAGAATCTTCTGTAGACCTATTGCTTGCCCGACAGCAGCAAGCGAACAGGCTGTTGCTGGGGAGGGTCTTGTTGTACCTGGTTGGTTTTAATCACCTGCTGTAGAGGCCTGCCATGCCAGTTTGTAATGTTTCCAGTCAGGAGGCTTTAGAAGTTCACAAAAACTTGGCACAGGAATTTTAATTCTTATTTTTCCTTTAAAAATACAGCTGTTTCTGAGCTTTTCCTTTACCATGATGGACATATTTAAAGACCATGTCAGGTTGTTTGTGATGCTGATGGGGGGCTCCCATGCAAGTTCAACACTAGAGCAGAGGAGGTGTGACTGTCAATCTAGACTGTTTGTGGTCTGTCTGAGACAGCTGTAGAGTGTAGTACTCAAGCCCAGAGTGCTAAGTTTTCCAATCAGTTTCGGTGAGATTGTGTTGAATTCTGAGATCAAATCAACAAACAACATTCTGATGTAGGTGTTGTTGCTTTCAAGATATGTGAGGGCCGAGTGGATCTGTTGGTTCTGTATGCAAACTGGTGAGGGACAATAATAGTAATATAAAGCATTTCACTTTTTATTGAAGGTGAATTACATTTTATGTTTTTCCCACTCGATTATCAAGAGCACCTTCTGAACATTATCTTATCAATGATCTTTCCCATGAGAAGCTAAAGCTGAGGAACTCCAGCCTCCTTTCTCATTTAAATAAAAAAAAAGCTGCATCTGAAATGTGACTTTCCAAGAAATGAGGCCAAGAATAAAAATAAATAATAATTTCAAATCAAACAAAATTCCATATATGATACACACAGCTGGGGGCGGTCATGAAGTGAGAAACGCTGACATGTTCCTATGTCATGTGTAAGTGAGAGCCTGGTTGCACTAGCTTCTATATGCATGCTTCTTGCTTCATATTCCTGTAGGCCACTGACTGTGTGTACATACAAGTGTGTATCTGGTGCACATGGCTACGAGCTTTGTTCTCTGACAAAACATTTATTCTGCACACACACATACCCGCGCTCGCGGAGTTCGGTGGTCATCCCCCAACCCCCAACATGGAAAGGTCAGTGCCTTCTTTGATGTTGGCCCCATAGATCACCATTATTACTGTAGTCTATTGATTCCTATGGAGATGAGGCCTGCAGCCGTGGTTCTGGGTGGCTGAGGTCAGGGTCTACCTCCCTTGGCTTCACTTTGGAATATAAAATCCAGCTAACTGCTACCTATGGCTCAGCATGCTGAGTTTGGTCTGAAGGACACACACAAACATATACAAGGGGCATGGATGCACATACACATCAAACAGATTACACATGTACTGTAGCTACAAGGGCTCTGGCACTGTGGGGTTTTGTAGGCTGATGCTGATATATTAGAATTGAAGCTGCTCAAAGCCATTTTCGTGCAGTTTTTGTGTGTGTGTGTTGAAATTCAAAACCTTAAGGTTTCGAAGATGACAATTCTTTACCCCAAGAATAACACGAATTTCATTCTTGGTGCTTAACCTCAAGAATGACAATGATGCCATTCGAGGGGTAAAGCATCTAAGACAGGATTTATATCATGAGACACTAAATTCCCCATGACAACAATGAATAACAATAAGAATCATCATACCCAGCTTATGAAATAGAAGATTCTCTCCAAGGTTTCTCAGAGACATGACCATCTCGCCAAAGCAGCTTGAAATCATTGCAATGTGGCAACATTTATGCATTCAGCTCTTGAATCCGAATAATACACGGCAGCAGCAAGCCTCCTCTGTGTTCACGTATATGACCCTGACCCAAACGCAGAGTGCTTTGCTACTGTTGTTAAGCATTTTGTCACAATGACCCTGAGGTCAACTCACTTCCTCTTGCTGCCTGTCGCTGCGGCGACAGTCGGCAAGGGCTTCGGCGTAAGCGCTGCTGCATGCCGCTGTGTCCACATCAATCATGCTCACTCTAAGATGGCAACCTTTCCCACCTTTACTAATGCTCCTTCCTCATTTGTAGCCAGAGCCAAGCTGCTCTGAATAACCCTCAACCTCGCCGCAACAATATAACCTTGTACAGGTGAGTATTACAGAGGTACTAAGGTGGTCTGTGCTCTTCTTTAAAGGGCCTTCTTTGTCCTTTGATGGCAGATTGAAAGAGAAGAACAGGTAGAATGGACAGACACACACAGGGATCAAGACATTATGCGCAGTATTCCTGCAAGTAATGTTTTCCACGGATCAACTTAGATAAAAGTGTCCCCAACACTTTAGCATTTACGAGATCTTTTTAGCCGTGGTGGTGGTGCAGCCCTAGAATGGTGATGTCCACCACTTTGGTCCTTACTGAAATTTCTCTGACTATTGAATTTCCATAACATTTTGTAAAGACGTTCATGTCCCCCTGTGCGGGAATTGTAATAACTTTGAACAATTATTATTGCCAACTCCCTTAAACCATTCCCATCAGCCTCAGCTGTACTTTGTGTTAAGTGCTGATTAGCAACTGTAAGCATGCTAAAATGCTAAGCTAAGGTGGAGAACATTAGCATTCACATCAAAGCACTGCTGAGACAGTAGCATGGCACTAGACTCTTAGGGTGCTTTCACACCTTCCAAGCGGACTGTGGTTCTGGTGCCTCCTCCTCCTGTCTCTACCTGTTAGGGCCAACACTACATCACCTGACTCTTTTCAAGTCTGTTCTATTTGCACATGAAGCACTGCTTCCCTGAACTGAGCTACCCTTGCAGCTTGGCTAGTTTCCTTCCTTCCTTTTGATCCTCCATCCTTGTATTATATGTAAATGAACAACCCAACTGTTTTAAGTATGTTGGCAAAAATGAGAAATAACATTTATTTCCAATCATTGTATCGAAAAATACTGTTATTACACATACAGTATTCTTGCTTTCTTAAATTACATACAAATGCACATTGTCAATAATTATCTGCAATTATATATGTAGCTCATTGTATAAAGGTTTTAATCCATTTTAACAGTTTAACATGTTTCTTGTTAAGGTTAAGGTAAATCTTAATAGTTTCATATTAAAATTAAAATTTACTTTCACATTCATAACCCTATTATTCTGGATACAAATGAAGCAAAAAAAACAAGTTAATGCATGTTTCTTTACAAAGCTGCACTGCTCTCAAGGTTGGAATGTTCAGGCGTGTTGCCCCTGGCCACACCCAATCAGTGATGTGTTGCAATAGTCCAGACAGGAAGCACTTTTGAATTTCAGATCTCCTCCTTCAGATAGAAGCTGCGCTTATAACTACACTGTGTGTACATTCCTGTGTGCCATTAAATTCCTGCCATTGTAAGTATACAGAGCCAATTACTGAAAAGAAGGGAATCCAAGCAGTCTAATGTTATTCAAAGTGATTCAATGGGTCTTAGAGAAATTAACTCAATCAACAGTGGGACTTAAATGATTGTGAAAAGCAACACTATGCTGGCTTAATTTATGACATGGAAATGTATGAGTGCACATACATACTAGTAAAACAGTGTCAATTTAGCTGCTGTCATAATGTCCTCCTATTAAACCTAATGAGAATCCTTAAGAAGTTGTAAAACCCTGGCTGTGAGCCTATAATATTGTTTTTGAGTAATATGAATACATAAAATTTGACTGCCCTGTCTGCTATAATGCTGCTCAGCATGTACTTTTCTTACACAGAGTACTGCCATTAAAAGGAGAATAAGAAAGACAAAAGCTGTGCCTTTGTACATCATTGACATTTCACATTTCATGTGAACATTAGTGTGGTCGATCAATGTAATATTTTGCTTTGATGTCTTCTGGCAGCACAAGGAAATACACCTTGTCAGTGTTTAGACTGAAGCTGCATTCAGGACGACATTCCCATTGTTAATGAACATCGCCACACAGCAAACAGAAACACACTCGATCAATAGTGCACATTGTATCTGGCTACTCAATTTCAGCACCCTTGTTTATTGGCTTAGATGTGATGGAGTGACAAAGACTGTGTACACTGCATGTTGAATAGAGCTAAAAGAATACGGCGCTTGAGGGACAGTGGTGTACTTGAGAGAACAAATGTAGATTTGTGCAGCAGCTTGTTTTGCATGAGTCCAGTGGGATAGAGATCAGGTTGATATGTTGTTGTCTGTGCTCTTCATAAGTGGGTGTGATGGTTGTTTTGTTTACATCATAGTGTCCTGTAAATAGTCAAGGGTACACTACTAGGGTTTGAAAAAGAAAATCGGGCTGAATTTGTGTATGTGTTTAAAATTGCAGTTGAACTGAGGGGAAGGGCGAAAGCAACAACATTTTTACCTATGATCTAAGGATGGTTTGTCTGTTCAACACTTTGCTCTCAATCAATAAATCAATATAAATATACTTTCCCCAAAACACACTTGTTAAAATAACAAGTATATAAATGTAGCGCCCATGTGGTTTACGGATTAATACCACAGCGTATTAGGGCCATTGTATGTAAAAAAAAAAAAAAAAGAGGGTCGAACTATTCCAATAAAAAAAAAGTCTGAATTTCCAAGATTAAAGTCATAAATTCATAAGAAAAAAAACTTGGATTTTCTCTAAAATTAAAGTAGCAAATTTGGCAAAGAATAAACTCACAAATTTACGGGAAACAACTGTTGTATCATCTGAGATTATAGAGTAATACATTTAAGAAAATAAAATGCAGAAATTCTCTGACATTGTCAGAGGAAAAAAAGAACTGAAGAAACCACACTGCTTCACTTTATAATGGTGGATCAACCTCATCACACTGCGGTCAAGCAAGTCGTCGCTCAGTGAACTAATCAGCCGACGCCAAAATTGTAGTGCACCCTGACTACATAGCCCTAATGCAGTGCCGGGCCGTGCCTTTTATACCTGGGCCTTCACTGCTGTCCTGCAGCTGAAACACAGCGACGGTTATTTGTTTCGTGTCAAAATGAAGCCAACACCTATAGATAGAGTGCGTCTCCTCTCTGCTCTGACTGCAGCTGGGACTGCTGCGCCTGTGTGTGCTTTGGAGCGGCGGAGGTGCTCACGGCAGCTCCCGCTGCTCGTTCACGACAGTGCAGAACGTACGTGCTTTCACGAGTCAAAACACCAGAAAAGTCTCCAACAACACCAGAACAAGTCGATAGATTTGTCACTAGTAGCTTTTAACAAAACAAGTCTCCATGAGGGTTTGGAAAGTCGGCAGATTTAGCGAGAGAGTCGCCAAGTTGGCAACACTGGCACCGGCTAAATATGTCCCCAGAGCAACATTGGACGTAACAATGGTTCCTATCACATATAAAACCAAACAAAAATCTTCATAAAAACAAGTACAAGTAATAATATATAAACAAGCATATTAAAGCTACTGCAGATGTAAAAACAAAAGCAGTTCACTTACCAGAGCTGCTGTTCACTATTTAAAGACAAAGTACATCCTCCTTTCTTTGTTAATAAAGAGTTTAATCCCACGGTTGTTCAGTACATCCGTGCGATGATCTTTGGTTTGAAGTTGATTCTACCTTAATATCTAAAAGTTGATTTAATACTTATTTGCTATCTGACTCGTGGTGAGATACCACAGGATTCTCACTAACACAGGAACTCAGTGACGAACACCAACAGAACACAAGAGAGATCGAAGTTTCTTCAGTTCACGCAGATTTATTTGTACTGTACAGAATACAAGCAAATCGAGTCGTCCGGAGTCAACTAACTGGAACAAAGAAATGCAACTTACTTTATACTCTTCCCCCCCCCCATGCAGGATGACCCCCCTTTTACTGATCAGCCCTCAATGTTCACTAAACAGTAATTTCGTTCATCAAGAGTACAGTGGGGGATTTGATTTATAAAGGCTATATGCATCCTGTTTACCCCGAGGTATTTTGGGGGACTTCTGGACCGATGAGATAGTCAGTTGGTTCACTAATTAATCAATACTATGAGGGATACCTGTCAGAAGATCCTACTGATCTCTGAAACTGTGGTCATGCTAACGCAAAAGGAAATGCAGTCCAATGTCCAGTATCTGTGCTTCTACTATGCATGGGCCTATGTGCTGCTCGGATGGCAGCGTTGGATCTTTCCCTGCGGCCTCAGTCCCCCCTCCCTTCCTTCTTATTTATGCTCCTGTCAAACTTCTGGCGACAGCATCACTGCCGTCCGCTGGTCACAGCGACCCAAGAAGAGCCAAATATTCTGGTCCCCGGGCCCATACACAAAGGGCGTCCTGTTTTCCTCGGGCGTGATGGGGGTGATACTGAGGCCAGTCCCTTCTGGACTTTACCTTATTTTTAGGACTCCGTAGAGACATGAATTCTGTGACTAATCCTATGTCAGTGACTGTATGACTTATGCCGGGGCCTGAACTGATTTTAATACAAAAGAGTACAAAAGTAAGATTATAAAGATTGTCAAAGTAAGCTTATAAAGATTATCTGAGCAAATGTATAATATAAACTCAGTCCCAGAATATAGATGTAAATGAATACATTTCACAGATATATGAATAAACACATAGGATAACCTTGGAGAAAATAATATCGTGGCAAACGCATACATTTTTCCTCCCACACTGTGCAATGAGAAAATAAGATAATGGGAAAATATTTTTATAAATTGTAATATATGTAGTGCATTTCAGAAAAATGATAAAATAGCTATAACTTTGTGATTTTGTTCAGGCCAGCAGAGAAGGCCTTGCTGGCCATTTGCCCACCACTGCCCTAATGACATTTATGGTAAATGCATTCAAATGAGGTCAAAACTCACTTGTAGTAGAGTGAACAACTTTATTTAGACATGTAGATGTGGATTATAGGTTACTTTAATTCAGTTTTTTGAACAAGTTGCAAATACATAACGTGTTTAAATTTAGTTGGTTGAGTATTATGGAAACATAAAAATGCATTAATTGCATCTGACACTGCGAGTGCTGCTTGCAGCGTTGTCTAGAACCACTCATTGCTCATTGAGTTTGGCTGTAACA
Organism: Anarrhichthys ocellatus; assembly: GCF_004355925.1. Classification (NCBI taxonomy): domain Eukaryota; kingdom Metazoa; phylum Chordata; class Actinopteri; order Perciformes; family Anarhichadidae; genus Anarrhichthys; species Anarrhichthys ocellatus. The sequence continues at coordinate 1,995,143 of NW_022280094.1, forward strand.
TTAGTATATCCTTTAGTAAGTGTAATGCAGTCAATGAACCGCAGCCTGTAAAGGCACGCTGCAGACGACATGCTGGACTCAGTCCGCAGAGCCGGCAAGGCCAGTTGCAGCAAGTTCCTTTTTCTGGCTTGGTCCAGACATGTTATCTATCGAATATGGAGACGATTGCTAAGAACTTGTAGCTTATATTTGTGTGGACCCACAGAATGCAGGAAAAGGTAATTATTTCTGATTCCCGTCAAAAACTTATGGCCAAAATGTAATGTTCGTCGAATTGCACCTTCTTCAACACTGCACATCCTTACATCCCAAGCAATACACCCACCAAGTGTGAAGTAGATCATATAAAAGGTTCTTTAGATAAGGAGGACACACTCACATACACACATGCATACAGACAGCCAGAGATTCCTTGCATACATGTGTATGACATTATCTTTCTTTTCATTTCATCTTTTAGGTGTTGGCTTCATGTATGTATATATGCTTTAGCATATGTCTGCACTCCTCTGCTGTGTTCATGTGTAAATGAACAGATTGAACAAGCATTCACATCCTTCCATATACCCCGCATGCTCTCCCATTGAAGGGCTCCAAATGGGATTCTGTGCATTAGTAGCACACAAACACTCTCACTCACTCACTCACACACACACACACACACACACACACACACACACACACACACACACAGTGTATGGATATCAAGCTGAGCCCCTGATTTCCTTCCACTCTGACACATGATTTCCCTGGGAAGCCTGCGATACCACCCGAGAACAAAGGGGGACCTGAACGCAGCCGAGCGCCTATCTCAGCACACGCCACTGTTAATCAAAGACAATTAAAATGGTCACTGCCAGCAAAGGCAGCCATGATGATTTATGAATATATTACTGGGATCATTTGTATGCCATAGATCATATTTGTTGGGCATGCTCCCCCTGAGGATCGGGATCGGGGTTTCTCCAAATTACTGCGTGGAGATAACAGAAACAGTATCTCTATCGGCTGGGAAGGTGATGTTTTTTTGGGGGGGGGGATTCAAGGGTTCAACCTGTCCATGTTATCAAAGAGAAATAGGCTGCTCACACAGAATCTGTGGAACAAACTTCTAATATGTTCTCTATTGTGAAGCTGAATTTGTCTGCATGTATACACAATGTGAAGGTTACAGTTTTGAACATTTTATGAAACCTCATTCCGAAAGGCTTTGTTAAAGAATGAGTGACCATTGACACAGAATAAAGATTTAGAGCTGGTAGCTGTGCTGTGACACTGCAGTCTGATGCAATTGTTTTTTTTATTTGACCATAAGAAATAGAAGAATGACCAACTTTTATTTGATAACAATTTGAATATTAGAAAATCCTATCTATCATTATGTTATATATCATGTGGACTATTACAATATCAATATGGGTTTAACTGTAATATGAATATTTCACAAACTTTTACAAGGAAAGTCTTCATCTAACCAGGGTCGACACTTTAAGAAAAGCAAAAAGACAAGAAACCTCTCCAGGGCCAGTGCACTCGCTTACAGCTTGCAGAGACCACTACAGTATTAGAAAAGCAGTAATTGCAGTCGGTGTGTGTGTGTGAGCGTTTGTGCCTGGGATGGAACTTGACCCAGGTCTGCTGCTGGAAAAGGACTGCAGCAGTCGGAGCAACACTATTACAGATGGTGATCTGATAAGCAGAGATGGAGGACATGGCAGAGGGAAGGTTTGCAGTGCTGGTGTGTGGAGAGGAGCTGATGAACATCATTAATCTGTTGGCTGGCATGAATCATCAGTCATAGATTGGTCAATAGGTGCCTCACTCACCAGCAAGCCACTGGAATCTAAAGAGCATGGAGGGAATGAATGAGGAAAGCCAGATCTACTACTGTGGTGAGTGTGGTGATTCTGACTGAACACTTGCCATCATGCTGACTGAGTGGCAGGGTTACAGCTCAAGTGACTGGTGACGCCTTTCTTTTTGTTCCCTGTGACAGAATGGTGCTGTTTCTATCTGCATATTCATCTGTCATGTTCATCACAGCCAACATGCCAAATAACTCTGATCAAACATTTTTCCAAATCTTACTATGCAGGATGATACACTTTTGACATGTTTTTAAATTGTATAATTCATTTCTAAACTGGAACTGGTCTTCTTTGCATTTTGGCAGTCATTTATTTTGTTCGTGACAACACTGTACTCACCAAAGTAATTGTTGATATCAGGGGACTCGGCAACATCCCTACAAGTCTGAGGAGGCAAGAAATGAAATGGTTTAGAGTCGAATCAATTGACTTTCTTGCCCCCTCTGATTTTCAGCGATATGCAATCGGGCAGATCATAAACAGTTTATCCAGATTATCTACATGACTTTATATGGAGGCAGAAAGAAAGGATGCACACTAAAAATGTTATTATCTCATCGTTGCACATTGCACGTGAATAACTAGGGTAAGTAAGGTAAGTCAAACTTTAGGCAGGTCTTTAAACTGTAATGGATGTTAACAACAAATAGTTCAGAACATGTTATCATTCACCATTGTTTTTACTTCTAAATGACAGCTTGTGCCCAGTAGGACTTTTTAGCAAGGTTGCCAAGTAACTAGGCCTACTCTGGATAGAAGCGATACAAATAAGATCGGATAGGATGTTTCCCATTTCTGAGCTGTTGTGATTGTGTTTGTTCAAGATCATCAAAGTCCTCTGAAACTATGAATTGATTCCATTTTCCAATGGAATCATTAACATATTTGTACATGGATACAAATAGTTTTCAGAGGATCATATGACTCAAAGACCCAAGTGCACATTCGACTTAAAAGTAAACTTCGGCCCATCGGACATCAAGCACATTGTGCAGAGTCTTTTTATCTTAATAAATCCTCTTCTCATTCCTGCATAATTTGCCTAAAACGCCTATCAACCGCGTACCCAAAGTAAACTGACAGCTCTTATTGAACCATTGGGAGTACATGTATGGTTTTAGTCTTTATTGAACGGCAACACTCTGAAGTTTCTTCACAATCAGTCAGAATCACCGTAAGTGCTACTAGCATTGAGCTAATGCGTTTTCAGCACAGTGAAAGAGAAGCATTTTACTTCCGCCTAGATTTGTTTTGGCCAACAGATGGCAGCAGATATCTATGGCTGGGACTTACAGTCTTGAAAAGACTCTCATTCGACAATGAGATATTTGATAACAATATGACAGAAAATTGATATTTTACATGTGGTTTACTAAGAGTGCAGCCGCGTAAAAACGCACTGCGTCACCACGTCAAATGCATATACTACGATAAACTACGTGTTTGAAATTACAGCTGTAATTTATTTATCTCAATGCATGGTTAACTATATCATATTTAACCATTATCAACTTTCACCTGTTCTTGAAAATTCTCATGAACCAGACTTTAGTCTTCACACTCTGTCCCAGGAACTTGACTCATGGTTTCCAGTTCAGGTTAGAAAACTTTCCCAGCATTCAATCTGATAAATCTGCATATCCCTGGCTTCGTAATTTCATTGGCTATATGGAGCCTGAGTTTGAACAGGATCTGTTGCGATTGGCTCGAGCTTTACCCAAAGAAGTGAGGCGGGTATTGTCTGTCAAAGCGGACTCTCGTTGGCTGTTCCAGAATGTGACCGGGCTATAGAAGCTCCTATTGGGTCAAATGAGGTGTCAATCTAACCGGCGGAATGCAGGCTCCATTTTGCCATGAAAATCTCCGCTCTGTTGACACTGAACGTGAAGTTATGCCCGAAATATGATCGCGAGTTATCATATCTGCTGGCTAATTTGAAATGATGCAACAGCCCCCAGTGGGTCTTTATGGACGTACTAATGTGTTTTAGACTAAATCTTTTACTGGATTCGATCGAGTGGACCCTTAGCCACCTAGCAAGGCCGTTTTTGCTGGACTAGCATGCACAAGGGGGACGTTATGGATCATAATCGGTGAGTCATGGCGATATTTTAACGGCTATTTTTGGAGTGCTTGTTTGACAGAGACGTTAACTGTACCTCCTGTTGTTATTGTATCTTGAAATGGTTTGCATAAATCGAATTACAAGAACCGTAGCTTTCTAATGAGATATCACATTAATACTCATCTTTACAGAGCAGTTGTGTGCATAACACAAATATGCAGTTGTCACTCTGACGGCCCGCGGGCGGGCTGTCAGAGTGAGAAGACGTTTTAAGATTAGATACTGTACATACAAATGAAACCAGATGCCTCAATGTTGGATTTAATCACCTTGATTTTGTTAGGCTTGGGTTGTATCTATTCTTTCATACCTTTCACACATTTCATTGGGGGTGTGCCGCTAAAACGTTACTGCTTCATACTCATAATCACACTCACACACTCTTCCTCTCTCTCAATTCAATTCAATATGGCTTTATTGACATTAAAGTTTTTAAAAACTATGTTGCCAAACCATTAACATACGAAAATGCACAATGATAAGAATATGAATATGAAATAACATTATGAAGCTGTATATAATGATAAAATACAAATATATTACAATTACATTTCAACTTTCTCTGCTTTCTATCTCTGACAGTAGAGAGATATTCTGCCGATTCATCATCTCTTTTTTGAATGCCTGATAACAAACTAATCTGCTTTAGCTTTTCATTTCTACTTTCCAATGTTCTAAATAGTTTCCTTTATATTGTGGAGAGCAGCGTTGTTGTGACACTGGTCGGAGTGGGTTTGAGAGGGGGCAGTTAGCTTCAGCACCAACTGACATAGGGGACTTTCTGGGCTCAGATCTTTGGTTTGGAGGGCTTTGCAGTGGAGGGTGACTCGGGGGGCTGTATTTAAGAAACTTGAGTGCTCTCTTTTCAATGTTAACTATCAGTGGGTATCTACCTAATTCTACTCTACATGTATTTAATTGTGTGTTTCTGCGTACATATAAAATGTATCTGCAGAAATCTGCATTTAAAAATTCAACCGGTAAAGCTGTGATAACTGATGGAACCCCATACTCCACTAACGTACCACGCAGTGGGCTGGATGACACTATCAAATATTTTAAGCCAGGTTATAATTGGAATTTGAAAATTTTTAAATGTTTTTATTACTTGCATTTAAAGTTCTTAAAGCTTTTTCTTTTAGTATATTCACTGCCATGTTGAAACTCCCTTATTATGGTTATACCAAGGGTGCTATAACTCATATTATGTTTAATGATATGGTTATTTATCATGAACTGGTATTTGTTCTCCTGACATATGAAGCATTTTTGAAGAACCTTGTCATTAGGTTTCTTAATATTTACTGGCAGGGCCCAGTTCTCACAGTACTTGCCTACTATATCCAGCTGTTGTTGTAGTCCTTCTTCAGTAGGGAGACAGTGGAACCAGGTCATCAGCGTAAAACAAACGTTTCACCTCCGGTTCTAGTAGGGAGAGGTGAGGAGCAACTTCAACTTCATTTATATAAACATTAAATGAAGTCGGACTTCAATTGCAACCCTGACGAACACCTTTTCTCTGTGTAAAGTATTCAGTTCGTTCGTCTCCAATTTTAAGAAGCCAATTGTTTTTTAAATGCATTGATTTAACCAGATTGTACATTTCGATCCCCGGCTCCGCTGGTCCATGTCGATGTGTCCTTGGGCAAAACACTTAACCCCAAATTGCTCCTGTAGCTGTTCCTACTGTGTATGAATGGGTATGAATGTTAGTTAGTCCTGATGGGCAGGTGTATGAATGGGTGAATGATGACATGTAGTGGAATACTAGAAAAGTGCTATATACAAGCACAAGTCAATTTACCATTAGTATTACTTTATTTAGAATACTATAAAATAATGGTTTGATTAGTCCCCACTGTTGTGAATAGGGGAAATGAGCCCTTTGCCCCAGATGCATCACAAAGGTTACCCATAAAGGTAGAGACACATTAGTTGGCTGAACATGGATGATGTGCTGGTGATATTGGCAGAGTGGCAGTTAAACAATATCACGTGGCTATAAACTGCTTTTGAGGTTCGAGGAAGGCTCACTTGAACCCTAAATACCCTCAAGCATGTCCTGTAACTTTATACCCATCACTTGTAGTTGCCATTTTTCTGAGTTCAGCTGCATGTCGGCTGTTTTTTTTGGCTATTTTTCTTTCTTTTCGGATTGGCCATACATTGGGTAATTGTGTGGCAAGTACAGGCAGTCCATTGCAAGCTCAACTTTGTTTTCAGAGTGTACTCTATGGTTGGGGCAAATCTGTGGCTACGGAGGGGTAGTTGGTTCTCTAGTTGCCTCGCCGTCCCATCTGGCCAAGTAGCTACCTGAAGATTACAGACAAGTAAAGCTAGTTTTTTGTTAGGCAAATTTTGATTTGTTGATGTGCTTTTTGGTTTGTGCGCACCTGTGCCAGTGTGCAATATAATATAATCAATAATTGTTTTACCATGCGTAAGACTGTGTTTTGTACTCCAATTGTTAAGCCTCTTAAATTGTGTATGTCTGGTTTTGATGATTTTCTGAAAGCGAGGAGGATTTAGAGCTCTGTAAAGAGCAGCGGCTGTGAAAAATTGCGGAATATTTTGGAATGGATATTGGGGACAAAGGAACAAAGGAGAACATTAAATCAATTTTGAAAGCTAATTTGATTAAGTTTTTTAAAATCATGGTGTACCCTGTCGGTATGTTCCAGGTTTTACTGAGTTGTCTGCTCCTGGTGTTGCTGGTATAAATACTGGTTTAACTTTTGAGCAAAAAAAGAACTGCTGTTCTTACAGGGATGGTAAAGTTGCAGCGGACTTCAAAAGTTGCTCCAGTGTCTTCAGAATGGTCATCACAGTTGCACGTGGCTGGAAATTTGTGTCCCAGCAATGTTGCTACCTACAATAATGATCATAGGCCACTGCGGCTCAGTAGTAGAGCGGGTCCTTCAGAGGATTGGAGGTTCGATACCCGGCTCTGCTAGTCCATGTTGATGTGTGTATGAATGATCAGTGTATGAATGGAAGGACATTTTTTCCAGAATCTGTGATGTGGTTAATTGCCTTCGGACAAGTGGTCAGTGGAACTTTAGATTTGGGCTCAGCTTTGCTGTTCTCTCAGAACAGTAATACTGATGATTTTGTCTGATGCTGGAGTGTGATTTAGTGAAGATTGAGGTTAAGGTGGTTGTGTGCCCCGCGCTGCTCTTGGAAACAGTCTGGGTGGTAGTCGTGTCTGGGCCGATATTCCTCCGCCACCTGACATCCTCACCTTGTTTTTCAGAACAGCCTGAATCTTGTCAGTCTGGTCCTCCGATGTCCTCAGCTCCTGTTATGCCGACCATGAACAGAACACGGACACCTTAGTTCACTAAGCCTCATCATGTGAAAATACATTGGCAGAACAGTAAGTTACACATTGTTTCACAAGTGAAAAAAAACCCCAAAACACTGCTTTCACAACTGAAGGTGTATTACACACGAGGGTTGCGTAGCCAGTTTATGTGCAAGGGGTTTATGTGCTTTTTGGTGGCTGATGCTGGAGGCCCGTGTTCGTAATGTTTTGCTGTTCTGTTTCCCATTCACTGGTTTCCACTATCCTGCTCTGGCTTTCCCTTCAAGCTCTTAAGTTTGCTTCTCCAGGTGCCAATGGTTGCTTAGTTGAGGGCAGTGACGAGAGGCCTTGTTGGAGAGACCAAGGAGAGGGGTAATAGTTTGTAATTGATTAGAGCACGGATTGTTAATTGATTAATTGACAAGACAATGTATGTTTTGAGGTTAGTCAACATTGTTGTATATACCTGAGTGATAGCAGGTTACTGCAGGGGGTTTTGATAGGACCCCATTCTTATGGTGCAAGGGGGTGTCTCATGCATATAAGCCTGAGCAGCAGAAGCCATTTGTTGGCAGATCTCTTCTCACCTCATATCTTTGTGTTGTGGCTTCTGGTTGCTTTTCCTTGGTTTTAAAGCACAACATCAAGTAGTTCAAGTGCTGAGACCCGAGTGGATCTACAACTCAACGAACACGTTCGCAGGAGGACCTCTGGCTGGAACTGAACCGCACCGATGTTCTGTTCAACCGCATCATTAAACTCTTTGTAGTCAAAGAAAGGAGGATGGACTTTGTCTTTAAGTGAACAGCAGCTTTGGTAAGTGAACTGCTTTTGTGTTTTTACATCTGCAGTAGCATTACTACTGTGTTCATTTGTCTATGGTGTCATTTGTATGATATGGTTAATATTGTTCCCTCTGATGTGAATAATATTTGAATGGCCCGTGCACTTTAGTGTGCGGTGGAATACGTGTTTTAGCGCTGCAGTGTTGCTGGAATGATTTGTCATGCTTTGTTGTCATATAAATATATGTGACTGGTTCTTGTGAGTTTGTTCTTGTCATTGTGTTAATTACATTGATATTGACTATATGTATTGTCCGTTAATGACGAAGCATCCCATCATGCGCGGGGTCAGGGTCGGGCATGTGATTTTCTCTTTGGGATTTCGTTTTCTTTAACAAAGCAAGACTGATGGTCTGGAGAAATGGGGATTGTGTGGCGATTGCTTTAGCCCTGTTTGAATCAGTAGGGAACAGCTAAACGCTGCGGGGAGAGTTTGTAGCTTGTGTGCTGCTGTTGTTTTCCTGCCAAGCTAGTTTAGTGCACCTCCCAGAACACATGCGCCACACCAGGGTACAATGTTTTGTTTCCAGGGTCAGAGTGTCTCTTACGTGGTGGGTTGCCATGTTGAGCACAGTCCACCGAAAACATTATATTTCCCACAATTTAAGCTTCTGCATTTTCCAAATGCACTAGTATTATTCAAACGTATTGTTTGGTTCGTAAGCCTCGTACCGAACGGTTTAATACGAATACGTGTATTGTTACACCCCTAGAAACATATAATAACCGTAGCTGTGGCGTCATAATGAGGTTATTAGGTTATTAGGAGGTGGTTCAACTGTAGTAGGACAGCACTCAAGGCCCAGGTATAAAATGCACAGCCTGCCACTGATTTTCACACACCCACTCCCTAAACTACTGGCTTCACAGACTCCTTCCATCCATTTGTTTGGCTTATTTTGAGCTTTGCCTCTTTAAGAGCTGTCCCTATTGGATTAAGGGTGAAGCTGATGTAGTCTTTGCCCCACTGGAACACGAAGGTCCACAAGCAGACAACATACACCAGTTGACAAACCGTAAATGCCACGTGTAATAAGGCATGGAGGCAAAACTGTGCCACGGCGTCAGCCTGTGTATGCAGAAAAAAGGGGATGACTGATATTGCACTCTCTTCACACAATGCTGCTGCTGCAGAAGAGTGGGACGTCAATTATGTACCATTATGGTCACCATGCAGCCCACTAACCCGCGATGATCAGATTAGAGGTGTGTTGCTGATCAGGGAATGTGTCATCTGCAGTCTAACACATTTAACACTGAATGAGCCGGCGAGGACTCGGATACATCTCGCAGATAGAAATGAATGAAAGGGCACTGAGAAGCCCAGCATGCCACTGCACAGATGACTGCCACTGTCATCCCTCTGAGGAGGGCCATGGATGCTGATAAAGCTCTTGTGGAGTGTACCCAGACGCTCCGAGGAGGCTCCACTCCCGCTGAAATGTAGGCTTGTGTGACGGTGTCACACAGCCAGTGAGACAAACGCTCTTCTGACGGAGCCACGCCTCTGTAATGAACAAACAGCAGCTGTGTGTGCCTTATGTCTGCAGTGCGTACAACACACTGAGACTAAGCGCGCAGGGCCGAGTTGATGACACACTTCCTCTGATTCATTCTGATGAGGCGGAGGGAAGAACCCCTCAAGAGACATGATTCTCGAATAAAAGGAGTTTGTTAAGGTGTAAATGAGGGATCTGGATGTAAAGTTGCTGCGCTCCAGTCCTCTCTAATAGAAAAGCAAGATCGACAGCATGCATAGGTCATTGAATCTCGCAGCTGATGTCAGGGCTAGAAGGAGCGGTGTCTGGAGCGATAGTATCTTGAGGGAGATTTGGGCTATCGGCTCAAAAGTGGGACCCCCAAGAGTGCTAGAGAATGCATGACAGGTTGCTGTAGTCTGACTCCCTTCAAAATGTGTTTCACCACAGGATGCACAAAATCCATCGACGGATTGAAGTGAAGGCTGCAGTTCCAAATATTTACAAAATGAAACAAGAACAAACTACCACCTGGACTATTTTCATTTTAGGAGCAAACAAATGTCCACCAGTTCATCAACAAGTAAAACTTTAACTCCACTTTCAGTTGTATAGAATACTTTGCCAGAAAGAATGAGAGGAAGAGCAGCAGTTAATGTCGAAACAGAAGGCAGGAGCCAGTTGTTTCATGACTAACTTGTCCGTGCAGCTGCACTGGATGGCCGGGCAAGCTCAAGAAGATGAAGCTTTATGGTCAAATTTGAGTGCCTCATTGTCTTTACTGCATTTTATTGGTGTGACTAAATGCTCCAGATGCTCCTCTCACAAAAGAAGTGAGGCAGTGAAAGCCAAATGAATAGCCTTTATCATTCACAAACATTTGAGAGTTCACAAACAAGTGGAGGGGGCTGCTGCTAAACATTTCAAAGAACAACTCACTTGACTAACTCAACTGTACAACATCAGTAATGGATAGGTGAGGTCATTTATTATGATTAAGATCAGGATTCAAAAAGAAACCTTATGAACGTAAACATATCATACTGAACATAAAAAATGTAAATGCTATTGTTAATACTGGCAGCTGTCAAGCTAGCAGCTCGTGGAAGACAAGCAATGTGTGCACACAGATAGACAGGCAGGTCACATTCAGGCCAAATGAAATGATTGGACAGGTTTATTACATTCCTGCGACGGCCAAAGATACCAGATTATTTTCTTTTTATAGTTAGACCATGCGATTCATCGATTGCTGCGGGGATGTAAGGTCAGCAAATTATAAAAAATATATTTTTGAAAATGACCTCTTCATTGAAAAATGCCAGGATTGGCTTTGATCTTGATCGCCTTGATGATCTTACATTATTTAAAAGTTATTGGTCACTAAATCATATCTTTTGTTTTAAGTGAGACTTTGCATTTTCACAATTTAATTTACAATTTAAAAATAATGCAATTGTAGCAAAAGAAGAGAAGAGTCATGAAGCCATCAGCACTTCATTCAACTGTTGTTTTTAACCCTTACATACTGTTCGGGTCAAATCTGACCCCTTTTGACATTTGACAGCAGTAAAACTAAACGTCATTCTTTTAGCCTGAAATTTGATGACTTTTCATAAAGTGACCCAAAATACACAAAGATGAAAATATTTTAAAATGTTATACTTTTGTACAGGTGCTACAATTTTTTGTACACTGAGGCTGTTTCGGGTCAAATTTGACCCGTATCTATTGAGATGGATTTTAGATCTACCAGTGTGGGTCAAATCAAGGAAACTGGTGGTTTTAGGGAATCATAACATTATAAAGGTACCTGAGCTGCCATTTAGTGTGCCCTTGATCTGTTCTTCCAACATGAGGAGGTTGATAGTGATTTGGAGGATGTGTCAGAGCAGGGAGATAATAAGCATTTTATTATGTAATGTTTTGTGCTCTAATTATGATTTCTTATGATATAGCAGTGAGGACAGCGTTTGGTTGCAATGGTTAAACATGGTTATATTATAAATTCCAACAGTTCCAGCATGTTCATGCCATTTTCAAATTCAATAAAATATATTAAAATCATTATGGCTCTTATGTTTTTATGTAAAACAGGACATGATAATGTGTAATAGTAGATGTTTTTTTCCAAAAACGAATGTTGTAAAACTTAAAAAATACACTCTCCCTGCTCTCTGAAACATGTATTAAGGATTAATCATACATTTATTAATGAGTCATAGGCTATTTAGACATTCTAAATAGATCTGTAAAATTTGGTATAGACACTTACTATGAGGGAATTCTGGGTCTGGGTCAAAATTGACCGCACCATACTGTGAAGGCATTCAATATCAACGTGTAAGGATTAAATGTTTTATACATAACATTGGATTGGATTTGGAAGTAGGTGAACGCATTCGGTAAATTCAATAACACAGCAATATCAACATACATTTTGCGCAGACCTACCACCCACACTCGCTGCTCAGTGAAAAGCAGGTTCATTCTTCAATCAGCGGATCGGCGGTTCGATGTCGATGTGTCCTTGGGTAAGACACTTAACCCCAAATTGCCCCCGTAGCTGTGCCTGCGGAGTGTGAATGTTAGTTAGTCATGATGGGCAGGTGGCATGGTAGACCCTTCCATCAGTGTGTGAATGGGTGACTGGGTGAATGATGACATGTAGTGTGAAAGCGCTTTGAGTGGTCAGAAAGACTAGAAAAGCGCTGTACAAGTACAGTCCATTTACCATTTATTACACTAGACCCCCTCCAATTCGCCTACCACCAGAGCAGGTTTATGGAGGACACCATCTCCACGGAGCTACACTCTGCTCTCTCCCACCTGGACAACAGCAACACCTATGTAAGAACGCTGTTCGACTTCCATCTAGCATTAAACAGCATCATCCTCTCCATGATCTTGGCATCAATACATCCCTCTGCAACTGGATACTGGACTTCCTAACCAGCAAACCCTAGTTTGTTAAGTTAACATTCACTCCTCCTCAACCCTCACCCTGAACACCAGTGTCCCACAGAGTTGTGTGCCAAGTCCTCTCCTCTACTCCCTCTTAACCCGCATCTGTACATCTGTACGTCTGTACGCAGTTCCAACAATATTATTAAGTTTGCAGACAACACAGTGGTGGTTAACCCCATCAACATCAAATGAGTTTGCCTACAGCACCTGTCTGTGTGATGCACCAACAACAAGCTGGCCCTCAACACCAAAACGACAAAGCAATTCACTGTGGACCTCAGGAACACCAAAGGCAGCACACAGACACCCACACACACCTTTTAATATCGGCGGGATGGAGGTCGAGTGTGTCGCCACCTTTCGATTTTTGGGTGTCCATATCTCAAAGGACCTCTCCTGGACCTCAACACCTCCTTCTGAAGAGACTGATGATCCTCAGATTCTGGCAAACGTCTACCGCTACACCATCGAATGCATCTTTACCAACTGGATCACAACATGGTATGGCAACTGCTCTGTCTCTGACCAAGAAGCACTGCAGAGGATGATGTAAACTGCCCAACACATCTACAGTATTCCACCATCTGCCATTAAGTCTATCTAGCGCAGGAGGGTGCAAGACACCATTAGGGACACCTTTCCCCGCAGCCACAGACTGTTTTCCCTTGTCCTCTCTGGTAGGCATACAGGACTCTCCCTTTCCTCTTCCCTTTTCGTAAAAAAGCTCCGTCCCCTCATCTGTTACCTTGCTGAATTCTACACCATGGCCAAAGCAGGAATAAAAAAGATTGTATTGTGTCCTTCGGGAACTTTTCTCCTCATATATTGATACATTCTCTAACTATTGTCATTATGAATTGTCTAAACTGTAATTTTATTAAGTTGGTTACTCTGTAGACACAAAATCTATTGCATGTCTGCCCAATTTCTCCTTCTGAGGTTTCTTCTTTTTCCCCCTAAAGGTTTTTTAGGGAGTTTATTCTTTATCTGAATCTGGGGTCTAAAGATAGAGGGTGTCGTCTGCTGTACAGACTGAAAAGCCCCTTAAGGCAAAGTTAAGATTCGTAGTATTGAGTTATGTAAATAAAATGTACTTGATTCTTGTGTGAGCAAATTAATCACTGGGTCGCGAAATAAGTGGCAAACAGTAAGCACTTGTATGATTGCTTGTCTAAGCCCCCATGCTCGCAATCCTTTTAACAAAGTTGAAAACACCAGTGCCCTTGCTAGTGTCATGCAAAGACACCAATTCCCATAACTCCTCGTGTACTTCAAATTAGAAAAGTCTGTGTATGCCAAGGTAGGCCACCTGGTAGAGCAGGCGCCCCACATATTTAAATGTGATTCTTTACTGCAGCAGCACCAGTTCAGATCCGACCTGAGACCCTTTGCTGAATATTGCCTACTATCGGTGGACAGCATAAGTACAATTGGAATGCGTTCAGATGCCAGTGGGGCATGCTCACATGCACTAAAAGGCACAGAGTGACTTCATTTTCTGCTCAGGTAGACATTACTACACTCTATCTTTACATAGCTAATAGTTGTTTGCTGCTATATTCATTTTCTGAATGTCCTATAGAGAATATTTAAGTGCCGTGTCGGCAATGGGTTCAATGAAAATGGTACATTGGAAGTCTGACGTTAATCATAAAAAATGTCGTCTTCCTCTCGGGTGCCCCTTGAGCTGGTGACACCTTTACCTATCACCTATGCCTGCCTGAATCAACTAATACATCTGACCATATATTCAGCAGAACCAGTGAGTAATAAAACTCATATTTGAAAAGGTTTCCTTCGCCATGTGCTTGCACACCAACCAAGTCCTCTAGGTGCAGCTGCTGTATTTGCCTGCAGAAACCACAGGATGTATCATCTGTTTCGTAAATTACAACTACTCCAATGGAAAATATCAGGGAGTTATTCTAATAAATGTTGACATTTAGTACAACCAAGGCTCAGCCCACATCCTGTGTATTTATCAGAAAACAAGCTCACCTGGCCCATTTGAGCAAAAAGGCAATTTTCTTTCCATTTGCAAATTGCTATGTCCAGGTTTTATATGCCAGAGGAGTACATATCCAGGCTTCAAGCTCCAGGAACATACATTTACACACAGCCAATACAATTAGGAAGCGATGGGTAACCATTTTAGGGCTTTTAAATGTGACTAAAGGTAGGCAAACACTTCTCTAGCTTTCCTCACCGACTCCGCCTGCACAAGACGAGTTGCATTTAAAGAATCAATTAAGGTGGAGATGGAGAACATTGTGAGTGACCTTTCAGAGATGGAAATTAAAAGAGCACCTCTAGCTCGTGGGAAAAATGAGTGGTGGATAAAAGGGTTCTTTTTGGCTGCTTTTGCCTTTTAAATACACTTCCAGTCAGTCTTTTGTGGGAATTTGTTTTGTGGGTAATGAATGTGCGGGCCATATGGGTGACATTTACAGAGCTGGTCGTGCAGAGGCCGGTCATGGTTCAGTCACTCTACTGTACTGGATGGAAAATGAACTGAAGCCCACAGTATTAATATGGGTCACTCCTGAAGTGTCACTGGGCATGGCAACACTAATGTCTTTTAGGCCAGCCATCAATATTAGGCATGGTTTGGTTGACAGTTATCTTAGAGGAGTAAAGGGAGCTTCATGAAAAAAGAGAAAAGTTAAGTGCTTAACTTTACTATCGTGATTCATATGTGTTATTTATCTTTTGTTATGTTCCTAGAACAAGATGAACAGCCTTCAAAGTGAGGATACACATCTGGGGAAACACTTCCTTGGAGGTATGGTAAAACTGTATCCCTTTCACACCCTCACATCCATTCATCATTTATAGGCCATATATAAACCATTAAAAAAACATTTCTACCTCTAACTACCTGAATATGTTCATTTCATAAAATATCTGTGCTAATGGAAATAGTCTAGAATACTTACTATGCTATGTTGTTTCCATGCCGATAAGTATTTAGCTGCTCACAAATATAATTTTTATTCCCACCTTCAAAAATAAAGGCTGAATTGTGTTTGAATATCAATTGTATAAATATGAATGGTCCTGATGATATACAGTAAATGATAGATCTGAACTTTGAATAATCTTTCTTTGAAAACCTAAGAGGCAAGATGAGAAAGATTGTCTCTGATAAAAAATGAGGATGCTAGCATGAAAAAATATACACATTGACATAATAATTGAAATATATATAGATAAAGTACCTTGTGCCTGTTATGAAACAAACAATACACAAATGACAAAAAATGTGAAAGCATTTGACAAACATCTGATATGCTCTTTATCTACTTTTAAGACAATTTCCACTAAAGAAAATATCTAAATATGGTGATTATGAGGCAAGATCTGAGGAGGATTTATGTTTATGTTTATTCTTATATGGAGATGTGAAAATTGTGTTGGTTAACAGGCCAACTTAATGGAAAAAGGAAATACTGCAAATGTCTGCAATCTGTCCACAACTGTTCAGAGCGTATTATCTGTTTAATCTGAATAATGTATTGAATAGATCCTCAAAATAACACAAACACACGCTAGTGTAATTGTAAGGAGATAAAAGGACGTTTTTATGTATTTATTACTCCACCCGTGAAGCAAACGCAGCTGGTGAAAGAAAAGATGATGAATGATGACTTAATATAATTATAACGTCTTCATAGGTTGCCATATATTAGATGTGTATAAGCAGTTAATGCATGTTTTATGACCAACCCATCTACACTTCTAACCCGTTGAATAGCTTGGTACACTTCAAACTATGACTCTCTACGTTCCTCTTTCGGGTCAGTTTCCATGCATACAGTTTTCTCAAAATAAACTTCTTGGTTATGTTTAGAAAGATCGTGGTTTGGGTTGAAATAACTATATGTATTTTGCAGTTAGGCTATGTTATGTAACTTATGCGATCAATGTGTTACTTAAATAAGTCAACATTCACTAATGCTTTCTCACAGGCCACGAACAGTGGTCTCATGGATGAGATTCCTGTTTGTTACCATCCATCCAACACAAACTTCTCCCTATGTGGACTTTATTGCTCTTCATACTGTATCACCTGACTTCCTCTTTTACTCCTGTCAGAACTCCAGTCATGTAGAGCTTCAAGGCCACTGACCAAACTGCCATAATTGACAACTTGGAATGAGAACGAGCTTATTATAACACATTGAAGGGATTTTGCTCATGTTTGCAATCATTTGTCCTTAAATATGATTACAGTTATATTATGTCATGTTCTCAATCATTGATTAACTGTTATACCAGTTACAAATGCATCATAGGACAAGTGTTTGTAAATATTAAATATTAAGAGGGTTATAATAAAGTGTTACCACATTATGATCAGATCTACAATGTACACTACAATAAGCTTCTAATTGCTTTTTGATAAATAGCTGCCAAGCAGTGCTGTAATGATTGTGAATCAAATACATAATGATAGGTTCCTTGTAAATTTCCTCGTCAGTTTAGTCCTCATTCAGCACAGTGGGACTCCCAGTCCTCCTGTTTTCTGTATACCACCCCACCACCAGTGGTCTGCGGGGGCCCTGACGCCCAGCTTGCAGCCCTCCTGCCTGGGGCCTGTAGTGGCAGATGGCCAGGACAAGCTGAGCTAAGCAAGGCACTGTGGGTATGGAGAGTAGCCACAGGATGGTGAGCTGCACGCACACACACACACACACACACACACACACACACACACACACACACACACACCTGTGTTCATGCAAGTGCTCAGCATGTGAAACTAATACAGTTGGATAAAATTAGCAAAATAGCCAGCACTTGTAAGTTGACTTGTATTCAGAGTGTGCCAGAAAGCCATATACCCCTCAGACCTTTTCACAGCAGATTCTGGCCATAAAGGGATTTCTGAAGGTCAATACTCATTTCACCACAAATATTCCATAAGTTTACTCATATTTATACAAGATAAAGTAGTTGTTTTTTTAAGCAGCCTTGAACAATTAAAAGTAAAATCATGATACCATTTCTACCTCCATCTTGTCCATAAGACTGCCCATGTCTTTAAACACACATTAAAGGAACATTGTGTGACATTAAAGGGCATTTCTTGGCAGAAATGGAATGTAATATTGATAAATGAAGCATTGCGTTAGTTCATGCAGGACACGGACGTCATACGCTCCCAGTTCTAATCGGCCACACACCAATCACAGCCCACTCTCACTTAAGCATCTATGCTGTTACAGACCATACTGCTGGCAAAACTTTGACAACAACGCTTCTGGAGATTCAAGCTACTTACTATATCCGCGCTTGTCATGTCTCATCTCGAGCCAGAAGATAGTACCTATCTAAGAGGAGTGCATCTTTGAAACCCAAGATGACGAGGAATGCTCCGATGAAAGGGCCGAAGAGAGCCGTAGCTTTCAACTGGCAAGAAAAAAATCCCTTCATCAATTAAAAACTGACCGGTGAAAGAAATCCTAGAAGCTCTCTGTGGCCACAATATCCCCGCTCCCCTCGGAGCTAGTCACTAAGAACTTTTTCAGTTTCTCGTTGCAAATGGTAAATCAGGCATAGTTCCTCCTCTCCCTCCTCTCCCCACTCCAACGCAAGGCACATTCACAAAGAACTATCCTTGCTAAAGGACAGTGGCTGCCATCGCTAATGCCTCTGCATCCACTGACGCTAACACCTCGGCTAGAAAAGAGCAAGACTCCATCCTTACGTCAAACTTCAGGATAAGGACCCGGCTATTAATAGCTCATACCTATCGCACCTATTTCCCTATGCTACGCAACCGTCAATAACGCAATTCAGTTGATCAATTCAGCCTGTAAAGGTGCATGGCTAAGGTAAGGCTGATATAACAGATGCCTTTTATGTCATGCCATTCCATCTGTCGCAGTGGCACCTTTTCGGCATCAAATGCCGAGATAAAACATTTTCAGTCAGACTAATCTTTGGCTGTCGTAGTAGCCCTGTATATTCAATACCCTTTCAGAAGCACTTTGTTGGATATTATTGAATAACTGCAAAATGCCATTTTTTCTTCACCTATTTGATGACTTTCTAGTAGTGGATTTCTACAATCCCCGATGCATTAGTGCACTCAAGCATACTTTAAGCAATTGGGTGTTCCTCTCTCTGCAGTGAAAACCCAATGGAAACTTTAGGCATCACATTAGACAGCGATCTTACACAGGTGTCACTGCCTCTCAAAGTTGGTTTGTATTAGAGAAGTCGAGACGCAGCGTCTTTTACCAAACGTGCTTTATTGTGGTTATTAGGCCACCTTAATCTTGTTATGAGAATTATTCCCCAAAGCAAATCATTCACAGTGGACAAACTTTATATAGTTACTCTGCTGTTGTAAACATAACTGTTGCGGCTCTGGAAACAATATTTAGTTATTTCTAAAATATAAATAAATTGTAATCGCATTCTGAAGTTATTCGTTTTTTAAAATTATATATATTTTAATATATGTTTTAAAAGCAACCATTTAGTCATGAAAAGGAACTAAGTATTAGCTCCTACTAGTAATAGAATCCTTAAGCTATCCATCTAGGGCCACCGTAGTTCTCCGACACACTTGGAAAGCGAGGGGTGAACAGAGGGGTATTCATTTGGTTGCAATCTGCAATCTCACTACTCGATGCCACTAAATATCACACTGTTCCTTTAAGTGTCTTAAAACTGTTATACTGCCTTTTTTTAAATGATAAATGGATACATATTAAGATATACAAACTTGATTACAATTATAATTAAATCATTTTGAATTGTATGTGCATGATTTTTATTTTTTCTTTAGATAAAGAAACAGCTGTTGCAGGAGCAGAGTAGATATGTATGTACATAGCATGTATGTGCAGATAAAAAAAATGAAAACGCTAAAATAGATGACACACTCCTTTTCCATTGCGAGTATGCCATTCCATTGCACTGGCTTTTGTGTTTTATTTTCCTGGTGTGGTGTTCAACGCTAGGCGTTGGCTGGCAGCAGAGTCAGTGAACAGTGAAAATGTTACAGTGGTTACTCCTTTTACTAAATTCTATTTTTTATATACGTTACCTACTTATTCAGTCTCTCTTTCAAACTCTCTAACCAGAGTTGGGGATCGTCAGAACAGTGGAAGGACTTATCAAAGACGATTTTAGTCTTTTCTTTAGTTTTGTACGTTAATAAATTATTTTTGTTCAAATACCTATTGATTTTCTTTATTATATATTCACTTCAAGGTGTGTCACATAGCAAAAATGTGCGTGTCCACCCGGGTGTCACGTTTCCATCACAGCCGATTGGAGCTGGAGCCAATAAATACCCGCGACTAGTGCAGTCATTTACGTTGGAATAAATTGTAGGAATAAATGCCAATTGGAACCTTTTCCACTAAAGACAAAAGCCAGATGTTAGTGGTTTTTATGTCCAGTGGGAAAGAAGCTTAACTAGCAGCAGATGGCACAACATTATACTGAGTGGCTGTATTAATTTGGTGTTTGAATGCTAGCATTGCACTGTGAGAATGCAGTCCTTTACAGCCATCACCATCTCAAGTGTGCATATGATTGGTCTGACCTCAATGTAGAGCAGCTTTTACTGATTGATTTGACCACTGAGGGATATGTGAACTCCAGCATTTACACCAGTGATTTTCAACCGCTGTGCCGCGGCACACCAGTGTGCCATGAGAGATCGTCAGGTGTGCCGTGGGAAAATTTCCAATTTCACTTAATGAGTCCAAAATATTATTATTTAGTTGTTGCAAATAGTTTGCCATTGTTGAGTGTCTGAGCTGCAATACAGTGGCTGGCTAAGTGATAAATACTCTTCCATGCCAGTGGGTGGCAGTAGGTAGCGCAGTAATGACGTGTTAATTTAGGACAGTTGAATGAAATGACGTGCGGGAGAGGTTGCGGTGACAAGATGAACAGCGATGGAAACATATTTGAAAAGGAAAAATGCATACTCTGAACTGGGCCCTGGGCAAAATAACCCAGATGAAAAGCCTAGTAAGGATCAACACATTTTGAGACTTGTCATTAAATTGTCAGCATATATCCGGCCCTCGGTACAACGGCCCGCCAGAAAATATCATATGTTTATCATAACTGGCACGCCACACCACAGAGCTCCGCTGGCTTTTTGTGCAATATAACGAAGCATCTCACTGCGCTAAACCTGCAGCTTCAGGGACGAGGACGTGTGATCATCACAGACATATGTGATGCAGTAAAAGTCTCCACCGCTGTGTTCCCGACTGCGCATGTTGCTGATAACTGGGCGCGATTGGCATGGAGTTCACTCGGCGATTTGCCGACTTTGCAGCTCAGAAATTTAAATTTGAACTGCTCAGCAAAAATGTCAATTCTTCCATATCTTTCAATTTGAACTCATACTACTCCGACTCAGCCTCTGCTTAAGTTTCGTTTCACAATAGCCACGTGCTCGCCCACTGACCAATCACAGCACATGCTGCACCCCTGCAGAGCTGCACCTGGAAACTGAGCTGCCCGTTAATGCTGACGTACTTGTAGGCCAGCTAGCAGGCTCTGGCACGTCAAAGAATACGCCCAACATGTCAAACTAAAGATCTGATTGGTTGCACACTATGACAATCAACAATATCGTCCCCATTCACTTAAACTGCAAAGGGATGCACGTGTGAGTCTGCAGGCCTCTGGCCTCTGTTCTTACCTAGAGACACAGAGGTGAAATCTGATTGGATAAAAGCTCTACTTAAAACAAGCTGCACTGGAAGCAGAGCAACTGAGGAAGACAGTAGCTGTGCAATGAGAAAATAAGATAATGGGAAAAATATTTTCATAAATTATAATACATGTAGTGTGTTTAAGAAAAAATATTAAATTCTAAAATAGCTATAACTTTGTGATTCTGTTTAGGCCAGCAGAGAAGGCCTTGCAGGCCCTGACGGCCCACCACTGTCATGTTTGTTGTTTAGGTTCATTATGATAATTTGGGGCTGTGGATAGAGAACTTTTCTTGAATTTGTTTTGATGGGAGGTGATTTGAGACTTGCCAACCTTTTAACTAGATGTAGCAATGTTTGGAGCTAGTGCTGCTAGCTAATTTCATCCGAAAATATTTGGCAACTTTGGGCAGGGTTTGGTTGCTTGGATAGTCGTTAATTGTTTCTCCACTGTTACCTACCCACGTTTAAACAGTAATATGAAATTGGCAAAGTAGATGCAACTGTAGTTAATGCAAGTGAATAAAAAGAGCAGGAACCTGCAACAGTAGTTTGCCAACCAGCTCATTAACAAGCTCTAAATCACTAAGCTTGTAGAACCAGACATTTCACAAAGACACAAAGATTATTTTTACGTACCACTTTTGGGCCTTTCTGGTCTTAATAGATCCAGCAGACACTGACAAAAAATAGCCTTCATTTGGGTATGTGCTGTAGTTAATTCAAGTATATAAATCATCTTCAAAAGCCTTTTAGCTCTGTGTTGATCTCCACCAACTCCTGAGGAAAATATGCAGTCCATCTCAGCCGAGAATGGACGGCAAGTAACTTCACGAGTAACTTCAAGGAAAAATAAAATAGTTACTGTAGATTACTGTAACTTTAATATATCAGCATGAGATCATCAAACCAAACATGGGAGATTATCCTTCTTCACAAAGTTGAGGCTAATGCACACACTCAGGCACATATAGCCACACACAGTCTGACAAACACAGTGAGGCTGGGGTGTGGACGCACACAGAGTGCCACCTGTGCCCGGGCATGGAGAGATCGAAGGGTAAAGTCCTGTGTCTCTACAGGGAGGACAGACTGGCACTGGTGAGCAGGTAGGCATGCAGGGAACCAAGCCCACCCTGTTCTACTGTATCAGCTGGCATCTCACAGATTAACACTTGGATGGGCAGATAGGCTTGTTAACACATGCTCCCATCCACCCCCCTGAACACTCACTCACACACGCACACACACACACACACACACACACACGACAGCTAAATCCTTCACCACAGAAAGCAGATTTCAGGCTCATCGTCTCTATTCTGTCAGGGTGGAGACGTGAAGTGATGGCGGGTGTACCGGAGCGATCCTAGTCAGGATTAGCAACACCATCATGGGTGGAAATCGGTGGGGAATAGGAATCTGAGCAGTGGAGGTGGGCAGGGGTGGATGGGAAAGTAGGTTGTGGACTAGAAAATAGAGGCAGATATAGAAATGTGTTGGCTGACAAAAACATTGACAGCAAATATGACGTGATGTAAAGTGATTATAACGAGAGGTATTCTGTAAATCAGTATTTTTCAAATGTATTCTTTTAAATATTATTTCTAGTGCTGGGCAACGATTAAAATATTTAATCGCATGAATTTTTTGTGATTAATCGCGATTAATCGCATTGTTATGGCAAAGTTCAATAATGAATTCCAAAGTAGTGTATTGCGCACTTTTATTTTGAAAGTACTGCTATATGAACAAAAGTGCAATAACATTTGGTTTAAACACATCAGGTTATTTTTAACAGCAGTTTTCCCTTTACACAGTAGCGATCATATTTCTTATATTATATCATTCTTATATCATATGTATGTTTTCCCTTTAACTCAAGAGATGCAGGTAGCATGTTTTATACTCAATGTGAATATAATTCATACTTTGTTGGCATCTTATTCTGAAAACCGGATGTTCATCTGAAGAAACCGGATGTTGTCTCACGTTAATATTTCCGCTGACTTTCAAAGTCCTTCGCTCCTGACCTGTGCCGTTTGAATGTGTTTACCGTGAATTTCAGCATATAGGTGCACTGACATGTAAGTGTCTGCTGAGTTGACTGCAGCGATGTCCAGTCGTCTCCAGGGAGAGCAACAGCTGGTGCACGTTGTAACGCCGTGTATTCTAACCGGCTACAGTTTGTATCCACTACTCTGTAGCATTTGTTAGCTTGTCTTGCTTTAGTTTCTCTCTAATTCTCCCACACGCTGCATCAACGTAGTCTGCTGAAGACTTCCTCCACGGACTTTCAAAATAAAAAAATGCGTTAACGCGCTATAAAATAATTGTCGGCGTCAATTAATGAATGCGTTAACGCGATAATAACGCGTTGACTTGCCCAGCACTAATTATTTCAAAGCTATCCGTCAAGCATACTTACTAAATTAATAAATGAACAAAACTGTGTACTTTGCTGAATGGGAACCAGATCCAATATGAAACCAGCCAGCAATGACAACCAAAATAGGTCATTTGTTGACAGCCAATAAATGATTGATTGGGGTTGCGGGTCTTGTTGCATACTATATGTGTAAATGGATCACCAATGTTGATTGACCAATCACTAATGTAATCATTTAGTACAAATACAGACTTCTTTAGGTTGTGCTGTATCATGATTGGCATGCCACTGGTACAAACCCTATCACACTGTGTCTAACTGCCTAAGCCAACTGACAGAGAGCTTTTACTAACTCAACATGAAAACACAAAGTATTTCTTTATCAGTGCAACAGCATCTGAGATGGAAAGATGATAAATAGCTCCTTATATGCGTCTGCAGGGTCATAATCTTCCCACTGACCAACACACAGCCTACAGCACTGCCTCGGTACAGTATATCATGCTGACATCAGAGGAGTGCCTTGTCTCTCCATCTCTTTGCCCCTGTATGTTTGTGCTAACGCTTTCCAGTTGTGACAAGGGGTAATGATTGGTGAGCCGCAGATCTGGGATCCCATCAGTTAAAACTACTCACAGTGACAGCTCCTCTACCCCAGAATCACACAGGAAAGAGCTGCTGTTCTCTATATTATACATGTTAGATATATTGCACATGCTTTTAATTGCATTTTTTCATTCTTTTATTGTAATTTTCTTCTATTGTATATTTATGTTGCTTGATTTTTGCAACACTTGCATTAATTTTTTATTTAATTTTCTCATGCGTGTTTTGTTTATGTCATGCACCAATACACAAAAAGCAAATTGCTTATATGTAAACCCGATTTGGATTCTTACAATCTGGTATCCCCCTTTTTTTCTCTTCACCCCTTTCTCATTCTGTCACCTGTCCCCCTCCTGTTTTCTCCCACCTTGTTTCTGTCTCCCTGCCTTTCCCCTGCACTGGGGTTTAATATAAGCAAGAGACAACTACAAGTTCATTATCAGCCAAACACCAGCCAACTCCCTACATGGCTGTGTTTGTCTAACCTACCGTGTCAACCCCCTCCTCCCCACCCCTCCAAAATGTTTCTGCCGGATGATCCACCACTTTATCACTGCTATTACATCACCATCACTTCTGGTGGCTAAACAATGCTGTCCACACATCCAAGTAATGCCTCCAATGCATGTATACAAGCAAGGATGGACTCTACAAATCACAAATATTCATAAAATGTATTGTATTGTAATCCTTTATTTGATATTTTTTCAGTGAAGCATTACTCCTTTCCAATTTGAAGACCTATTTTTACATGACATACATCCACATTTGGGTTATATGGTTTTATGTCAATCTGTCTATGGGAATTAAAACCTCAATGTGTGGCAGGCCGATGCTGCTTGTTTTTCAGGATCTGACATATGAGCATCTGAGTATGAGGCACAAGAGGAAATGCACCCATGCATTCAAACACAATGGATCGATTTCACTGATGACACATTTCACTGATGAAAAACAACTTTGACTTAAAGACAAAAGGAACCACAAGTGAAAAAATGCTGACTCATTTCCATGTCCTTTCAGAATATGTAGCTGAGCTACATATTCTGAAAGGACATGGGGGTGGGACAAATGCAGGGGTTCTTTGGTGTTTACTCATGATTCACTATCATATGGTTAAAGTGACATACCTTTAGAATTATGAGACGTGTTTTTCACAGTCATCAGTTTGGAGGGTGGTGCTGGAGGAAAGCTCACAAAGTACCAAAAGGGAAATGGTACAAAAGTGAACCAATTGACCCGTACCGTGATGAACTGCACCTCGCCTAGAAAGTGGACACGATCAGGCGGCAGCAGTAGCAGGGGGGGGGGTTGAAAAGCTGCACTCAAGTCAGAGTGTCCAACAGCCTACGAAGAATATACAGGAAGAAAGAAATTAAAGCCATGTGTGTGTAAGGCATTACATTCTTTACTCTATTATTTTTATGTCTGCCTTGTAAAGCACTTTGTAATTGCTGCTCGTTTTGATGAGGGCTCCATAAATAACCTTTATTATTCTTATCAACCAAAGAAGATATGTTTGTTAACTGATGAAACCTTCATAGCTTGACACAAGACTGAAAGCATACAATCTAGCATTAAATACATACAAAAAATTTAGATTTTCTAGTTTTTTGTCAAAACTAACAGACAATCAGCTCTTTGTCAAAACAGAAAACTGTAGAAAGGGTGAGACGATAGCGTTCAAACGAGACATTTGAAGGACATTCTTTGAGCTGCTTGACCAATTAGTAGATGAGTTAAATGATTCATTACATTGCTCTTCAGAAAAGAAAAAAAAGCATATCTTGAATATTCACACTAAGAATAAGAAGCTGATGAAAAAGAGTGAATGACTTGCACAACCCCAAAAAATGGAAGCTACATTGGAAACACATGTGTAACAGATCAAAAGTAAAAGCAGGAGGTGGAGGACATGGGAAGCAAGCAGAGAAGAGAGATGATGATTGAAGACAGAAAAGAAATGAAGAGAGGAGAAAAAGCGGAGAGACAAAACAAGGTTAGAGAAGGGTAAGGACAACTTGTTTCCACTCGTTTCAAACAAAAGAAAGATGGTCATGCAGCATAATGCTTAAAAGAGTTCCTCACATCCTACATCTGTAACTATATGACTTTAAAGATTTTATATATAATGTAATCTCACAACCCAATGTCTAATGGTCCGGCAGTAATAAGCCTGTGGGGTCAAGGGTCTATATATCTGGGGTTCAGGTGTAGTCAGCAAATATCCTGGACAAGACTTCCTTTTCCGTGTGGTGCTCGTTGTTTACAGTCCGATTAGCAACTTAAGATGCGAGACTGGAGTGGGAGTTGAGAGACAACGTTTACAACTGGATTGTTCCACAAGTATCCAAGCTCATTTTAAACCAATAAAGGCTAAATCATCGTCACATGATAGCAGGTGGGCTACAGGAATGCGTTTTGGGCAATGTGTTCCACCTCTTTTGCTCTTCACAACCAAAGCCTGCTCGAACATGTTTGGTCAACACAACTTGGACTACAAATGGAAACCAGAACGCTTCTGATATCAAAATCTTGTCCTGTTGCAGAATCTATTTATAGAAATATTTATTTACATATATATACTGTATATATATATATACACATATACAGTAACAAATATTTTTCGACAACAATAACACTTTGTTAATTAGGCACTCTTCATGGAAGACCAGTATCTGGTGACTGGTTTTCACCACATCATGGTGAATTTTGATAGTGAAATATTTTTTTGTCCATATGTGGGGAAAAACTTGGAAATAATAAGATTTTATCTCCCATGTTAGAGTGGCACATCACAGACACAGTGATGTTCGTTATTGAAATACAAATGGGATGAGAAGTTGATGTAAACCCAACTTGTCATGGGATAGTAACGGGGACAAGACGGTGGTGAGGGGTCGGAAAACGAGATGTCTAACGGCTGCACAGATGTCTAGCAGTGGTGATGTATGAGTGATCTGGGAAAGTGGTGGAGTGAGCTGCCAGACAGTAGCTAAGTGATTAGGGATGTGTGGCGTAACCCTGCGCCATATTTAGCCACGGCGGGGCGCCCTGTCCCCTGCCATCTCCCCGAGGCCCAGAGCCAGATGTCGAAAGCTGCTGCGGCACGCCTGGCAGATCGGGTTGGCAGCAGGGTAGCGCAGCAAGCCTGGATACAGGAGAAACACCAACCACCTGCCAACTGACTTTCATTCACTCATAAGCAGGAATGCTCACTGCCGTTTGGATCAATCAGTACAGGGACACTATTGGCATTTTATTTACATTTTGAAAAGTAATTTATATAAGTACATACACAGTGTACTACTGGAAGTATATCTAAATTTTGACACAGCACATTTCAAATAGTGGTAATTTGTGGCAACTGCACAAATAAAGTGAGGCAAAACATTTGCTTCAACATATCTGATGATGTCCTGACCTTTCATCTGGCACCCCATCAGGCCAACATTTCCATTAGAACAGAACAAAATATATTCCCATTATATTTATTGAGCACATTTCTGCTTCTTGCAGGGTGAATTAATTTATTGACAAGCTTCCCTTCTAATGAATAGTTTTTTGGTGATTTAGGGAATTGCTTATTCTCCTGACAAACTTGTGAGTTTTCATTTACTGTCATTTAAAGTGGCTGACAGTTCTTTTCCTACTGCCATGTTTGTTTCCAGCACATTGGTGTAGACTAGAGCATGATATATTGCCATGAAATTTGTAACGATATTCATAATTCCCCTAGGATGTTTCTGGTGCCCTGGCACCATGGGTTAGGCCAGTGGTTCTCAAACTTTTTCTGTCACGCCCCACTTTGGAGGAAGAAAAATGTTCATGCCCCACCGCCCCAACAAAATTGTAACAAAATGGTCCATGTTGAACTTTTATTGAAATAACATTTTGTGACTCCTCCATCTGTGCTTTTTCAAATAATAGAATAAAGAAAATTGCAATCACTTTTAAGTAAACCAGATTGCTCCATAAGACAAAAACAAACACAATGTGCAATCACTTTGTTAGAACAATGCAAATAAAGTTCAATCTGTGCAAAAAATAACGAATATTTGACAAAAAATAACGAATATTTGACCAAAAATAGCTTATTGTGGCTGCAATTAACCTGTTTTACACTGCATATCTTCTCAAAACAACAATAACGTGCAACCTGTGCAAAACAAAATAAAATGAGTGCAGATATGTGTGAGCCATCAAGTTGTATCAGTATTAGTGGCTGCAATGAGCTGCTTTCCACTACACATCTTTTTAAAACGGGGTTGCAGACTTGATACGGCCACTCTCAATTCATGCTCAATGTTGAGCTTAGATCTGTATTTTGTTTTGAGAGAGGCAACAGCAGAAAAGCCGATCTCACAGAGGTAGGATGTGGCGAAGGGAAGCACACTAAGCTACACATGTGAGTCACCAAGAATCTTGGCCGTCGCGCATGCGCAAACGTAACCTGTTAACGGCATAACGTAAATATTTACACGAAAGTACAGGCATTTCGCCATGTATTTATTAATGACTTAGTTTTATGTCCGTGTACTTTGTACTTTTGTAATATGTGAAGTTCTCAATAAAGTTCTTGAAATAAAAAAATTCTGCATTTCCCCCTGCACCCCACAGTTTGAGAAATACTGGGTTAGGCCAACATTTCCTCACAAAACGTTTCTAACATTTCGGACAGGGTTCAGCCTCAAGCCAAAATGTCAAGTTTACAAAAGACAGACTAATTGTCATGAAAGTTGCATTATACATTCATCCTCCACATTGGACAGAATCTTTTGATCTGAATTACCCCATGACCTTTCTTCAACTGCCACCTTCAGGCCAACTACTTGTTCTTCCATCCATAGGAGTCTAACAATAGCAACATCTTTCCTTCAATGCATTTCCATACTGGGTTGTGATGAAGCACAGTAAGTCATGACGTTTGGTTTTAATGGTCTTAAACTTGCTCAAAAAATGTTTTATCAGCAAGGAAACAGTAAAAAAGTATTATTGAATAAGAAAATCAGCTTGGATATCAATTGCTTGAATTGCAAAAATAACATCTCATAAAAATTTTTTTAAATTGAACCCTTATAAACATGTTTAGTCAAACTCTAGCCTTAACTCACTGATCTCCGTGCAGATGTTGCGCTAACAAGTGTCCCCCAATTAGTCATTCTCACTCCCTTTGCCTGCTCCCCCTTTTTTGTTCTTTCTCACTGTAGGACACTCTGCCGGAGGCTGACCAAGATAAAGTTTTGACTGGCAGGACCATTTGTTTTAATCAGGTGTTTGCAGACGCTTCCCTGACCTCCATTAGTTGAAGTTTTAATTGAAATTAACCCCCACTACTACCCCAATTAACCCACGTCCCCCCTGACTGGCGCCCGCCCTCGTCCCGAGCATCTGTTTTGGGCGGGAGGAATGGGAGTCAGAGCGGGGAACCGGAGGGGAGGCTGGGTTTGCACGACCGCCGAGGACGCAGTGTTGTCACCCGAGGAGAGGCAGCATCACGTCGAGTGCACACCAACTGCGCCTGGCTTGCCATGAAGCCCCGGAGGGCCTTGTGTCTCTCTGTCTACAACGTTCCAGCGGCGAGGCTACACATGGCTTAGTCTTGGCCAGCAGGAGGTGGGGGAGGTAGGTAGAGGGATGAGCCCAAGCATGGGAGAGGAGGATGAAGATATCCCACAGGGGGGGAGTCACAGGAAAGAGGGGAAAGTTGGTAAGATGAGAGAGTGGAGAAGTAGTAGAGGATGAGGGAGGGGGGTAGAGTGAGATGAGGAGAAGGAGGGAGGTGGTAATTACTGTACAGCGTGCTTTCTATCTTAAGCCCTCCTGCTGGAGATAAGAGTGTGTGGATACAGTGCAGAGTGTGTATGTAGCCTCCAGCACCTGTTTCCTTGCCAGTGGAAGGTCTAGAGTAAGGAAGCTGTCAAAGTGGCCCCTCCAGCTCAGAGCTGAGACTATTGAGTGTGTACACGTGCTGAAGTATCTTTGTTTAGCCTTTCTCCATGCCTGAGGAGTATTTGTACAATTAAAGCTTCGAAGTGACAACAGTATAAGTCTACAAGCACAGTGTGACACTAAAATTCCTGTACAGTATGGACCGCTATTGAGGCAGCGGCTGTTTGAAGTATACTTTGTTTAAAACATGATGATGCCAGTAGTAATACTAAATAATAAAGTGATACCAAAGCAAATAGAGTACTTTATTCGATACCCATCATGTGAACAGAAGCTGTGAGTTCCACTGACTGGCTGATCGCCGATACTTTGCAAAGCGCAGGAAGTGTAACAACCAATCCTCCGGTTCAACCTCAGTGTTAGCTCTATCAGCAACGTTTCCATAGTTAGCACTGATCGTGCTGTGAGGCTGGTTAACCACTAACCGCCAGCTCAGATATATCTGTGTTCAGTAGCGGGCCGTGTGTTTTATGCCCGGGCCTTCTGTGCTGTCCTACTACAGTTGAATCACCTCCTAATAACCTCATTATGACACCACAGCTACGGTTATTATTTGTTTCTAGGGGTGTAACAATACACTTATTCATATTAAACTGTTCGGTACGAGGCTCAAGGTTCAGTAGGCATTACGAACCGAACAATAGGTTTGAATAATACTAGTACATTTGGAAAATGCAGAAGCTTAAATTGTGGGAAATATAATGTTCTTTCGGTGCAGACACTGCGCTCAACATGGCAACCCACCCAACGTGCTGTCTGACACACCCACCACGAAAGAACAACGTTGTTCTCTGGTAAGGCTCGTGTGTTCTGGGAGGCGCGCTACGCTAAACTAGCTTAGCAGGAAAACCAACAACAGGACACACGCTACAAACTCTCCCCGCAGCGTTTAGGCAGCTGCTCCCTACTGATTCAAACAGGGCTAAAGCAATCGCCACACAATCCCCATTTCTCCAGACCATCATTCTTGCTTTGTAAAAGAAAACAAAATCCCAAAGAGAGAATCAAATGTCAGAACCCCACAGGTTATTATTTGTTTCGTGTAAAAATTAAGCTCAACACCTGCAAATACACTAACTGCAGAGTGCAGATACATGAATACGCGCATGATGGGATGCTTCGTCATTAACGGACAATACATACAGTCAAAATCAATGTATTTAACACAATGACAAGAGCAAACTCAGTCAAACCACATATATGACAACAAAGCATGACAAATCAATGGAAATGTTAATAATGAGCAAAAGTGGAAAAACACGCATTCATCCACACACTGAAGAGCACGTGCCATTCATATAATATTCACATCAGAGGGAACAATATTAACCATATCATAAAAATGACACCATAAACAAATGAACACAGTAGTAACGCTACTGCAGATGTAAAAACAACCAAAGCAGTTCACTTACCAAAGCTGCTGTTCACTTCAAGACAAAGTCCATCCTCCTTTCTTTATTTACAAAGAGTTTAATATCGCGGTTGTACAGAACATCGGTGCGGTTCAGTTCCAGCCAGAGGTCCTCCTGTGAACGTGTTCGTTGAGTTGTAGATCCACTCGGGTCTCAGGAAAAGTTTTCAAAAGCACCGTAGCTTGTAAGTGTCCTGCCGTGCTACGGTGTCGTGTTGCTGCCTTGGTTAGCCACCTCAGGTTAGCATAGCGTAGCTCCAAACAGCTCCAAACACCAAGATGCTCAGTCGCAAATAAAACACATTCTTAGCCATAAAATGTGCAACGCTTCTCCGACAGTCAGCCAGAAATACCGTTGGTACAAATCCATTTCCTGTCTGGGTCAGGGATGCTAGCTGTGGGGTTGACCGACCCTTTCTTACAATGTCCAGCTTTTCTGGAAATGTCCTTCTTGAGAAATCTGTTTCTCCTCCTTCAGCCATTGAGTGTTAAAACAACAAAGCTAGGCAAAAAATAAAAATCTACACCAAGCAAAATGCTAAAAATGTCATGTCAATGTTATAACTTCTTACATATCTTTAAACTTGAACTACTACTACTAAGTTCTGCTAGCTAGCTTCAGCTTCACAACAGTTACGCTAACCCACTGACCAATCACAGCGCATATTAATGCTGAGCTGCATGTTAATACTGACGTACTTGTAGGCCATCTAGAAAGCTCTGACATGTCAAAAAATATGCCCAACATGTTAAACTAAAAATCTGATTGGTTGAAGACTATAACAATCAACTATATCGTCCCCATTTACTTGAACTGCAAAGGCTCCCTAGCAGGCCTCGGGCCTCTTTTCTTACCTACAGACATAGGGGTGAAATCTGATTGGCTCTACTTAAAACAAGCTGCACTGGAAGCAGAGCAACTGAGGAAGACAGTAGCTGTGCAATGAGAAAATAAGCTAATGGGAAAAATAATTTGAATACATGTAGTGTATTTATGAAAAATTATTAAATTATGAAATAGCTATAACTTTGGGATTCTGTTTAGGCCAGCAGAGAAGGCTTTGCAGGCCCTGACGGCCCACCACTGTATGTGTTGCATACAGAACTGTGTGCCAACAGGCAATCCCGGCTGTATGGGTTTTATTGAAGAGCACTGGTGATTGTCTGCGAACAAAACAGATCCGGGCACAAAAAGTAGCAACTGCAGGTTGACTGGAGAAGTTTTGATACTACTTGGTGCCGGGTTAGTTTGATCGATACCTTAGAGATATCGAGGACCGATAACCAGCCCAAGTAAAACCAGATCAAATATTAAAATTAGCCTATATTGATGCATCAGTAATAATAATCCAATTTAATATAATATCATTATACAACACTGTCAGGTGCCATGCCCTTGTTTACATAGTGTCACATGAGGCACACCTCAAAAACTTAGTCAAATTCCTTGTATGTGCAAACATAAACCGTTTCTGATTCTCAAACGGGGGAAGAAATATAGGAATAAATAAAAACAGAAATTAATGTAAAAAGAAAAGAATGAATTGGGAAATTTCAAGACATATATAAATTTCAAGCTTAGAAAAATCAAGAGATTTCTTGATAACTTCTACACATAGACTTGTACTGGTACGTTATACATACTTTAAAAAAACAGAAAATATAGACAACATGCAAATGTAGTGAAATCAATGGCACACTTTTTAGGAGCTCAATTAAAGGGTAGGTTCACATTCAGGTTCATGTCTGTCTTAAAATAGCAGCCGGTTGTCCATACTGTATGAACATTGAAACAGTTTTCAATTGCTGTTAGTAGGAAATTCCATCGTAATGTGATTTTGATGTAAGTAATGGGGAACAAAATCAATCATTCATTCTGCTAAAGCTATCTTCGAAAGATCAGTTTAAGTTAATATGAGGCCTCTGCTGTCTGACTTCAACAAATCAAGTGGGAATCGTTCACAATTAAAGTCTTTTTAAGTGCAAAAGTCCCATTTCCTGTTACCATCCTTCTGCTCCAGCTCAGCCAGGAAAAGGAGGGAACTTTGACTGTAACTTTGGAAGACCCGCAGATTTTGGATGAACTCAGAATCGTAGCCTCATACTCGCTTCAGATAAAATGCAACGAATGAGAACTGTGGGTTTTGTCCAACTTGAATTGGAGCACATTGGGAAGCATGTGATTTTACAGGACCACAAGAAAATGCTTAGAAAGTAAAGCTCAATGAATCAAGGTCAACCCCTCATCATCGTCTTGCTGAGTGAAACTTCCATGCAAACAATATGCAACATGAAACATATGCTGCTCCTGTTGATGCACACCATAGGGTTGTTGGTGGAGGTGATTATAGCTGTGGTGATGAAAAAGACTAACAGTGCATCAGTGCCCTACCCTTCACCTGAGACAGGAAGAATCAAGTGGAGGGGTGGGAGATGAGAAGGGGGAAAAGGTTGAGGCGGAGATGGTGGTTAGGGGGGGTTAAGGAAACGGGTTGTGTGGCAATGGTGCCCTGTGAGGGACAAAGAGGCGAAGGACTTGGCCCAGGCCTACTGTCACCATCCAGAGCCATCCTTCATGGAGGACCCCCCAACGGTGGCTTGTCTATCCTCCGCACACACATATGAACCATGCCATTGTAAGTCTCTGGTCTCCAGCCAGACTCTGTGTATGAGATGATCTGATAGTGTGTGTGTGTGTGTGTCGGGCTGGGGGATGTGGAGTGTCAATCCCAGGGTGGGGTATACCCTTGAGCAGGGTGGGTTTACATGTTGGCTCTCTCCTTGTTAGCTTGGCTAATTGTGAGTTTTGCTATTAGCTTCATACATGAGTAAAGAATGTGCCTTTGTTATATTTTAAAATAAAAATACCACACATGGGTTTATTTACAGTTACAGATTTTTCCAAAGAAAAGACTAAAATTAGTCACTTTTCAAACAGTCACTTGATCACTTAATTGAACATTAGTGTGAGTACTGGCCTCTTGAGATGGTTGTTCTGACTAATACAGTGATCAAACTAATATTATAAGATTTTGCAAATGCATCGTTAAACCTACTCAACTTTTGCCACAGTGCAATGCTAAGTCATCTGGAGTATTACTGTTTAAAAGGTGAGTACTGCAGTTATTCATTTCCAGAGTAGTACATCTCCTCATAATATCAATCCCTGTAGTCTTTTGACGTCTGATAAACCTTCAAATCCATGAACTTGACACTCCATGCAGACTTCCTGGATCGTATTTCATTCCCTCCCTGTAGGCTACTCCTAAAATTACGTTCCCTTACAATGAAACTGTATTGTCATTATGTTTCCAGGGAAAAGGATTTTCTTCCGGTATATCGTTTGTTTTTAACCTATCACAAATACGTTTCTAATCAGAGTTTGGGAAGTCTGCCTAGGGAGGAGAATTGAGTGGGTCAAACAAACACTGGGCTAACCCAGGAGTCCGCTGTTTGTCTCCCGTGTGATCCTATTCTGGGAGAAAATGCAGTTTAGTTGTATGGGAACATCATTTTGTAGGGAGACAGGGGGCCCACCGGCGTTGTAACGTTGCAAATTCATAGTCGTAGACCACTAAGTCACGGGGACACCAAAACTTTGATTTATTTCAACCGTGAACACGATCTCTCCCTAACCTGGTTTGTTTTAGAATGTGCTGACAATGTTGTTGTCGTTTGAATATGTTCAATTTGGAACATTTTGCAAGGCAATGACAATGTCCATGAATTCTGCAAATTTTGCAAATGAAGGTGTTACACAATGAAAGGAGCAGAGAGGGTTGAATATTGTTTGAAGTTGGCTGGTAGAGGCATATCCATGCACAGTATGTGAAGGCCCTGCACACACAGAAATACACACCTTCAGTATTTAATAGATGAACTTACCTGCAGATGCTTTCCCTGTTTTTGGAATGAATCCCAATCAGGGGTTCCCATCGCCGCGGCTACATCTATCGAGGAACAAATTACAGTTGGGGATTAGGATTGGGGAGGGGGGACAACCCAGTGTTTTATCAGTGGGGCCGTGTTCCGTCTGCCGAGCCGCTTATATTTCAGGTAAACATAATCCAGATTCGGCTCTGGCGGGGGTAGATTCAATTAAGATACAGAGACAACTTTGTTAATGCAGCCGTATCTTAATACCCTGGCCACAGCTTGTAATGAATCTGGGCTCAGTGGTGTGAGCTGGGAGTCAGGGACAAGGGAAGAGGACCAAGTGTGACAGTATCCTATGGCAGTGGATGCTAGAGTCTTCAGGCCAAGGTCTGGTCCTATATGGGTGAGGAAACTTGTACTTTCAGGTTAGTCTTCATGCACATCAGATAGTGATTTCATTACATGAGAGCACCTCTGATAACATTTGTGTTTAAGTCCCAGGCAATTTGTTATTTTGTAATTTGCAATATTTATTTTAATTTAAATGTAGGAAATAGCCTATTCAATATGCACGCACACGCAGACACACACACATATTCATTATTGCAGATAACTGGAGGCTGAATTAGATGTATTCACATGCAAAATACTTTTTTTGTTGCCCTCTTTCCTCTTTTTAACTGCAGAAATATACACACTGGGATGTCAAATTCAAACTTACTTGGCCCTTTTTCTTAGGCAGCAGTGGTATTAGTATATGAATTGACAAGGCTATTTATTTTAATTCTACTATAACTTAATGTGAGGAACAACTTCTCAAATCTGTTCAACTCTGGATATTAGAACTGTGCCTGAAGCAAGTCTTTGTCTTAAGGACTCCTAATTCCTATTATCCCACCCATACAGACACAACAGTTTGACACCATCTGAATTTATGGCGATTGATAAAGACATTCCCTGAATAGCATCAAAAAAAGCTGCCCAGTCCCAAAGCTTTTTGGTCTTTCAGTCTGGGTCACGAGCTCAACAATCCTCCTTCAGTATCAGCTGAGAGACAGCCACCCTGAGACCCATGTGGTGAACACACTGCCTACCCAGAGCATATCTCATTCCTCTGGATGTTAATATTTATTGACGGCACTAGGCTGGTGTTAGAACATTAACAAGGGGATCGGGAAGAAGGGCTCTGCGGACTTAAGCCCTGGGAGGCCACGGCGACTCAAAGTCTTATTCAGATGATGTTCAGTGAGATGCTTGTCCTTGAAGAAAAGGAATTAGTGTCTGTGGAAGTCAAAGGAAAAATTGAGGGAGAGAAAAAGAGTAAGGGGGGGGGGGGGCTGAGAAAGACAGGAAGAGAATGTGACAGAAAGAGAGTGTGTTTGACAGAAAAATGTGTGCATGTGGATTTGTGAACGTGTGTTTGCATGCATATTTGCGCACATGCCCATTTGAGATGGAGCAAAAAAAAGAAATGAGGGAGAGAAAGGCAAAGCAAGACTTCTTCACACAGGGAGAGATGATGCGAAGAGCACATGCTGGTACAAAAGGGTTACCACAGGGCCGAGCAGACAATCCCCTCTCCAGGAAACGCAGATCAATGCGGATTTAAGTAGTCAGGACTTGTTCTGCGTTGTTCCAACCAGCAGTCTTGACCCCGTAGCCAGACTTTCCCTCTCCGTGTCGAGATCAGTTAGGAAGGGGTGACAAAGCTCCGGAATTGAGTCTTGGCAAAATTTGATGGAGAAGCTCCAGTGTTCCTGAGGAGTAGCAAGGCTTGTGTAGATCGCTTGTCATGACTGTAGTGACCTTTAGTAGTTTGGTAAAAGAATAAAAGCATTAGTTAAGTATTCTTAATAGGTTTGACTCAGGGGCGGAGCCGGACGTTTTAAGCATTCAAAGCTCAGCCCGGACCTATAGGGGGTTCTGGGGGCATCTGGCGGGCTGTGGGAGCATCATTCATCATTCAGCTTTTTGCACTATAATTGAAGTCTGTAATAAAGTATTTTAATTTCCTAAACCATAAATTAATTGAGAATGCAGTTTCAAAATGACAAAAGCACCACGAGAAGTTAAAACATCATAACGCTATAATATACACACTATAATGTACTTGTAATGTATGTAGAAATGTTGATATGGAATGTATTTTTGCCCCAGAAACGTATATTGTCAACATTTTATTTTATACTGGCAACTGGGTTGGCCAATTTTAGTTTGGGAGAGGGGGTTATATTGTTTTGCCCCAAACAACCAGCTGTTAGATATGTTACAGTCCTGCCAAGGTCATTTTTGTCAACATAGAAGCTGCGGCAGTGATTTCTAGTTAACATATTTTCACTTTGATTGGCTCACTCAGTGGTGGGCCGTCAGGTCCAGCTAAGCCTTCTCTGCTGGCCTAAACAGAATCACAAAGTTATAGCTATAATTTAATAATTTTTCACAAATACTCTACATGTATTATAATTTGTTTTCCCATTAGCTTATTTTCTCATTGCACAGCTCCTGTCTTCCTCAGTTGCTCTGCTTCCAGTGCAACTTGTTTTAAGGAGAGCTTTTATCCAATCAGATTCAGCCTCTATGTCTCTATGTAAGGAGAGAGGCCCGAGGTCCTAGAGCCTCATCTCACTCTGACGGCCCACAGGCGGGCCGTCGGAGTGGTAACGGCATATTTATGTTATGTACACAACTGCTCTGTAACGATGAGTATTAATGTGATATCTCATTAGAAAGCTACGGTTCTTGTAATTCGATTTATGCAAACCATTTCAAGATACAAAAAGTTTTCAAAACTGAAATTGAAACCGTGACTCAGGTACCTGAGACAGATTATCAAGAGCAAAGTCTGGTTCATGAGAATTTTCAAGAATCTGTGAAAGTTGACAATGGTTAAATATGATATAGTTAACCATACAGACATAAATAAACTATAGTTTGAATTTCGGACACGTAGTTTATCGTAGTATATGCATTTTGACGTGGTGACGCGAGCCTCCAAATGCGTTTTTTACGCGGCCGCACTCTTAGTAAACCACGTGTAAAATATTAATTTTCTGTCGTATTGTTATCAAATTATAACTTCTACCAGTTGTCATGACTGCATGCTGTCGTAGGACTGTCTTTTCAAGCCTGTAAGTCCCAACCATAGATAACTGCTGCCATCAGTTGGCCAAAACAAGTCCATGCGGAAATAAAATCCTTCTTTTTCAGTGTGGTGAAAACTCCACAGCTCAATGGTAGTAGCACTTACAGTGATTCTGACTGATTGTGAAGAAACTTCAGAGTGTTACCGTTCAATAGAGACTAAAACCATACATGTACTCCCAATGGGTCAATAAGAGCTGTCAGTTTACTTTGGGTACGCGGTGGATAGGCGTTTTAGGCAAATTTTACAGGAGTGAGAAGAGGCTCTAGAGAGCCTTTGCAGTTTAAGTGAATGGGGACGATATTGTTGATTGTCATAGTCTTCAACCAATCAGATCTTTAGTTTGACATGTTGGGCGTATTCTTTGACGTGCCACTGCCACCCAGGTAGCCTCCCAAGTACGTCAGCATTAACGTGCGCTGTGATTGGTCAGTGGGCCAGCGTGACTTTTGTCAAACAGAAAGCTAGCTAGCAGATCTTAGTGTTTAGTAAGAGTTCAAGTTGAAACATATGTAAGAGAAGTTATGACATTTTTAGCATTTTGCTTGGTGTAGATTCTTTTTTTTTTACCTAGCTTTGTTTTTTTAACACTCAATGGCTGAAGGAAGAGAAACGGAAAACTGCTTTTGTTTTTTTACATCTGCAGTAGCGTTTCTACTGTGTTCATTTGTCTATCGTGTCGTTTTTATGAATAATATGAATGGCTCGTGATCTAGCGCTGCAGTGTTGCTGGATTGATTTGTTGCTTTGTTGTCATATAAATATATGTGACTGGTTCTTGTGAGTTCATTCTTGTCATTGTGTTAATTACATTGATTTGGACTATATGCATTGTCCGTTAATTCCTAAGCATCCTGTCATGCGCGGGGATATTGTCCGTTCGGGCTGTTGTTTCCCCGCTAAGCTAGTTTAGCCTCCCTGAAGACACGTGCAGTGCCGCAGCCACAGCTGTTTTTTGTTATTGTTCCGGGTTCAGAGGTCACAAAGCCCGTTGTCTGTTACGTGAGAGCCGTCCACCGAAAACATTATATTTCCCACAATTTAAGCTTCTGCATTTTCCAAATGCACTAGTATTATTCAAACGTATTTCGGTTCATAAGCCTCGTACCGAACAGTTTAATATGAATACGTGTATTATTACACCAATAGAAACAAATAACCATAGCTGTGGCGTCATAATGAGCTTATTAGGAGATGGCTCAAGTGTAGTAGGACAGCACAGAAGGCCCAGGTATAAAATGCACAGCCCACCACTGGGCTCACTAGTTTTGAAATGCAAAGAAAGTTAGCTGAAGTAAGTGAAAAGGAAGAGAAAACACCTTCCCTCTTTTTAAATTACAGACATCAGAAATCCAGACATTAAACAGGGTGTTTACTACAGATCAACAAGCTGTGTCACACTGCATCCATGCCTATGGGCCCCTTCTGTGAATGTGAGAAGTTAGAACATTTATACTTATTATTCATAACACTGCATTGTAGTTATGCTAAAAATATCTTAACATGATCTGATATATTTGTCGACTAATCTAAAGGAAGAGGAAAATACTATAGGCACCAAAGGTTTAATGGACCCAAACATGAGCCTTTCAATAGATACACTGCAAGGACATGTAGTAGAGAGAACACAGCCATAATATATTCATTTCGCAATACCGTACACCATACTGGCTTTAAATATTGTAGACTGTACATCTGTAAGTATAAGAAAGATGTGTGAGAAGCCTGCCTTAGAAGCAAGAGGTGGCAGAAGATTACACATCTGCACTGCCTCACTTTTAGAAGAAGACTTTGTTCTTTGCAGTGCAAGCTGGAAGGAAAGCACAGAGATAGAGTCGAGTATGAGGGCTGAGGCTGCAACGGAAACACAGATAGTGAACAACAGAGACGGCTGAAAAGGCCGATAGGGACAGTATAATGTAGAGAGAGGGGGAGCCAACAGAATGCATATCCACAGAGGAGGTAGAGAGAGAGCAAAGAAGGGGTTAGAAGCAAGTGGGTGATTTATTATTTGTCTTGATCTATGGCGTCATCACAGACTTTCAATTTATACCCAAGAGAGGGCAGAGCAGTGACAATGGTAGAGTGTGGGTATGAGTGGCCATCAGCACTATAGGGAGAAAGATGCCACTTTCACCTCTGCTGTACAAGCCCCTCAGAGGAGGCCTGATTCCACATACACCATCATCCTGTCCATGTCTTCGACAGTATATCCAAGAAACCTTTATTAAATTTGCCTTCAAAATCCCATTGTAACTCAAACTCTGTTGTTGGTATTGCATGTCCACATGAATTACAAAAGGATCTAGGAACAAGACAGCAGTGTGCAGGCCCATGTCACTTTTAACCAGGCTAGCAGCTTGCCTTCAGCAATAGCAATGTCGGCCTGTTGGTTGGTCAGTCCACCACTTTGGCCCAGATGGAAATATCTCAATTAGATGAAGCACCATGAAATGTGGAACATATATTCATTCAAACTACATTGGTGAACATGGTTCATATCATTCTTACTAAATATCAGCAGGTAGCATTCTCATTGGGAGAATGTTATCATGCTGATGTTAACATTTGGCTCAAGGCACTGCTGTGCTTAAGTTCAGCCTCAGGGTTGCTAGCATGGCTGAAGACTCTTATTCTTGTTAGAATATATCTGCCCAATCTCTATGCCAGCTTTCTTACCTTGTACAGTTTTATTTCAAAATCAAACTTTGACCTATATGTAGTTCAACATGTGGTAACATCAAAACATGTTGTTGTTTGTTGCCAGGGCCTTCAAAAATGTCAACTAAAACTACTTGTTTTAGATTTGGGAATGATTGTAGACATGGTTAAAAGGAACCAACGGTGACTGTAGGAGATGGGATTGTAGTCTACAGTGTCAAAGTCATGCACTTTTTACTCCTAACCATCTAACCGGACCTCTTCCCTATCAGGTTTTTACAGCACCTTAGCATTGTGCTAAATTCACATTTGCTTCTAAAATGATATTCAATCCTAACCCTCTATGGCTGCATGGCTACATAAGGTCATTTGTCAGCAAAACATAAGCACAGTTCATTTTGATCATTGTGACATATGACTGATGTGACTCATACCTCCTTTTTTTATTAAAAAGCCAATGTTAAAATATGAAAATATGTGAATTTGTTTGGGACAGGAACAGAAACCAGTCATCATTAAGTTACAATAATTGTTGATTTCATTACATCAATTACAGACCAAACCAAGTGGCTGCTTTTTTAAAATCATGTCCATGACCAGCAGGTCTCCTCTCGTCTTCGCCCCCAGTATGAAGGCCACACCCCATGAGCAGTGGAGTCTTCAAACAAATGTGTCAACTTATTCCAAGAGCTCTCCATCTACAAGACACCATGCTTGGATCCTCCTGAAGCCCCACTGTGAGCTCCTCCGTGCTCAGGAGAGAGAGGGCAGGTTCTCCCTCAGTGTGACAGACTTGTTCGCCATTGCTGTCCCCAGGTGAGTTATCCTCTGAAAGCAAACCACAGGAACTTCACTCCACCTCTCCTTCATGCAGGAGAAGATCCCATCACAGTTGGCGACAGCACCTTTAGTTCTAGTTGCTTGCAGAGATGCTTCTGCCCGACCAGTGGTAGGTTCTTGGAAAGAACAAAGATCACACACAGCTCTAACCAGAAAGTTGTAAGGAGCCTTCTTCTTCCAGCTACCTCACCCACCCGCCACCCAACATAAAGCCAAGATCGAGAGAATTCATTACAAATCAACCCCTTACCCCATTCCCTATGCCCCCACCCAAACCCTCCTCAAACTGCTTGCATCCTGTAATCCGACAGATTAATGGCAGAGCATGAAATGTGGCGTTTACGTCGACAAAAGTTAAACGTTGTAGGGAGGGAGGAGCGTTCTGGCTTTGGCGGGTGGATTACGCCCTGCCAAACCCCCTTAATGCCAGTATAATTTGATGGAGCTGCCAATTTGCTGTATGCGCACTCTCTCTGCTCCACTTCTTATTCCTCCCCGCCCCCCCGAACCAAAGCCGACTTTGCTGCAACACTTCTGAGGAGCATCTGAAGTTTGGAGAGGCGGAGATACGCATTGGGAGGAGGGACGAACAGCCACATATGTTGCCAGGAATTCCTACCTCCCCCAAGCTTAAGATCATAGTGCTAATGTCATTGCAGAATTTATGTCACGTCAGGATTTACATAATATACTCACTGAATCAAAGGTACTACAGGTGCATGTACAAAAAACTGAAACCTGGTGGAAAGTTTGTTATTATTGGGTCACCTTAAAGGTGCTTCTTGTAGCATTTCAACATCTTCACTGTAATCATCACTATAATTACCATAAACAAAAACAAAAAGATCGGGAGAACCTTTCAATTCAATTTATTCGTATAGTCCAATATCATAAATCACAGTTTGCCTTAGAGGGCTTTACAATACAACATCCTTTGCCCTTGGACCCTTGGACTCTGTGATAGTGATTTCAGATGTCTGTTGATAATAAATGTTTGGTAGCACTTTATAATAACTACACACTATGATGCATTAATTAAGTATGAGTAAACATTTAATTCATCATTTATAAAGCATTGTTTCCTACATTAATAATTCATTAGTATGCAGTTTATAACAACAGTTGTAAATGTTTTATTCTTGATTAATAAGCCCGTCTATTATGTGTTTCATTATTGTGTCTTCATACTTCATAAATGATGGATTCCCCATTTGTAAATGGAGTATTATATATTTTACAAACCAATTATTAAGGAGTTGTAGATGATTAAGACAATTTATAATGTGTAGTTATTATAAAGTGCTACCAAATGTTCTTTATAATTGGTTTATAAACAATGTAAATAACTGTAAAAATGCTAAGGCACAGCCATACTTTGAACTCAACGTAACGTCATGCATGATGGAATGGTAACAATGACAATGCAAACATGTTTAGCCGGAATAAGGACTTTCTAAAATGCAGATTTACCAAATATGATCTACCAGCCTACTATCTGCACACGAAGATGATAGATGACATCAATTACAAATTTACAAGGTTTTATATATTGGAACGGAGTTTAAATATATAACGCGGAAGCTACATTCAGGTCCAACAGTACCGACCAATAATGATCAAAAACACTGCCTACAACCCCTGGAACCTTCCATTAGCATCACCTCCTGAGAGTTGCCCATTTAGATCCATTACACCTTCAATGGCACTCAAAACAATGGCTACATACAAATGTGTTGAAAAAGTTTAAGGTCCATTAAAAGTCAAAAATGTACTGCATGCCCAACTGAGAAGTCAAATATGAGTCCCAGCGAGCATTGCGATAGCATATATCCAATTACAATTCTGTTGCACTGCCATTATGTTAGAGGACCTTTCATGCAATATTCAGTCATTAGATACATCCAACAGTTTGAATTAATTCACTTTGACATTGTAGATCAATTTGGTAACTATGTTTTGTTTCTGATTGGAGCTACAAATGTTCTGAATTTGTGAAGGTCTTCTCCATGCCAAGAGCTATTCCACATGTATGTGTTGTATCTATGATATATATCTCCCTGTATGACATCAGTCAGAACAAAGTATTTCATTGGTCAAACATATATTTCAGTAGGGGAAAGGTCCACTCAAATATATTTTTTTCCCCTTGCATTTTCCACATGGGTGATCAATCATCAGTTTTTGGAAATCTCCATTTCAATTTTACAGACGAAAATCAATGCTTGGTGTAAAAAGGCTTTTATGCTAGTGTGACCAGGCCTTATTTTATTAATGGAAAAATGTTGATTTTGCTGTCAACATATTTGATTTGTTTTCTTTCACAAAAGAAAGAAAGTTGAATTCAGGTTTGAATGATATGCAAAACAGGAATCAAAACCAATTATGTCTAAGTGATACCCTGCCCTAAAGGTGAGGATGGTTTAGCTAAGGTCTCAGTTGAACTTGATGTCAATGTGTGTGTGTGTGTGTGAGAGAGAGGTGACTACACGTATAAGGTTCAGAGTTAGGTCAACAATACTACCTTTACCTCTTGAGTTGTGTCATGATTAGTACACGGCTGTCTAAACTAATCTCACTACATACACAAACATATACACACTCCTAACAGCAATGCTATTAGTGTGTGTGCTTGTATCTGACACAAGTGGAGTCAGGTCAGATCCAATCA
The DNA here is from genome assembly GCF_004355925.1 of Anarrhichthys ocellatus. Classification (NCBI taxonomy): domain Eukaryota; kingdom Metazoa; phylum Chordata; class Actinopteri; order Perciformes; family Anarhichadidae; genus Anarrhichthys; species Anarrhichthys ocellatus. The sequence continues at coordinate 2,039,974 of NW_022280094.1, forward strand.
AAGCGGTGTAGTCCTGTTCTTTGGCTCACCACATCCCACCTCCCTGAAATAATACTCATAATTCACGGGGAGGAGGAGGAGGGAAGTGGGAGGGCGGACGAGTTTGCTCTTTAGCATCATTCAAAGGACATTTCCAAACTATCGCTCAAATTGACAGAGGGAAGCATGGGGGTGTGCAAGGAAGTAGGGGGAGGGGGTTGATGGTGGGGAGTGGGGGGGACTCGGAACAATCACACTCATTCACACCTCCGTCGCCAATCTCTTCATCCCCACATCCCTCCCCCTCGGAGTCCGCCAATTAATCGCAGTGAAAACATGTCTGATTGAATCTTTTCAAGCAAATCCTCAGGCTTGGGCTTTTGTTGGTCCACTCCTTGTCAACATCTATTAAAACAGGCCTTTAATGCTCCCGCCCCGGCCATCTTCCCTACAAAAAAATGGAGCGACGGGAGGAACAAAAAAGGGTGAGAGGGGAAGCAGGCGAAGGAGGGGGGGGGGGGGAGGACAAAAACCTCGGGCGCAGACTGATCCCACTGTCTTCAACTTTAATCAAGTGAATGCTAGACCGCTCTTCATCCTCCCTCTATCTCTTTCTCTCTCTATCTCTCTCAGTTCCTCTCTCTCTCTCAGTTCCTCTCTCTCTCTCAGTTCCTCTCTCTCTCTCTCTCTCTGTCTGCCCAATAATAGGCTGTTTGTAATGCGGGAGACGAGCTCCACATCAATCATTCGCCCCAGTTCCCCCCCCCCCCCACACCCATTGCCGCTGCCGCCACCTCGTCCTCAGCTGCAATAAATATGGAAATGAGCAGCAGCCAGTCATTGGTAATTTCAAGCTCGGTTCACTAGTGTTGAAAAAGGACACAAATGTATTAATTGCCGGCGGCCGGAGGAATCCCATTTTTTGTGGACATTGATTACAAAATTTGTGTGAGCGGCTTCTTTTTTTAAAGTTACGGCTGGTTGTATGTGTGAGTGTGTGTGTGGGTGTGTGTGTGTTTAAGTGGAAAATGGGGAGTGACAAAGATAGGGTTGGTGATGTCACATGCACACAACCCTTGTGTTTATCATCAGTAGAGATACATCAGATTGTGGTGTAGGGCAGCTTTTGTCACACACAGTGGCAGAAACCTGGTATAAAGTATTTTGCCGTTTTTATTATTATTAGATTGTATCCTATTGGACAGGCACACATACATGCACAAAACATGCAACCACATGCAACCACAAAACACCACCCTTACCCACAGTAAAGAGGTAGTGTGCATGCCTGCTGCACAGCCGGCTGTACTAATGTAAGATTATGTCACGTGGAGACCCAATTATCCACAATTGATCCCTAACACCTCCTACTACAACTCTGAGAGTGAATGTGTGTGTGTGTGTGTGTGTGTGTGTGTGTGTGTGTGGGGTTTGTTGTTGCACAGCACTTCTATAAGGGAGAACCCACATGGACATTCATGCAAATGCAGCAGGGAGACACTGGAGGAACAGTTCCCTCAAGGTTAAAGGATCATATGGGTTATTTTCAAGCTGGGCTTTATTTCCTCAGATTCCACCAGCATGATGACTGATTGGGTTGAAAATGCCCTTACTTCTTTGAAGGGCTTTAGAAAGATCCAGGTTGGTCCTGCTTTCTCATAAACACACAGCTGGGCTCAACACTAACTGCACAACACTAAAAGTGGTTGACAGGTTGGCAACCAGGCATTAGCTTTTGGTTGCCGAAACAGAAAATATTGACATTTTAAGTCACATTATAATTTGAGTAATCAAATTCTTTGTTTTCATCAGCTAAAAGGTGCTGGGTTACTTCGCCTCCCAAGGCGTTTTTTGTTCAGGTTTATCTTCTTCTATGTCTGTTGAGTCAATTTGCACAGTTGTTTGTGATGTTGATGGGTTACTTGAACTTTTTACCCCACCGTCAAACAACTTTATTTGCTTTACCATTGTCTCTAAAAGAGATGCCTGTGCACAGGCGAGTAAACACACTAACGTACGTGCAGCGCTGTCTGGTGGTCCCGGTTGTGACTGTACCAGCAATATATAAAAATATCACTAATGCCACACACACACACAAAAAAGAAAATATATATATATATAGCGCCCTGCTAATTTGTTTACATGTTTTTTTAAAAATGTCTATAAAACAGTACTTTTGCATTTGTGTTCATAGTTTGGAAAAGTACTTATGTGTCCAACAGTTCGAGTTGCCCTTGAACCTCTCCTGTCCTTATAGTATTGGTTGGTCAGGTGTCAAATGTGTTGCCAGCCAATCAGAAGAATCTGATGAGACTCTGGGGTAACCTACCGGGTTCTCAAGGGGGCGGGACTAAGGACCGAGACGCGCGAAGAAAACAAAGAGAGAGCGGAGAGCAATGACATGGTGCACTGTTGTTAACGTCAGAAACACGGACACCACAACTGTTCCTTCAGGATTTCAACTGAGCTCCAACAAGTGCGCCAACGTACTGTCACAGGGACTATCACATCCTTGGTATTATTATTGTGTTATATTGTATGTTTCTGTGGGTCACAATGTTGATGTTAAAATAAATGTTGACTGTTAAATATCTATTTGTGGAAGTAATGTATGTCAGGGCTACATAAGAATGCATGGGAGTTTGAACTCATAGGACAGTATAGCTGTATTAAGCTAACCAGGCCTCTCTGCACATTAGACAGAGTATATTCGTTTAAATTGATATTGTAGGCACATTCCTAAATTCTATATTTTCGTAGACCCTCTCCAATTCACCTCCCATGCAACAGGAGAATAATCTCAAGATCCTGAACTAAATTTGAATTGAGTAGGTGGGCTATATATATATATATATATATATTACAGTGGTGTATAGTAACGAAGTAGAAATACTTCATTACTGTACTTAAGTTGTTTTTTTGGATATCTGTACTTTACTTTACTACTTATATTTCTGTTGACTTTTACTTTTACTTCACTACATTTTGCAAAGAAAACTGATACTTTTACTCAGATACATTTCCCCTGAAATGAAAACATCAGGGACTGTGGTGGAACACAGACTGCAAGCAAGCAGGTTTGGTGAATCAGTGGTCCTAGCTTGCAAGTTAAATCATTGGTTAATCACGTTAATGCACAATTGCAAACAAGTGCTCTCAAAGCCGCGGTGTTTTGATTGATGCCCAGGATGCTATATGCTATAGCTAGCGATTGACTACATTAGTATAATTCCACTCTACGATGACTGATTTCATGATGGAAGCAGAAATGGAAGCACCTGCTACTCCCCCAACAAACTACGGTGGTGACGAAGACCAACACCCGTGGATCGCTAGCGAGTTAGTGAGCTGAGGAAGTGTTGACAGTTGTGCAGCTCTAGTTGGCTAACGTTAGCTATAGCTAGCCACCACACCATATGATTGACAGGAGCCGCGAGAGTGCAGCTGTAGGGAAATCCTTCCCAGCTGTGCGCAAGCTGTCTGTGAAGCTGAAAACACCTCTACCTGCCTCAGCGGCCCGGGAAAGGCTATTTAGCATCGCAGGACTAGTCTTCAGCCCAAGAAGAGCGACACTGAATTCTCGCAATTTTGAAAACCAACTTCTTTTGAAGATGAACAGGACATTTTTCAGTTTCAAGTAATGACTGGATTGCTGCTTTAGTATTGATCATGATTTGATATTTGAGTCATTTTGTGGATGATCAGATGGAGTTATGATGGTAGCAGTCGCCCAATTGCAGATTCAGCTTGAGCAAAACCTTTGCCTATTGTGTTCAAATCAGGCCCATAGGAGTTTACAAGGCAGGTGTCCTTTCTCAAAACACTGACCTGATGCATCAAGTGGATATTTTTTGCTGAACACAATATTATGCATTTGCCCTCTACATCCTCTAGTCGGAATGAGCATACTTATAAACGCACTGTTACAACTCCTTCATAGTGTCATATTGCTTTTCGGAGAATTATGATGTTAAGTTCATAGTAGATGCAAAAGTATACTTATGTACAATATATTATGTTGAACATTGTTGCTCCTGATGGATCACAGCCAACCCAATTATTTTCAACACAGCTCCATGTCCTTGGTCATGGTGGCCACAGCACTTAAAATAATAAACTTCATAATTCTCAAAATACTGACCCTTTGCTTTTTTATTAACAGCATTTACTTGTACTTTTACTTTCAATACTTAAGTACATTTAATATCAGAAAATTACTTTTGATACTTAAGTACAATAAATATCAGATACTATAAGACTTTTACTCAAGTAGTATTATAATAGGTGACTTTTACTGGAGTAGTTTTCCAGTAAGGTATCTTTACTTTTACTCAAGTATGGCTTTTGAGTACTTTATACACCACTGTATATATATATATATATATTTTGCAGGTTGTGTGTTTGCTTGTTCCCCTATTTTTTATTTGTTAAAAACTAGTTGATAAAAATTCCAAAGGCCAAGAATGTCTTCAAATGGTTGCCAAAAGCAACCTGCCAACCTTTACAGTTGAGCCCTGCACAGCTAAAACATATGTATAAAAATCCCAAAAAATAACTTTGTTTTTCTATGAGGATTGAAAAACAATTTAATAATGTTTAAATGTAATTTTACATTTTTTTTACGAAGTCATACGACTTTATGATCCTAACGTTTCATCCTCTGGAGACCATGAGTGTCAGTACAACATTTCATAGCAATTCACCCAGTAGCTGTCGATATATTTCACTGTTGACCAAAGTGGTGGACCGAGTGGTCTTGGACATTGTATGTGGGTAGCCTCCTTGATCTTTCTCCAACTGTCCACTGACACATGGTTGTTAAACCAAAACCAGTGGACGCTGTGTCTGGCTTTGATTTGGTGTTCACAGACAGCTGATGTCTGTTCACTTGTTCATTCATCTTTTGCTTTCTCCTCAAGGTAAACATGTCGAGATTACAGCATCAGGATTGTGGGTAAAATAGGGTTAAGGGGAACTGAATGAGTGACGACTGTGAGAGGCAGATTTAAATTCTGTAAATAAAAGAGGTCGAAAAATAAATATGGATGTTACATTAAAAATAGAAATAAAAGTGAGTTATGTCCCCACCTACATACACACAAACACAATTGCAGCCTGTCAGCCATCTAGCTCCACTGTGTGTGTGCTTGGTAAAAATAAAAAAGAATGTGCCTGCGATATGCATGCTTATGTGTACATATATTTATGCATAATGTGCTTTTGAATGTATTACTATGGAGTCTGGAATTTGTGTTTATGCCTGCCTGTTAGCCTGCCTGTACTCCACAGTGAATAAGTTTGCCCTGCCACACACCCCAAGTTGTGCAAATGAATCTTGCTTTACTGCTATTAACGCAGGGCAACCTCATTCACAAGTCGAACATATACTGTATACATACACACACATACTACAATAATAATAACAATAAATCGACATGGGTCTGAGATGGTGTCCAAGGAATCTCATCTCCCCATAAATTATAGCCATAAACTTTTGCCGCTACGCAGCCTAATTAATTCTCGTGCTGCTCCACAAAAGGAAATGTCGAGTGACAAATGAGCATCGGACTTGAAAGCTGCCAGGTCTGCAAAACATTTTGCACTCCAATTTATAAGCAATTTTACTGTAAATCATCAACCACAAGTGGTTACTTTAAGGAACAGGACAACGTGGTAAGTGGAGTGATGAGGGAGAGACACGGAGAGACACGGAGAGAGAGAGAGAGAGAGAGAGAGAGAGAGAGAGAGAGAGAGAGAGGCAATCAACGAAAGAGAGAAGAAATAAATACAAATTAGAAATACAATATTTACCATTTCATTATTAATCGAATTGCAGTATTATAAATCCAACCCACTATATGTGGAGATATAAAGTGTTCAATATTTAATACAAAGGCATTTAAAATCAATAATCACATGAATAAATACAAAATATAACAATTATACCGTCAAATATATCTTACAAACTCACTTTATTCTGAATCCCAGCAGTCTTTAAATGTGTTAGTATTTCATAAAATATGCATAACCAAGACAAATACTGCTATTTCATGTTACTTACCAAACAAAAACAGTTTTTTTTTTGAGAAAAACTGATATTTTTCTACCCGAGTCATATTGTCATAATTGTGGCCAAGTCTTGCCAACTTTGCACTCATCCCCTCGGCAAAACAATTCATACATCTGGGGAAAAGCAGCAGGGTTCACCGAAAGCTTTCAAAGTAGACTTCAGTTTTATATAAATCACTGTAAAATGCTTGTCACTTGAGATATATTAAATTCATACAGAAATGAATGTGTTCAAAGGTCTTCATACTGATATGTTTATTAGAATGTGTGTTACAGTATGTTGTGTCCTTCACTTCTTGTCAGGAATACAGGTACTTGAACCCAAAAGCACAACTCGGAGACAAAATACAAGTATAGTTTTTTTTTTAGTGTTCAGGTAGGGTCAAAACCGGGAGGTCAGTCAAGAAGGCAAACAAATCCAATAAGGGGCAGGCAGAAATCCAAGGTCGAAACAACAGGCAGACAGGGTCAGAACAGGCAGATCAGGAACAATATAAAGATACGCTGGAGATCTTGGCAATGACACACAAGACAATCTGGCTGGGAACAAGTGCAAGTGAGTGGACCTAAATAGTGAGGACTAATGAGGGAATGGGCTGCAGGTGAGATAGGCATGGAAGACCAGATGAGGGGAATGAGTGATGATAGGGTGTGAATGGCAGGACCTGAAATGGCAGGAGAGTTAATTAAACAGGCAGGATGAAAACAATCTAATATGAAGGGGAATTCTTGACACTTCTAGAGGTTTCAAAATGAAAATGCGACATCCTCATGGTAGTATGAATCCTGAAAGGATAGTTTAAGCATGACATCTATGACTGTTGGTAGCTCCCATGATTTTCACCACATTTCTTTGTCTTAGATTGTTGCTTTTTCGTGTTTGTTACCAGAGCACAAATTACATAGGACAAAATACATTCATCAATGTGGCAAAAGGATATTGGATTAAGTGCAGCGTTCTTTGAGACAATCAGTGCCCACGGTTGACCAACCAGCCAGACCTGCCGGACCAAACGCCACCCTACTGCCACAGGGAGGAGAGCCTAGATGGAAGCTAAGCTAACCCAGCTAGGACCAAAGGCTACTCCACTACCCAGCATACTGCTGTCTGTGTCCGGTCGCAGAAAAGTAAGATAGACAACGACTGTTGTGTCTACATCCTCACAGAGACCTGGCTCCATTATTGCATCCCGGATCAAGCTGCACTTGACGGGCGAACAGCAGGACAGAGCACAGGACTCTGGTGGGACGAGAGGAGGTGGACTCTGTTTTTACATCATGATGCCTGGTGCTCAAACATAATCAAAGTCGATGGATAGTTTTCCTGATGTCGATTTGTTTATGTTAAGATGTCCGCCATATTATCTGCCCAGAGAATAGTTTTTGTCTTTGCTGTTTACATTCCTTATGATGCAAATTTTAAAAAGTACTACAGGAATACACTACTGTTTTGTTTGTCTTTTTTTTGTGACGCAAATGGGCTGCAACCTCATTTTGCTGTGCATACCTGTGTTGCAAAATGACGATAAATGATCCTTGAATCCTTATAAGATACAGAAACTCTGCATAGCAGTTTAGAATACAATGAGGATTCATTGTGCAACTCTTAAAAGTTATGGTGCTAAGTGTCATCTGTGTCATTGATCTGGAGATGTAAATACACCGTTGGTGTTTCACAGTATCATCCAGGAATGTGTGTTTGCCATTTCATTGTGTTGGCGGATGGCGTCACGTGTTGCAGCAAAAAAAAGATGTTAATTTTTTCCTACCGGGTAACTCTTTTCTTTTTATGATTGATTTCATAAAACACGGATGCAGCTACAGCTGTGTCTACTTTCTTGTAGTTGCCATCTTTACGCAGCTTTACCACATGGATAAAGGCAGTACTCTAAACAGCACTAAAACATTGCTGAGCTGTACCTAAAAGTGTAATGGGAGGCAGCTCCTAATGCTGAAAGAAAGCTCACTTTGACTCCGCATTGATCAACACTCTGGACTGATTGATGCAAATAACAGGGAAGTGATGGACAGCGACTGGGCTGCCTCAACCAAGCCTGCTGAAATTAGCCCGCATGCTTCCCACCACACACAGACCCTTTATCAATGTCTGAGGCCCTGGGGCCAATTTGAATGTGACTGAGGCACTCAGTGGACGTGACAGTGACGAAGGAGGCCCATTGGAAGCCATGGTTCAAGGACTCATTATGGTGGAGGCTACAGGCTGTGTTTTCTGCATTTGATACAACACCAGCCTTTAAAAGCACTAATTGGAGTGTAAATGTGTCCTTTCTCTTGCATCTGCTTTATTTGTTCTTATCTTGTTACTGAAATGAGCATGTCAGATCATCCATTTATCTCATTTTGAAGTTTATAGGACATTTTGATAAAGAGGCAACAAGTCAAGAAAACCAAAACTGATAATCAAAACTATAAAATAACTATTTTTAAAAAGATATGTAATTACATTGTCCCATTTAAAACCAAATTGTGGCAAGTAGGCTCAACAGTCCTCCAGACTGTACTGCAGTAAACCTAAATCAAAACTGCTTCCCCTGTCCTGCTCTCACCAGCAAAAAATCTAAATTATGCTTCAAACTAAGTTGTTGGATAATCTAAAAGTGAACCCCATTACAGATGGTATAATTGGGGGACACCAGTCAACTAACGTTCTGGAACAACCAATCTGACAGTTTGCATATGGACAGTAGGGACCAACCAATATTTTGGGAAAACAGAATTGTCCCTACGAGTATTTGAGTGAACTCGTTTGCATTATCATTAGAATAAACAGACAGCAAACTATTGACCCTCTGAGACAACGCTGCTGAAACATTGAGAGGAATGTGATTTTAGTTGGATTATGTAAGATTAATACCTGATCAGAAGTAGTTCCTATTAAATTGTGACTTTATTCTCTTAATATTACAACTTATTTGTCAAAACTATTTCTACTTTATTCTCCACTTCTCAGCAAACACAGCTTTATTGGATTGAATATATGTATAAATCTTTTGAACATGAGCAGAAATCGCAATTGAACACATATGATCTATTTGGTTTAAAAAAAATGACATCATTGACCTGAATAGGTGCCACATGCACAGTTAAAGTGGTTACTTACACCAATAACAAAAGACAAAAGAGAGTAAATCACAAATAGTGATGTTACTCCTACTTCAGTCAGGAACACTCTCGTCATAGATTTTAACCATTTATTGCAACAAATGGACATAGAGTTAAACTTGGCGATGATGGCTCCGCTCTTTGAATGCTCCCCGGATTAGCCAGCAGCTACCAAGCCAAAACGGGGAGCACCGAGCAACAACCCCCAAAAACAACGGAACCCAACGGCAAGTCTGGTATGACGCCCATGCGAAGCATCAGCCGGACAATGGAAATCTATGTGTAACAGCAAGCTTGCTGTAGACCTCAGCAGACATTATTTTAAGATTAAGGGCGCAAGCGTGCATCCCAAACGAGGCCATCCTACAGTTTATGTGAATTATCTATGTGTAGCAGTAAGCATGCTGCAGACCTCAGCATTTCTCTTCTTTAAATTATGATAAGAATAAAGGGCGCAAGCATGCATCCCCAAAAAGAAGGTCAACCTACCGTAGCAGCAAGCATGCTGCAGACCTCAGTAGACATTATTTTAAGATTAAGGGCGCAAGCATGCATCCCAAAGAGGTCATACTACCTAAATCTTGCAGTGAAACCCAGCCAACCACTTCCAATTGCAGCATTTGTATTAAGTTATTATTCTCATTAATTATCGTGCATTGGGGTACTAATGGTAGTCTCCAAGGTTGCGCTCATATCTTTTTGAATTGCAATTATATTCAATTCATTCATTTATTTTTGTATAGCCCAAAATCACGATCACAAATTTGCCTCAGAGGGCTTTACAATCTGTACACATACGATATCCTCTGTCCCAGGACCCTCACATCGGAACAGTAAAAACCTTTAACAGGGAGAAAAGAGGAAGAGACCTGTGGGAGAGCAACAGAGGAGGGATCCCTCTCGCAGGATGGACAGAAGTGCAATAGATGTCATGTGTACAGAATGAACAACATCCGTGACTCCCAGGCAAACATAACGTTCGTAAGCTGCTGAGGACCAGCGACCCATGTGTAGATGCTGGGACCAGAGCGGCTGCAGAGGTAGATGCTCCGATGCGGAAGGTGTGCGAGGTGTATAGCTGAGGAGGATGTCCACCTTGTTTGCAGAAGCGATGGAGTCGGTTGGAGCTGCGGGGACTGCAGTACCCAGCAATCCATGCGGCATGCGTCAATGGAGAGCGCAGCGGCTGCCGTAGCAGCGTGCCGGCAGGCTTCGTTGTAGCGGGCCATGTTAACGCCGTGGAGCCGTTACCTTGTTAGCGGGCTGGAGCCACAGCTGCAGCCATAGATGTCCCGGAATCGAGCGGGTTTCCGGAACCAGGAACGGACATCAATCTCACTAAGATTCTCGCTAAGGTCCTCATGAAGTTTGACCTGAGATGCTAGCATCAGTGAATGCATCATCTTCCAGCTCGAGATGAGACATCCCAGTGAGAATTTTTCCATTGAAAAGGCGTTGTTTAAAAGACGTCTACGCCCACCGTTGAAAAGACGTTCAGAATTGGTTCAAAAGTGAAAGTTTTTTCGCCGACTATTTATAGGCGTTGATTGAACGTTCATGCTTAGACCAGATTTCAACAGGATTTGCAATACTAAAATTTTCCGTGCTAATAATAGTAGATCATCATTTTAAAGGCTTTACTAAGAAACCACATCCACATTCATCAGTTGAAAGCCAATATTGCAAATCCCGTGTACAGCCCCACTCGCTGTCTGTTGTGTATTTTACATTTGAAGTGTCCTAAATACTCTTTTATAATGTTGGGCTACAGGGACAGTCCACAAAGAGTCTCCAACATTAACTAACACACTTGTCTATGTTTACTGTTCCTAACAAGCTAACGCTACAAGCTAGTAGCCTCGCCCTCATGGTGAGCATAACATGATATTAATGGTATGGTAATGATATTTTATAGAGTATGTCGTTAGCGTGAAGCCTCGTTTATTCCGTCAGCTTGTTCACTTCGCTCCTCAAGTGCCGTGTCTCCAGAGACGGTGAATGTTTAAAAGTTGTAGTAGGATCTGTGAGGCTAAGTCCGTATTTTACGTGAACATACAGACAGAATGTGCTCTGCTCTCATTACGATGTCCTGGGAGCTTCTTGTTGACAGCACACAGTCTATAGTTCCATATTTAGGACGTTTTATATGAAACATTAAATGCGTTGAAATCACATCTTCATGTAGACTACATTTCACCGACCAGCGTAATATGACTTTGAAGAAATACGTTCAAAGTAACCAATATCGTGTCTCTTTCAACCTATAACTGACCAACCCATCAATATTTTAAAAGAAATTGGTGTTTTGTGACATGTTGATATTGTAACCGTAATTTAGCCGGTTGAATAGAGAGTGAAAATAGGTCTTAGACGTGCAGACCCAATTTCAACCCGTTTTCAACCAGAAATCAACATTGAAATCTGGGTTAGTGCTCACTGGGATGATAAGCACGGATATGGTGAGGAGCGTGAATCTCCAGAAGTCAAAGCTTTGCCAGCAGTGCGGTCTGTAACAGCGTTGGTGTAGAATGAATCAGTGAGGAGTGAGTCATATTTAAATAAACCTCCTTGAAGTGAGAGTGGGCTGTGATTGGTGTGTGGCCGATTGGAAGCTGTGATTCAATCGGCTGGCTGTCAGCTGGTTACAGCTGGGGGCGTATGACTTCCGTATCCTGCATGAACTAACGCGATGCTTCATTTACAACACCTCCACCTGATTGTCTCCTCCAGTGGGAGCCACAGAATGAAGGGGAGATGCAGCAGCAGCCACTGATTCACTGTCAGCAAAAGTGCTCTATGAATGATAGCCGTAATTGAAATAAAGAATGACCAACCACGATCTTGCAAATTGAATCGTCCTATCAAATGTAATCTTTATTCAAGTGAGGCGTTTGCATTAAATTATTCCCGTCCCAGTCTGAATAAGGTGGTGACCTTATATGCTTCATCTACACTGTTACGGTATTGACTTTAATGGCTTAGATGAGGTCATTTAGTTATAAAGGTGTGCTTTAAAACGTTAGTATACTTATTTTTGGCTGTGCATTTCAAATCCAATAGTTTGTGGTATGCATGATCTCAAAGAAAATTGACCCCACCCTCTCCGTCAAGCTATCAGAGCGACCATGGAGCACACAGTCACTAACTGCACTCCCTGAAAAATATTTTCTAATTTTTGGAAAAACTAAAAAGTGATTTCAGAGAGAAGCAGACAGAAGATTCACAATATGTGTTTGAAGAATATGTCCAGGATGTCAAAGGGATTCTTCAGTGAAAACAAACAACAAAGATAAAGATAGTGGCTAAAGCCTACAGATCACAGTGTAAAAGTGAACCGCATCACCTGGCCATAGAGACAGAAGACAATGAAAGTTTGGAATAACACCGTTCCTGTAAAGCCGTGCCGGTCTTTATTCACTGGTATAATTATTAAAAAACACAAGCAGCATCTGTATAAATTCAGTAAACCTTCAGTAGCTAGTGTAGCATACACATAGCAAGTGATAACGCTAGTTAATGCTGCCTGCGCTAGCGTACGCTGCTAATGTTAACTCCACTCGTGTTTACATAGAAACAAAAACGTTTTATGACATCCACACAACCAGACTGAAAATGATGGAAATCTGAAACCATTACATGAGTCTCGGGAACAGAGCCGTAGTCAGACCCTGGTCAGAGCTGGCCTAAGCTACGCTATAATTAGCTTAGCAAAGGGTCAATTGAACCGTACCATATCAATATATGATAGAACGTCAAAACATTTTCAAGCAAGACAGCGGGACACTGAAGTGGAACAGTGACTATTTGTCTTTGTGGCCTCCCCGTCCTTTTTAATTTGAATGAATTATTTTCTGTGAAATTCCTGCTGCCTATCTACTCCATTAGAAACTTTGGCAAGGGTAAAAAAGGGAATTGCCGTCTAATTAATTATTTCCAGCTTTTGTTTCTCATTAAATGCATGGTTAGTCTACTCTGTTAAGGTGGGTGTGTCACAACACTGCTGTTTTACCAGTGCAGACACACTCGGTGAGCCTGGTTCTGACTGTCACACCCACACACCTACAAGAAACATGATGCTGAGCAGCGGAGCAGAATAAAGTTTGGAAAGGAAAAGTCAAGGAAAGTTCTTCTGCAGTTAACTCAACACACTGTAGTTGTCCAATGAAGTGCAGGCCCAGTGTTTGCCAGATTGTGTCTGTTTACAAGCCATGTTTGTTTGTTTTTTGCAAAGCAGCGTTCTTGTAAAGTTGAATGATATGAAATTTGTTTGTGCACGTCTCCGTCCCTGCAGCTGCTTAGACCGGGAGAACACCACTGTAAACTTATATGAGACTTACCACGAGCAAAAAAAGGGACCCTAAACCATGTCCCATCTTCTATGATTAATGACTGCCAACTGTCATGCATGCATCAAGAACGGAGCCATACATCATGCAATAACTACAGCTGGCAAATACTGACAAGTACACTGAAGCCATGCCACAGCATAGACCTAATAGCACGTTTCAATGTTCAAGCTGTTTTGATTTAATATTCAAGTACATGTGTTGGAAATTATTCAGTATGTACAATTTTGGCAAAATAGATAGCAAGAAAAAAAAAGTACATGTGCGCACAGATGCATACACACCTCTATTCTTGTGTAATCCGTCATCTTGCCTATGGTTTTAATTCCTGTTAACTGCATGGTTGCATGCCGCTGCATCGTTCATTCTAATGGAATTGAATAACAGAGCTGCTTGGCTGCACTTGCACAGGCCTGCTTTAATTGGAATGAAGGTTTTTTTATTTTACAAAAATATGCAGGCCAATTTTTCTCAGCTTAAAGACAATGTGTGGCTCCAATTTGAGTCAGTTTCTCCCCCTCTGTAGCTATGTAAACTATAAAACAAATGACGAACAAATATCTTGACAATTTGGGTATGCAACTTAAAATACATTTTGTTTAAATGATGCCACATGTGTAATAATGGTTCTATGCATTCTGGATTGGACAGTCCACATCCCCTGGTGTTGATCGTTTGTATGTCTTGATTGGTTGGATTGATTAGGTTTTTGATTGGGTTAGGAATTTTTCACAAAATAATTAATTCGTTCTACAGTACAGGATAACTTCACTTCCCTTCACTTGGAAATAATCAATTCAAGAATCTATTATTCTCTTAAATTAAGTACATTTTATTCATTATCTCAAAAAGTGGATTTAGTGTATTTATACTTCAATTATATTTGGAAAATATAATTGATTTTTGTAATTTCTCTTTTTTTTATACTTTTACTCCTACATGGAATATTTGTATTAGTGCCGGTAAAATCACGTCCTCTTAACAAAGCCATGAATGTTAAGAACTCCATAAAGACAATACTATCTCATGTCGATGGTAGACTACTTAGGACTCTCGCGCCACACGAACCTGTCCTTGAACTGACATTACTACTTTGTTCAGTATTATCATTTACTCCTCACAATTCACCTTTTGAATTGTTTTTGTATTATTGTTCTCTTATCCTCTCAACACGGTACAAGATTAGGTGATGTCCAGGTTCTTTGCTTCTGATCACTACTAAATATGTTGAGGAAACAAAAACACATTTTAAATCATAAATAAGCACTGGTTTTGTTATTGTTGGAGCAAACATGAACCATATAAAGATATTTAGCCAAATATTCCTACATAAGTTATTTAGAGACCTTTTACTTATCTACAAAAGATGGAAAATAAAATATTGCATGCAACTCTAGTTCCATTTAGTTTTGTTTAGTATAAATGACAGACTACCAAAAATACACTTTTGCTCTTCATTCAGGTTTTGTGTTTCTCCAATCTCTTATAAATTCCCCCAAAGCATATTTTAAAGTTTACTGATATCTTTAAACAAAGCCTTTTATATTGTGTTCACATGTAGCCATCCTTTATTTTATGGTCCTGCTGATTTCATCATCATGCTCAAATATTGCTTCTAAATGATCCTATTCATCACTTCACCCAAATATATACTCATCCCTATCATTGCTGATTAGGGAAATATTTCAGTTGGCCGATACCATTCTCGGCCAATCGCTGTGGGCTGATTTAGGGGCGGTGTGAATGCACCTTAACACTACAGGGGCTTGCACAGGCGCACTGATCGCTCCTGTTGCTGGACATTTAAAGAAAATCGACAAAAAATTACTTTTTGCAACAAATAACCGTTTGAGGATATGTTGCTAGGGATCATAGTCACTTAGCATCATAGGTACCTCACCACCCCTAAAATCAAAAGGTATAAATTAAGCTTTAAGATCTCTGCTGGTCCACCCTAAAGACAGTACCCTCCTGGAGAGGAAGACTTTAGTGGTGTATGACTGTCGAGGGAGTTCTGAACAGGACCAAATAGCAAGACCACAAGACAGAAATTTAGGAAAAGAAAATACTTTATTTTATAAAGGGACAGCATGCAGGATTGACGGTGTGGTTCTCCGTGGACCGATACCAGAAGGCAGGCAGGATTACTGTGTGCATCTCTTTGTCCGACACAGGGTGGCAAGCAAGCGAGTAGGCATAAGGTAGAAGACGGTACCGGGTTGAAGCTGGTTCGGGAATGAAGACAGTAGTTGACGCTGGTTCGGGAATGAAGACGGTACTGGGTTGAAGCTGGTTCGGGAATGAAGACTGTACGGACTGACAACAGAGGTCTGGAGGACCAGGGTTCAAATACTGCCCAGATCTCATTAGTGGGATCTGGGTCTGGTGTGTCAGCCCGCAGGAGGTAATCAGCTGAAATGTCTCTAGCTGTGTACCAATCAGGGGTGTGGCCATGGGAGGTGTCTGGTCTGACAGGGATCCTGACAATGACATCAACATGATATCACATGCGACTATTAAGGAGCATTACTTCAGTGAAACAGCAAGGACTCTGCAGATGAGACTGAATGAACAGTGGAAACAGACAACATCAGCTGTCAAAAGAGGTCATAGGTCATTGAGTAGGAGTCAATGGAGAAACATGTCTAAAATGTATTAATTAGTCAGAATGTAACATAACTTCACATAACAGCAAATCAGGGTGTGTTTCATAATTACGTAATATACTGAAGCTATTGACCTGATGCTCACACAGGAAACATCATTGTTTATTCCTTCCTTTGCTCAGGTTAGTTGTAAACTCGCATCACTGTATGTACACAGAGCACTCAATACTCATCAGTACACACAGTGACAATTTAGGGGCCAGATTAGTGCTATGCAATATCCACCCTCCACCACAGTTAATTAATTGTCTAATGGTTTTGAATTGATAAGGCATGTCTCAGGTTTGAGTTGCAAATCTCCCTCTAATCCAGGTATTTCCCTCTCAGGATAAGCATGGGATTGCTTTAATTACCAACATGGCCATGTGCGTTGGGTACAGTAACATGCCAGCAAACACCTGGAGCTGAAGTTACAATGTGCCTAGTTGATAAGAGCTTTCTACAGCGGTGCATTTAGCCACTTCCTCAAACACACTCAGAATGCCACAGAAGAAAATGCTAAACTGGCAGAAAATAAAAAAATACTTTGTAAAAAACTAATTTGCCCAGAAGGAGCTATAAACAGTGAACAATTCTTAAAATGAGAATGTTAAGATTTGGGCTTTTGACTTTGGGGTTTCCTGATTATATTTGCTGTGTCTGTCACAACGTGCCTTAAAAGTATGTGTGTGATGAAATAGGCCACACATAGTCCATGTAATAAGGAAAATGATTTTTTAAGTAAATGGGGTGAACAATATAAAATAGTGTTTCTGTCAGTCTGTATGTAATGTATATTTGAGTGTGTGTATGAGTGGGAAACACAACGAACAACCAAATAACAACATCAGTTGGCGGGCCACAGGAAGAGAGTGAAAGGACAGGTCTGATTTCTAACCTCCTGAGCCAACAACAAGGACAAGATAGGGCCAGCCTCGAGGCTATACCAGTCTAAAAGTAAGAGATGCAGCTTTTCATTGTAGATTCCCAAACACAATGTGTCATGAAATTATGGATTATTTTCTGTCCATATTTTTTGTCCACCTTTAGAGGGAATACTTGGAACACCTGCTCAGTAGGTGATACTCAATGTAACTTCCAGAGGCCTGCACTACGAAGCAGGCTTTGGAGTTAGCGAAGTAACTTTAGCCTTAACCCTAGGTTATCAGTCCTATGATGGTGGTTCACTTCTTACTGGGATAGATTGCTATGGTAATTTATACTGCACACCTGACCAAACTAAGAGATCAACTCGTACAAAAGCACTGCCTACTGACCAATCAAAGCGATGCACAGATTGTGAGATGTTACACAAACCAGGTCATTATCCAGGCTAAGAGCAACACAGTTTAAAAGGACAGAAAGTCAAAAGGACAACTGTCAAAAAATCCCAGAATGTGTAAATGAACAGGTTCATAATATCACTGCCCCACAACAGATCTGATTATAATTACATGAGTGTATTCTGTTAAACTAATGTGTTGCAGATGTATTTTTATGATGTGTATGACTATGTTTCAGCCTTTTTAAGACTTGGTAGCATTTAAAAAAATAAATAGTATAGGCCGTTTTTCCAATAGCTCCAGAGAGGTGTAGAATCAATCTAACAGCGCCATAGATTACATTCATACAAGCACAATAACACAAAATTGGTATATATTCTCTTTTGAAATATTCATATTTGTACTTATGTGTGTCAGGTTCCTAAGCCATAGGTTGCAGTGGCTGGCACCATCAGTGTCTCTCGCCACACTGATGGTGTTTGAGACATATTATGTTGTGCTCCCATTGAAAATAACTAAAAAGACACTGGCCTCAGGTAAAAAAACAAAAAACGCTTTGATGGACATGGCCCCTCAGCATACAGTTTCTGGTACGGGATGTTTGAACTCAATAACAAGGCCCAGGAGCAGAGGAAGTAAGATTAGAAAAGTTAGAGGTTTGCTAATGAAAATTCACAAAAAGCAAACAGATCAAAAAAAGGTGGGAATAATTCATTATCATTTGAGCAAACCTATGTTGGCACAAAATACGATCTGGTAGTGTTGTAAACCAGGTATACTGTATATACTAGGAAGTTAATGAGGGAAATGAGCAGGTTGGGATCAGGTGACTGGGGAGAGGCAGGAGCCGACTGAAAAACCAAAAGACAAGCTCAAGTCAGAAAGTCCATATATAGTGTGAAAGTGTATGGTTTCTGGCTTGGCAGCTCGCAGCTAACGGTGCTTACACTGTATTAATGCTCTGATATCATATAGAAAACCTTCAAACGGCTATTTCAGACAAAGAGCATTTCCCACAACCTGTTCATTTCAGGAAATACACCAGCCAAGCAAATTCTACACACATTTTGCACTTAAGTGTGTATTCCATGTAATATCACGGTGGGAAATTGCCAGTGCAATCATACACAAACAACTCATTGAGAAAACCCTTGCCCTGAGCAAAAAACACAGCAGTTGGTCTCCAATATGTGAATGACAAATGAATATCACTCAGTGGGTCAGATGGTGTAGACACACTCAATGCTCTGTGCTAATCAGGCCAACCTACAGACCTCACATACCATCAGGACATCCTCCAGGGGGAAATTAGTACTTTCCACTTTGCTAAACGACTATACTTTCCTCCCTGGGTGAACGCATTGTTTGTTACATGGGCAATTTCTTTATGTAAATTGTACTGCAATGGGTCACATACCAATTATAAGTAAAACATTCCGTTTTCTACTGATTCTAGAAAGCAAATTAGAGGCACATTTATGCATATTTACACAGGAGAAAGCTACGCTAAAGGCAGACATAAGCTCAATATGTACCATTATTTATTCACCAGTTAAAGGTAAAACTGTGTTTTTAGTTATCTACCTGGTAAACTTGTGTCAAAGAATCAGTGTCAGTCTCAAGATGTCAGCTGTTAACTAAATGTAATATCTACACCAGTGTACTTTGAAGGTCACTTAGGCTAACTAGCTACAGAAATAACTGTATGTATATATAGATTGCATTTCTGAGTTAATATCAAAATCTCTGTTGATATCTCACCCTCTTACGTTTTCACTGCATGAGGAGAGGGTTAACATTAACAGCCCAAAACACAGAGGCCATCTGGAGTAAAAACATGGTAACTACCAAACATGTTGCAAAGGTTGGTCAGTTTTTGTTGTGGTTCAATTCATAGAATGTATCAGCTATGGCAGAGATCTGGCAACATTACAACCAAAGGCCTTTACATGCTGGAGGTAACATGTCGCAAATTGGCATCGCTGTCCGTATGAATAGTTTTGGTGTGAAATATTCGCAGGCAGGTATTTTGCATTTTTGTGTTGTTTTTTTGTCATGCCCCCATTGTGTAAAGACCTTAATAACTAAAATGGACTTGAAACAATTCCACATTTTGCTGTCAAAATGTGGAATTGTTTCATATTTGAATAGAAAAAGTCTCCAGAATTTAACTACACAGACAACTTGCTGACAAAGAGGTACCGTAAAAGTGTTCTCACTTTAGTTTGGCCTCCCGTCAGTTGGAGTTTGAATCTGATCTTTTTGCTGTAATTGTATACTTGATCACTCACATTTAGTTCGTGCTTCTTTCATGCAGTGTTTATTTAATTATGTCTCCCCCTGCTGTGTTTTAACTCTAAAAAGTATTCTTAGTAAAGTATTTCTCTATAATGTAGCTAAAAGCACTGCAGGATCCAATGCGTATATTCCAGCAGGCAAACTGCTGTATCGTTATACTACGGTAGTGCGCACACAACAGGGCTTTTGATTTGAACTACGGACCCAACACAGGGGAATGTGGGTTAAGGATTGTGATTGACATGACCCTGGGTAAGGGTCAACTTTGGAAAAACACCAAATCAGGATCCGGGTTAAGAGCTGGATGACGTTCTGTCCATGAATCTTGGGTCAAACTTTAGTGATAAGAGATAAGTGATAATTAAAATACACGAAGACCACTGTACATTTCTTGGGGTGAGATGCGAGGATCCAGGGACGGGGGATGTCATATGCTGGACAGATTGTAAAGCCCTATGGGGCAAATTTGTGATTTGAGGTTATAAAAAAAAAATTGAATTGAATCAAATTGAAATTAATTTTGGAGGTGGAGATTTGGCTTTTGATGAACCCATTCAGCCGTTGTAGAGGCCATGCTGTGTTGCATTACAGAGAGAGGCGTTTCTGTTACTTAGCCTAAGCTCACTGGTATAAATGGGGTGGGCAAAATAATAGAAACATTGGTCAGTATAACGAGATACAAATCAATACAGTGGCAGCACAAAATACAGCCTCCAAAATGACCTTAAATCATCACATATCCAGAATAGTTACAATAGAAAACTGAATATTTTAACCTTCATCCAGGTTGAATGTATTGCAGACTTGCTGTATTACAATGCATCTGTTTTAGCCATTATAAACTGGCAAGTGTATACTGGCATGGAGCTTATAGTGGCTGGCATTATTATCCATTATTATCCAATTTTGCTAACTATAAATCTAAAGAAACGGAATCGGGAAATGGGTCATCTTGGATACGTTCCCACCCAAACTACCTCTAACCCAGAAACTACATCTTACTTTAATGTGATGGAGCAACTCCAGATTCTGTAACCTGGTTACAATAGCTGATTTAAGTCCTACTTTGACTGACCGAGAAATACTCTAAACCTTGGTCTTTGTCACTGCTCACATTTATTTGTTTACACACTCTTTAACGGCTGTAAAATTGTTGAATGCATCTCCAACCAGGGCCGTACCATTGAGCACAATCAGATCATGTCCAGGGTCATTTTCCTGGTGGGTATCTTCTAAGCTGAATCCGGCATTTTTAGACTCAATGTATCATTATTTTTAGGGCAGTTTATGGGAGTAATTTATTCCCAGCATTGTGGAGAAGCCAGCATTTAAAAAAACATATTTTTTTCATTGAAACAGTTAGCTGAATAATAAAATATGATGAATTGAAATCACCATCTATTTTTTAAGTCTTTTTAAATTTCTAAAATGGTTACAATACAATTTCCCAAACTGTAGGAAACAAGGCCACATATTTCTCTTCATTTCTTTAATTACCTGGACAGGTAGTTTTTTGTAGATTGAATGCTGAATTCTATTCATGCAGGAATCACTTATTATCTGCATAAGAATATTATTTAGATTCTGTTTCCATCCATTCCTTTTGTTGTCTTTTACCTGGATCTTCTGGTGCTTACTGTGTGTTTGACTTTCTCTAGGTAGCACTCTTCTTTTCCTGTTCATTGATGGTGGCTGATCATATTTACATTTCTGTGTATTCAACAAAAAACAAAGTCTGTCCAGCTAATTATTTTGTCTTAAAAATAGCTATTGGGGTTTGGATATTCAGAGAAGGAAAATATTTTGTTTTGGTCTGGCTATAAGTTGAATTCCTCTTGAATTAGACCTCTAAAGCTTCAGCCACACTAATGCGTTTCCGTTTAAAACCAGGGATTTAAAACAAATATGATCTACGTTCACTCTGCCATTTCATCATCGTTTTCGAAATGATTTCCATCCATACCAACACGCCGGTTTCTGTTCTCACACTCGTGACAAATCAGGGAAGGCCACGTCATGACTGTGAACACCCAATCAAGTAGCGAACATGGGTGTCTATGTCAGCGTTTTCAAAGGTCTCCGGCTCTGCGTCTGTCCACACCACCACGCAACCCCTGAGTTTTCTAACTTACACGGAGTAGGTAGCGTTTCCAAACCCCTCCGATTTTGGGTGTTTAAACTCCGAAGTAGTGTGGACTAGGTGTAAATGTAGCAAAAGATATGGGTTTTAAAACGGAAACGTAGTAGTGTGGATGTAGCCTGAGAGGAAATCAGGTATTATTTGTAAAAATACTACCCCTGAACATGACCTTAATAGTAAAAGAATTGGTCCTATCAGTTAAACATCTCCTTATATCTTTACTCTTTACTCTATCTTTACTCTAGGAGGAGGAAGTGTAAAGAATAATGAGGTGGCAAAACAAACAGCTCGTCAGCAGAGGCCTGCTTATCAGGCTGCTACATGACTGTGTATCACCCACTCGCTGAGTGTTGAGCCAGGGAAATGTGGCTCAGCGATCAACCAACCTGCTCCATTGATTAACAGCATTTTCTCATTCTTGGCCAAGAGATTGGCTTCCCCCAACATGTGTTGTTTGTTTGAGGAGAGACGAGGACCGGTGCCATATGTTTGTGTGCTTACGTGAGGGTACACTTCCAGCTGAGCCACTTGCATTTAAAACTAGCAGCCAAATGCTCCTCATATGGAGAGGCGTTCAAAAGAAAAATCTTCTCGGTTTGAACGAAAGTATCTCAGTGCTCGCCTGCTGGGCATGATCTTCCTATTGGCTCAATATTTTGGCCCCTGTTGTACTCTAAAGTACCATTTTGTACATTTTGTACCCCCCTCTAAGCATGTACCCCCTGTCACCCCTCTCATCACACACACATGCACATACAGTACACTTACTTGGGATCCCAGTGGGTGTGTGGGCTATTCAAACGTCCTGACTCAGAGATTTCAAATCTAATTTAAGACCCATTCAATGCTGTTAAGAATTGCTTTATTTCTCCAGCGTTGGACTACAAGGTCAGTTTGCACCAACAGCTGATGAGCGATCAATAGGAATTTGAATTTAAAGAGCCGTTGCCCCGGGGGCGGTCAGTCGCCGGTGCATGGTGTTACCACAGGGGGGGCTAAGCCCAGGGGCTCAACAGAGACCTATATCCTTCCACAGACCCTCCACCCCCACCTTCCACCCCACATCCCCAAGCTTGGTTAACTCTCAAGACCATGATTAATTCATGGTGGATTACAGTCTGGAGGCAGGGGAGAAAACTAGAATTGCATATATGGTCCTAAGTGCACATGCCGGGTTTGGGAGATAAAGGTTCCCTCAGATTCATGCCACAATCCCACGGCCCGACTCGTTTCCCTACAAGTGTGAATAATTTTTCCATCCTTCCTACAAAAGATCATGCCTCAGTGTTTGGGCTTCTTGATTGTTATTACGGCTGTGTTCACCGAAATAAGTTCGGAAAAGTCCCTCCCAGCTGTCAGCCCGCACGGCGAGAACAGCAAGCTGCAGGGAATAATAATGTAGAAGCAGGCTAATAAAAGCATAACAAGCAGGAGAGCTGCGGTCACAGCAATTTCATCATTGTCCTTCACAGTTGCACTGCTAACTGCTGATGATTAGTCGACGACCTCGAGTAACTGAACAGAAGACTCCAAGCCAAAGTGGTTGAGGAAAGAAGTGGCAACGATATAAATTGTGAATGCGCTCCCCCTTGTGTCAGCTACAGCAAGCCAGTCCACCAAATGCCTCCACTGCTGGGAGGGAAATCAGCAGAAAAGTTTTCTGTTTTTGTTCAAACCCTGGTTCTGTTTTTCTATGAATCGTTCTCCATCCCATCAGCATCTGGTCCAACGCCGCGGCATGCAAGGAACAAAAGAAGACAGTTTGTTGACATTTTAGGATTAGCATTACACAAGTCATACTTCAAAGCATGACTCTGTAGACGCTGCTTCTACGTTCTCATTTGGACTCCTTTTTTTCTTTGTTTTTTTTCATGACTTTCCACCAACTGCCATTTCAATTTCACTCAACGTTTTTGACTAACATTAATCAGAATGGTTAACCTGTCAATGTGTCTGCAAATGCCAATTATTTTACACTCCACGCGAATGAAATTTAGACATGAAGACAAAAAGCGTTCATTATGAAATGAGTGACACTGTCCTGATAAGTAGCTCACAGGAACCCTGTGAAGTACGGCTGCACTGACACCGTGTGACACATAATACACTGAAATGTAAGGATATACTGTAAGATAGTTGCTCCACAGAAAATATGTTAAAAAATTCATAAGTATATTTTCTAGTTTTATTAAAAACACATTTTTGTCAACATGTTGTATTTATACAGTGAATGGTCTAATATGCACTGGAGGTCACATAAGCTTAGGTTTATTGGAACAATAAAAGACATACCATGGGGGCTTGATATTCAAAGAGATGTAGCAGCTACTAGCTGCATATTTGACCATCAATTTATAATAGTTTGGATATTTCTCCTTTGAAGACACAAAAATAAAACCTGTCTAAGTATGTTATATTAACAATTTTATGAATGTATCCTCAGCAGACTAAAAATAAGGAAGTCAATTACTCCTTTAACACTTACATCTTGTCTCAACACGTTCTGCAGATGAAGGTGCAAAGCACTTTAACAGTATTTGTGCTATTTTTTTTATTTGGCAAATGTCTACTTTACTTATGTTTTTATTGTATTTTTAACCTTTTTTGTAAACAACATCTTGTACAAACTAGCACAGTGAATCACAACCCCAGCAAATGTGTTTTTATCTCCATACAATATAAATGAAATCAATACAAAAGTTTGGTTGGTTGCTTGGAACATTTTTATATGGATCGAGAGGTTCTAAAACATGGTTTTCGAGACTTCTGGACTCCTGAATTAAATAGATTACGTAAACAGTTGACTGCTCTAAGTCCCATTTAGAACCCCGGTAAAAGAATTTTAGAAGGTAGACTTCATTTCAACATTTCAAGTTCACTTCCATATTAAATAAAGGGTTTGCAATCCGCAGAGGGTTTTTACAGTTTGCCTTTTCAAGGCGACCTTCTTCAGATTTGGTGGAAATTCTGAAATCGCGAAGAAAAAAGGAAAAAAAAGAAACAAATAGTCCAGATGAAGGGAAAATTGTCATTTCCTCTGGCCTTCTGAAGCATGGTGTCAAAAAGGTTAAGTGTCAATATGGCAGAGCCTTAAGAGGCAAAGAGGTCTGAGGAGCTTCTGAATAAATACAAGGGACAAGGCTCATACCTCGAACACAGTCTGAATGTCGCTCAGCCTTCCTACAGTCCCAGGTCTGCACACGATCAACCCTCTGCCCCTTTATTCTCTCTGTAAAGCTATTGAAGTCTTTGACAGTAGCTAATGATGTTTTTGTGTTTGGGACATGCTATAGGAGATTTCCAGCGGGTTGTTTTTTACCCCACCGGTGAGTGTTAGGGGGTTTGGTCGCTATGCCGGGCCACTGACAGGAGTCAGGAGGGGTGACAGGGTGCCCCAGGGGCCCAAAAAGGGTGTGGGGGGGTGGGGAATGGGGGGCAGTTCAGCAGTCTCGCCCATTTTTTTTGTGAGTCCAGTTGTCGATGCAGGAGGGGGGTCGAAAGCGGCAATTTAAACACCCAAACACAATACCGAAGACAATGTTTTTGAGCATTATGCCAGATACGTTTTTCCCACAAAAAAGATCAACAAATCAACTGGAAAAATAAATGTGAAAAAAAAAAATTCAATGGCGTTGCCCTGTCGATATCCATTTCCCTTCTCGACCCATCCCCCAACACCACCAAACCTCACCACCCTCTGTTACAGAATCTCTCATCGGTAGAGTCCACTCTCTCTAAAAGCTACCACACAGTGCCCTCGTTCATTTCCGAGGGCGGATGGGACAGGTGGTTGCTGTATCCGCTGCCGTTCAGCGACAGTGAGGTAAAGGGCGGACTAGGGCCGAACACATCGGAGGAGATGCTGTGCAGGGGTCCTGGGATGCCGGGCTCTGGGCTGGGAGAGTCCCCCGGATGGTGGGACATTATATCAGAGAAGCGCTGCACCTCGCTGGAGGGGTGGTGGCCCGGCAAGGGGTGGTCCATACCTCCGAGGGGGGTGCCCGTGGGGCCTGAGGAGGGCACAAATGGGAGATCGACTGGGGTCTGGGCCTGCGATGATGGAGGCCCCTGAGGGAAGAAGTCATAGTTCCCTCCCGGGCCGTAGTACTCGCTTTGATAATCTGCAGATCCAAGAAAAAATCAACGTTAGTTATAAGAACAATGGGTTAGCAGAAATTATTCCGGAGACATTGAGGAATTCATTGAATATACGTAGCTTGATTTGTATTAGAGAGCAAGAGAGACCCTCGCCGTACTACATTAGTCACAGAGCACGTTACACTTAAATCAGAACTCCAATTGGGTGGGGAGAACAACGTGGCCACAAAATTAATTAAAATGAGGGCCATTTCATCAGCGATTCGACTACTGAGACCGATTTTTTTTTTTTCTTCAGTTCAGCAGAATATTATTAGACTTTTTGCTTCAGCAGAAAGGACAAAGGCCCGAGCGCAAATGAAATTCTCTGAAAATGATCAGATATTTCAAAGCATTTGAAGGAAAAGTGTGGCATCAAATCACTGAGATGTAAACTAACTTCAAGTCAACTTAAGTCATTCTCCACTGATTCCTAAGAGCTTATGGACGAAGTCAACCAAACTGAATATTTCACAAGCTAATTTGTTTTAAGACGTAAGAGCCTCACTGCTGTATATACAAATGTGCCATACTGTTAAGCAAGAGCAGAAAATCACTGCACATTTATTTATTTATTTCATATATTTAAATTTTTTTTATTTTGTGTACTAAATCAACATTAAGATTTTTGTTCAGGCAGAGCTTAGACAGCTGAACCTGTACATGGTGCTGTACTTCCTTTAGGTGGCAGCGCCTTAAGCTGATATGTACAGATAAAATGGGGCCTTGTTCAGAATCAGGATATGACAGAATAGAAAATAAATGACGGAGGAAATAAGGAAACACACAAATGATATTTTGATATATGTTAAATAAAATGTGCCTGAAGAGAAGACAATCACACCAATTGTCATTTTAACATGTTAAAAAAAAGTTTCATGAGAAAAAAAGACTTTCCAGGACGTTAAAAAACATTTTTCTCTCATGAAAATGTATAATGTATGCATACCTCCATAGTAGGAGAAGGGCCCGTTGGGGATCAGCTCCCCGGGCTCCAGCCGGTCCACCAGCGTCCTCATCCGCCGTGGGCTCCGGAAAAACGCGTGCCTTCGGGCGCCCAGCGCGCTCAACTGCTTCATACGCCTCTCTTTGGAACGTCGGTTCTGGAACCAGACCTGGACACACACACACACACACACACACACAGCTCATGTCACTCAGTAATCATGCAAGAAGCTTCTGACGCCATTTTGATTGCACGTCAATATTGTGCGTGAGAAATGGGAGGAGAGTGAGAAATGGAGGTGATGGCGTGGTGAGGGCTGCTTTGGTGTGAATTTTTGGAGGCAGAAATGTATGAATAAATATGTTTGCTTTTTTAATGCACGTCGTGAATTTGTTTTGGAATGTGCAAATAAACCTCACTGTGTAAATTCTCCGCCATACAAAGCAAAGTGTAATTAGGTGTCATGTTTACCTTGGCAGTTGCACCACGTTGGCTTCTTATTAGAGTAAATAACCGGGCTGTCTGTGTTCTTTTGCGGCGTGCGTGATGAGCCGGTGCGTTAAATCCGCGCGGCTCTGCGGCAGAGAGAACGGCGCCCAATTATCGTTACAGGAGCGAGAGTCACATCTAACCTCCTTAATGATCTTTTAACCCTCCATTTACTCCGACCGAAGGCTGCAGCAGCGGGGGCTTAAAATCTCCAATTAATACTTAATAGGAGGGTTGTTACCAATATATTACCGGGCTCTTGGAGGTTATCATTTCCTAATCTATAGGCCGGCTTCCTTTAATTACGCGATTCCCTCTACCCCTCATGCTCATACATATTAGATACCCTTACTTTGCCACTTTCATTTTATCGCCATTAATCTGCAGAGCCTTTTTACCTGTGATCTGCCCCGCAGCCGTATCCACATTAGGACTAAAGAAAAGAAAAACCTCTTTGAAAACTAAAAGATCTGCATTCCGGGAGTAGGTCTGTTATTATTCCTGATGGGTGGTTTTATTTTTGGCTCATGAATTTGTAATTCCTAATAGTTCCCAATCAATACTTTGATGCGCGGATGAAAAATGGGGGGGGGGGGTGCAGCGAAAGAACAAAATAAAACAGTCCCCCACACTAAATCGATAATATTAATAATAATAATAATGTTTTTTTCAGTTTTCTGTCTTGCTCTTTGTTTAAGTTAGTGTGGCCCTGCTGTAATTCAGAGTTCCGAGGAGACAATCTGAAGACCCTTGAAACAGATTTCTGTCTTTCCGCTTGGCTGGAAATGCTCACAGCATGGCTAAACGTGGTCGCAAAACGTGATGGCAGCGCTGTGCCAGGACTCCCAGCGCCCCCAGCAGCCCGGCGCCAGTTGGCGACTTCGCCCCGTAGCCAGCGCCAAGAATCAAAAATACCCATATAAATTACCCGTTTCCAAATCAACCCTCGTGCGTCGGCCAATCTTTGGCCTAATGAATTCAATGTGACCGCGCAGTTTGAAGGCAAGAGGCCTCATTTAAAGAGGGGTGAAGGATGTGAGGGTGATGGTGGGGGAGGTGGAGCCTCTCTGATGAGTTGAGGCCTGCACGGTCATGGCAGTCTGGCAGCTTGGCAGGGACATGTTTCCATAAAATATAAGCTGTTACATCACACCTTTTAATGGGTGCGTAACACCCTATAAAACCGAAAAGGCGCGAGCCCACCTCCTCGACCCTTGTGTGTCCCCTGAATATAATTTCTATAATATTTCAGACAGAATCAGAAGATCCCCGTTTTGATGATTTATTATTGAACCGTATAAAAATGACTGAGGATGGTGAGAGCTATAATTACAATAGTGGTTGCTGTTTCTGGCCATGCGGAGAAACACCCACGCGTTTAGTAAATATGGACTACATCTTTATTTGGTGGTTAATGAATGAAGTCATAGTGACATAAGAGGGAGAATCTAGCAGAGAATTATCAGAACTCAGTTTCTTTACCTGGATGACCCTCATGTTGAGGCCGGTCTCCTGTGCCAGCTGCTCCCTGATGTGTCTGGTGGGTTTGGGGGTGGCAGCGAACGCCGCCTTCAGCGTCTCCAGCTGTTTGGCCTTGATGGTGGTCCGCGGGCCGCGCCGCTTCCCTCCGACGTTCTGGTCGTCGTTCTCGTTATTAACAGTTTCTTTGTCGGACAGGGCGGCTGACTCCGTGTCCTTTAGGACCACGTCGTCCTGTAGCTGGTCTTGAGAGTCCGGTGATAAACTGGGGTCGCTGCAGGCCGTTACTAAAGAAACGACATGTGGAAATTAGAATAAGCAGAGCGATTCTCCAAAACATGGGAAATATTAGGCTTCAGTCATAAAGAAAACTATATGTCCGTAGCGGTGCAGTCATTCATTGAAGGTGGCTGAATTATGACCTTAAGTCGGCGATTCACACTATCACCAACAATAATTCGAAATAAATGAGGTTCATGTTTTTAAACTGTTTATCTATTTGACCAATATTAACACAAACATGTACAAACGGGAACATTATATTCACTTTTAAAAATCACCTGATGTGTTTTTTCTCCTTTATTGAAGATACTTTAATATTCAGGGAAACATGCAAACCAACTTAATAAAAATCCTTACATGACA
Organism: Anarrhichthys ocellatus; assembly: GCF_004355925.1. NCBI lineage: Eukaryota > Metazoa > Chordata > Actinopteri > Perciformes > Anarhichadidae > Anarrhichthys > Anarrhichthys ocellatus. The sequence goes on from NW_022280094.1 coordinate 2,069,553, forward strand.
TATTATGGAACACACATTTACAATGAATGCCCCACTAGCTTGGTGAGAAAATCAAATGTTTGAACAGAAAATATATATTTGTGAACCGAATGAGCAACAGACAATGGACTGTGAGTGGTGCTGAATTGTATCCTCTGAATGCCGTCTAAGTCCTGGTCATGGAAATGATGAAGCCACTGCGGGGCTGAACACATCACATCCATCACAATTTACCCGGCCTTGCCTCGCGCGCACACACACAAACTGCGAACACACACGCACCTGAGAGGAGGCTGGCGTCTTTTACACTGGCATTGTTTTGGTAATCGTCTTTGCAAACGAATTTGTTCTCGTCTATGATGTAGAGCTCCTCGCCGGTGGAGAGCTGCTTATTGCACATCATGCAGGTGAAGCAGTTGAGGTGAAACACTTTGCTGCGGGCCCTCCGAACCAAGTCGTTTGGAGAAATGCCTTGCGAACAGCCGCCACATTTTGTGCCGAACCGTCTGCGGGAGGAAGAAGGAGATGGTTATTTTTGTTATCAAATACGTATTATACACAAATTATAAATACTAACATCAACGCCTACTCGGGTTTTGGTGGCCAGGCTGAGATGATGGTGAGGCAAAGAGCAGTATTAAGCAAAATATAGATTCACATTGTCTCTGGACAACATCTTTACAAGCTTTATTATAAGGTGTAGACATGCATTAAACCTGTAATGATCATTTGATCACGTATATATATATATATATATTTATATATATATATATATATATAAATATTTTTTTTTTAACATGAAAAAATATAATCTTTAGATAAACTCCAGATTCGTATTGTATTATATGCAGACTGAAAGTTTTAAAACGCTTTTTGGACTTCCAGAATTAAGACTAAATAAATAATAATGATAACAATAATAGTATTAATAATAATAACATATTTAAAAATGTGTTTTCGTATTGTATGCTAAATTTAAATATATACATAAACACGTTGGGCAATGACGCTGTATAAATACATAATTATCAAATTAAATGTAGGGATGTTGCGCATGAGCTAAATCTTTTAATTTTCTAAATGTTGAAAATAACAACATGTGCTTTCCTTCCACCTGAGGCCATTGCTCACCTCTGTGTAGACCTGCTGGCGTTAGTTGTTTTAGTAAATGTATTAAGTATTATATCTCTATATTTCCAACCTTTTTGTATTCCTTATGAAACCATATATGTTATGAATAGGAGGATGCAATTCAGTAAATATAGAGGTCTAGTAGCCTAACACAGCAGGCTGCTTTGGAATAATAAATGATCGCCCTGCCATTGACGGTTAAACCATGTGTATTGAGTGGTGTGCACTGCTTGTTGACTGCACGTCTGTGATTGCATTGTCTGCGGACTTGATCTTTTCAACTAGTTTACTATTCAAATCCACTTATCACGTCCTCCTCAGTCGGACTGAGCAAACACACCGGGCAGCGGCTCCTCTGGCCGGGGTTTGATCCTGTGCGCTCCCCGACTGCCTGCACGCTGTAAAAAAACACACCCCAAGTGTGATTTCCTCGATATCCTAACAACACCCCCCCACACCCCCACTCCCCTCCCCTCTTTCCCCGCTGAGAGCGAGAGCACACGCGTTTAATGTTGCTGCCCCTCTTTTGTTGTTGTTTAGCATAAGAATCCAAATTAACAAGCTTTTAATTACGCGCTCCTAATCAAAGCGTATCGCCTCCAAGTCCTCACTCACGCCTACAGGCACGGACAGGTTGGTTTATCCATTTATTTAGAGAATAAATAAATAAAGCAGAAACGTTCATTCTAAGAACTTGTTATCCTGTGTGTGCAGTCAACAGATGTGCATTTTGTATTTTATATTTGAACTATTTGTCTGAAAAAGCATGAGAGGCAGTCTGCGTTTTTAATAATTACTGGTATGTCAATAGTATAGCAATACTTTACAACTAATTTAAAAGTTGTAAATAATATAGAAGACACAAATAATGATCTGCACTCCTAAGACTTCAAATGATTTTCAGCAAAATATAATCTTTGGGCTTAAATGATTGATGATGCCCCATCACTATTTGTTCTGCTATTTAAATATCTTTATGTTATAACTTCCTTCTGCTTTCACAGTCCAGCTCGTGACATAAACTCAGACACATTCGTAAACAGAAACACAGCTGAAGAGTTTTTCTGTCTCCTTAACCGATCTTACCTAAAGAAATCGTTTTTGCAGTACAGTCTCCCTTCTCGAGAAAAACATTTCTCTGTCAAATTACATTTGCACTCGCAGCACTGCACGCATTTGACGTGCCAGGCTCTATCCAGCACGTTGAGCAGAAAGCGGTCCAGAATAGGCCTCTCGCAGCCTGCGCAGTGGACCATGGCTTTGGTTGGGCTACAACCCCACAAATGAAGCGCGCACACACCCAAACAAAATCAACAGCACAGGCCGAGTATTGACCGAGTATCTGCTGTTTCCCTCCTTGATTCGCCTGAAGCTCCCGGGCCAATGTGCGCAGAGAAGCCAGTCGATCAGGTGTCACCACAGTGTTCTCCCTGCATGCGTAAAAGGCTCCAAAGAAACACACGTCCTCTCTCTCAGGTGGAAAAGCCAAAAAATAGAAAAAAAATCAGTCCTTTACTGGATCCGGGGAAAAACACACAATTCAACCAGAATGTAGATTTCAACACGGGCAGCTGAAGATCGGCTCAGGCGAGAAGACCGGAGCCAGTTTGGTTGTCCCGGCGCTCTTAGAAGTGACGCATCGGTTGGAGGAGCGTCGTGTGCCAGTCAGTGCTGGAAGAGGCGTCTAATAAAATGCTTTTAGGGCAGAGCTGTCACACAACAAGACACGCACGCCTACAGATAATTCAGTGTACTTGGACATGACAGCGTATCCACTGTACAGAAGCCGACGAGAAACACAATCACACACCCAAAGGATTTTTAAAAAAGAGTGTTTTCCCTCTCGCTCGATCCGATGATCCTGGTCGTTCAGGTTGTGGCGGCGGGGGATGCTGCGATGCGCCGATGGCTCTGATAGTAGTCAGTGTGTATGCTGGGATGCCCTCACTCTCCAGTACCGTGTGTATGCTGGGATGCGCTGGGTCTCCAGTAAACTGTCTTGCTCCTAAAGCTCCAACCCAGCCTTATTCCCAGCCTCCTGACGTCAGGCTGCGGCCGGACCAATCAGCGCCGCGCCATGCCAGCAACCATCAAGCCGCCCCATCATAACCCAGCGAGGGCTCTGCCTGCTATTTATGCCACACACTCAAGACACCAATTGTCAAGAATTTCCCTGCAAACTGTCATATGTTAGTGAATGTGTTTGGAGGAAGCAGCCGCGGCGGCGGAGGGCGAGCAGCGCGGAGGGAGAGACGCCACTTCTCAGCTGCTGAGCAAATTGTCTTCTGGGCATGAGGGGGGCAAGAAGGAGGAATCTGTGCAGGTAGATAAAGGCGTCTTCCGGATAAAGAAGCAGGATGCGCATATTGCATTGCGTGCTCCATGTTTACTAATGCTACGTTACTTTGCGACAGAAAATTACGCACAAGTCGGGCATGTTTGTCTTGTTGTTTGAGGATAACTGGAGTTTTTGTTATCATCAACAAACCATCTGTCCTTTAAAATATAAAATCTGTAATACCTGCTTTGCACTTGGACGCGTCATCCATACAGCTAAATGTTTGATTACACAGCAGAAAGCTGCAGAACAAGTCTGTCAATAGGATGTTATCGTTCTCCTCTTCTCCCAGTGTGGTGCTACATTACAGAATGTCTTGTGCTCATTAACATCTTTTTTTCTTTGCGCAAAGCAGCACACCTAAGCACTTTTCTCTTTGGTGTGATGGTGAGGAAGCCTGGAAGTGAAAAACAGAAAGGCTCTAAAGTTGACAGCTCGTGCAGCTCAACCCGTCAGGCGCTCGCGGCCCACACACCTCGGACGATTCATTAGGGAGGTCCTATCCAATTCAAGTCCACTTTAAGTAATTAATACCATGAACCTAACAGCATTCTGGATTATCAGTCATTCACCATCAAAGAGATCAGTCAAGTTTAGTGTTGACGATTTACAGGCCTGCACTCTTTAACTCTTTGTTTTTGCTCATTGAACATATTGTCTACATGCTTGTTGAATACATTCGTTTATATCGAACCAAGATTAAAGGAGTTCGTAGTAATTGTTATTTGAAACGTTTACCCAAACTGTTCTATTGTGGCTCGTGTCACAATTTACCGTGAGACAATGTTGTATTTGTCTTTGTTGTAAGCAGAAGCAGAATCTCCAGTTTATTTGTGCATCTTAACATGGAATCAAGCTGAATAGCTGCGCACTTTTAGCAGAAAAGGCGACCAAGGAAACCCATTCATTCTCTACCAATAGCCCGCCAGCATCCTCTTGCATATGGGCTGCTTCTCATGCAAAACGCCCGCCCGTCCCCGTCCAGCTGCCTCCCGGCGTCTGGGGAGCGCCCCTTAAACAGGACATGTGTTAGTGGTGTGAAGAAAGAGAGAGATAAGGCTTCAAAACACACAGACTCCATCTCTTTTTCTCTCTCTCTCTGGACCTCTTCAGCCCGACATTCTCCTCCCCCTCTTTTCCAGTCTCCCTCTTCTCTTCTTCCTCACCCTTGCACCTATTTTTGTTTGTGAACGGTGCGTCCAAGCGAATTCTGCTGAGCATCTGGTTATGTTTCCATCAGATAGACGGGGAGAGAGAGGTCATTGAGCTCCATGACAACTGGGCGGGCCATATAGTTCTACATATAGGGGGCAATATGCAATGGAAATATCGCGGACTACAAAACTCACTTTTCTTTTTTTCTGCACTAAAACCTGCTGAGGAATCTGGAAATAACCCCCGAAAGCCTGCAGTCTGCAGGCCTCACTCTCCCCACTGCCAACAAACTTGTAAGTGCAGCATGTAAACAACAAAAGTTGTTGTTATTTCCAATGTGAGGAAGATGCCTTGATAGTCTGTCAGGGGGGATAATCTCTGCCTGATTTAGAATAAGCCAGAGAGAAGGAAAAAAGGCAGCTCACAGAGGCAGATTAATCCACGAATAGAAGGAAATCAAAATATAGGCTTAAAAATATCTCAACTCCCCTCCAGGCAAAGACACTATTAAATGCAAAAAAATGGTTTTAACCTTACCACTGTAATCCCTTACCAGCAATAGATTCTATTCTCACTCATTTTCATTCTGATGCAGACATAAGTTGTACATTGGAATGTGTGGCCCAGTGTCTGTGCTCAAATTGAAGCAAACTAAAGTTATTATTTTTCTTTTTGTCCTGCTTGAATCTCAGAAGGTATAGATTTGATGACAGGAGGCCTTCAGGCAGACTGTGAAGACTGTGACTGTCAATTGTGTTTAGAAATGAAAATCTAAATACCCAAATTAATCTGAAATGTACCTTTTATTGTTGTCTACTAAGAAGGCTTTTATTTTATTGGCATTTTATATGATATGCATTTTCTTCCTTCCTCCAAAGTTGTGGACGCTACTGTACACGCAACCACAGATAAGATAAGGGCTATTCTTGTATCAGGGCCACAGTGTTGTAAAGCAGCCCAGGAGATTTGGGGTTTATGAAGTGCAGACAAGTGAACTGGTACACTGCGAGATAATTAATCTGAGATAATGAATGAGGCTGCGAGGATGCATGCAATCATTAATTCTAATCATGACACGTTTATTTGTCTCCCCTCTCTCCTCCAGGCTCAGTTAAGAGACACAATGTCACCACAACAACGTGTGAGAGGCACGGCTAAAGGAAGGAGACTGCAGGTGATGAGATGGGTTGGGGAGAGGTGTTTGAAATATGAGAGAGAGGGATACTAAGAGCGATTTCTTCTTCTACGTGTCGTTTCCGGGGTGGTCAGGCTGTGAAAGTCGGGCTGTGTGACATTACAGCCGGGCCAATGAGGCCGGGCAGGCAAGCCGTGACTCCGGTAATACAGAGAGAAATATCACCCCCGACTGGAGCTTTGATCAACTGAGTGTACCGGGGAGGAGGAGGAAGAGGAGGGTGGGGTACCGGTCCGCTGCTCCGCTCTGCTCTTTGCAGTCTCGCCACAAGATTGTTTTTTCCTCTTTTCACAAAGGAATTGCAAAAAGGCGCTGATCTTCATAATTCATAATATGACAGATTGATCATTACAATTTATGAATGCGTTTATTTTAAGAATAAACAGCTAAAATTCTGATATTTTTTTTAATCTCTATTCCTACAAATTTTCACACATGGCATATGGGGAATTATTCAAAGATTTAAACAAAATTAAAGGAAATTAAAATGAATGAAAATGTATTTTCAAGTCATTGCTCTCATTGTAAGATGCTTTGGACAACAGTGTGCCAAATTAATGTAATGCGACAACAATTACATTAAATTATAAACAAATGAGATTTTTTTAAACGAAAAAAGTACAAATAATTTTATTAAAAAAACAGAGAGTAAAAGAAGCATCAGTCTGTCAATCATTGTTCACCGCATTATCACGCACTTCCAAGGCCGAAATCCGGCCCTCCCTTCTTCCTCCGTCCATCCATCCATCCATGCTTCAGTCCAGCCACCTAGGTGCGCGGTGCTGACTCGGGAGGCTGTGGCAACTAACGCAAAGCACGCAGAGTCCCACGATCGACTGACTGAGCTGTGTCCTCCCCTCTTTCCCTCCCTCCCTCTCTCCCTCCTCCTCCTGTAGATCAGCAGCCAAGCATATGCCGATGTGAACTCATCGAGGATTATTGAGCCAACACCAACTCTACGCAAACATTTTCCAGACTTTCCAACTCCGGTCCCAGCCTGTGCTGAGAGAAATCCAATGGGATTTATAGATCATCTCCCTACAGCTGTCTCTTCTCAGCCAGTCAACCCCCACTCCACACACAGCCACGCACACACGCACACACACACACGCGCGCACACACACACACACACACACACACACACACACACACACACACACACACACACACACACACACACAGACACTAGTATTCTTTGGTTTATGATCCGGCCTCCAGAACCATCCACTACAACCGCCACTTTCTTCACTGTCTGTGCGTTTTCTCAAGGAGATCACATGATTCGGTGAATTTGGGCTTTTGGGGTCCTCAACATTAACCCTGCATGAGACTTCGAGGTCAGCCAGAAACAAGGCTACTACCACCAGAGTCCCGCTCACTCCTCTAGGGGGCGAATTCAATCCGGGTAAAGTGAGGGCTCATGCAATGATACTATTATTACTATTACTATTATATTATGTTGTCCTTAAATCCAAGTTATAGTATGTCAGATTATAGATTTAAGAGATCAGCACACATTCCACACATGCCATATTTAGAAATAAATCTAAAACGTCTAGATAAAGGTTTAATAGTTGAATAATTACCTGTGTGTGTCTGTGTTGTATATTCAAATTAAGTTTGAAGTAATATGCCCACATTGATGCAGCCTATAATCACTTTATATTTAAATGTATATACACACACACACACACACACGGAAAAAGTACTCTAGAAAATGAGTAAATTGATGTTTTGTGTTTTCTGCAAAATTGTATTGTTTTATACAAAAAAAAGTCATCGGTCAGGAGATTCCCCTGTTCGATAAATAGAGCGAATCACAAACACGGCATCATATTTCCATCATATCCAACACATATCAGGTTGAGAACCCTGCCTGACTGAGCCAGGTGGGTTTTGTCAACAAAAACTGTTCACAACTAAAAAGTGCCTTTTTTTCTCTCATTTGAACGAGCTCCAAACAGTGACTGAGAAATGAGCACACATAAAGGCGCTGCGAGGCAGCCTCTACAGCAGTTCCCCTAGTTCAGATTAATGGTTCTCCGCGCTTATTCTGCAGTCGGGGTGAAAGGGCTAGGATCACTAATGATTATAATATAATGTGTGGCGATAACCACTCCCTTTGAGATATTATTGCCCGATGGCCAATGCTCTGGGGACGGGCTGCATGGCTGCAGAGCGGCAGATAGCTGCTGCTGCCGCCGCCACCGCAGCGGATTTCTGCGCTGTGAAATAAAAAGCCCGCAAGCATGGAGAGAGAGGAAGAGCTGGCCGCCGCTGATACCTGCATTAAAATAGAGCAGAGCGGCACATGAATTTATCTGCTGGTTATTTATTTATTTAGTAAAGATGGGGGGTTTTATGTTTAAATTATCAGCGCATGTTTAGTCAGGAATATCTACCATCTAATTTCCACCTTAAAGTGGTAAACCCGACTGGTTTTAATAGTTAAGACCACCAAGTGATTTAATTACTACCTGGAACATTTAGTGCTTTTTATCACGGCTTTTTACAGCACCAAAGAGGCCCTGTGGAACAGCTCACTGAGCTCATCTGATCTAAGGAGAAAAGTGTCTGGAAGCTTTTGGTTTGAGGAGCAGGTGAATATAGAGCCGGAATTATAACGAAAACATTTGAATTGTAATATGAAATATGAGGAACATACAATACGAGGTGTGGTGCGATTCTTAAAATGTGATTTAATTTTGAAGCTTCAGCTTCTTCACCATTTCACCACTTTCTGACGATCCAACCCGTTTTGTGAAGCGCTGCAGGACTGATTGGCCTCCAGCGAGTTTGCTAAATTTATTCAAACAAAAATCTTTCAAATGGCGTCAAAAAAGTCAAATAATTCAGCATATTCGAAAGCAATTTTGTTATAGCAGTTACTGCTGCTTTAATATATTCCTTAGCATTTATTGGGTTTAAACTGTTGGAAGGGAGATAGCGGCCTACCTATATTTCTAATCTCTAGATATCATTTGAATTAAAACGCTTACTGATGCATCGGTGCCTGTACAGTAAAAGTAGGCTACAACAGCAAAGCCAGGGGGCAGTCCCTGTTCTGCCATCCAAAGAGATACAAACTGTACTATTGTAGAAGCACATGCCTATATAAACATGGAAATGTGTGTGGAATGCGTTAGAAAAGAAGAGAAAAAAAAAACAAGAAACAAGAAGTGAACGCGCACAACTTGTCCCAAAACCGGTTAGGCTGGAAATCCCTGCATACTTATCGACATTCACTGATCAATAACCAACAACGCAGTCCTCAACATCTGATAAAAAAGGCTGCCAGAGAGGGAAAGAAGAGGAGGAGGAGGAAGAAGTGCAGTGAGTGATGTTGCTGTGCCGGACGCACCGCAGCCAATCCCGCACCATCTATCTTCATTGGAGCTTTGTGTGCGCAAAAAGCAAAGGCGCGCATAAGGTAAAGCCCGCATCAAAGCCGCGGCTTTATTTTTATATCCAATAGATCAGCAGGCAGACAAAGCTTTATTTTCGCCAGGAGAGAGATATTTTACCTCTGCCTTACGGTTTTATGTTGGAGAGGTGTCAGCCGGGGGAAATGGATGGCTAATGCATAGGCAAAGCGCTGCTCGCCTCGGCATGCACGTCAGAGGGGGGCTGCAGGGAAGAGCAGCGGGGATTTAGGGCCCCTGGGGGCCCAACACGGGGGACTGAACACTGGGGAGGGGGGGTACTCCACTCATGCATTGGCTTAACTGATATGTGCTGATGTGTTATGAGCTACAGTATGAGTTTGCCAGGGTTTGCTTCTTGCTCATAATCCAGGGCTGGTCCCGTGTTTATGGGGGCAAAAGCACAGAGCCCACCCCCCCACGCCTCCTGTCACCACACCCCATTTTTCTTTGTATTGTCATCGGTCAGAGTGCAAGGTAAAATTTGTGGGAACAGGAATTGGATGTGCTGAACAGTAACACAAGATAAGTGAACAGACACACACAAAGACAATTCAATCCAGTAACAGTTGTATGTACAGTATGTTGCATATTATGCTGTATTCATTACACATATTGACTAAATGTAATTATTCATTAGCTTTCAACCAACAGCTGAATCCAATTCATCCAATTCAGACAAAGAAAGTCTAGTAAAGCAGTAGAACACACAAACACAAAATAATTTGAATGAATACCTAATTGTGACAAAAAAAGACAGATCATATTTGTAATTAACTCTGTTAGTGCAGCCAGAATTTCATGAAGTAGCGACGTAGTTTGCTTTACGCTAGGTTAGGCTATACATTCATCATAGACCACCATTACAAAAAATTATGACATGACATTACGTTCATTTGTTCAGTTTCAATATACATTTTCCATTTAAAAGTCTTAACATTTTCCTTTTATATATGCATGTGGAGGGTTTACAGTGTGCTAAACATGGGACGTGTTGAAAAGTCTCTGCATTAGTGGAGAGTTCTTGTGGCCCATTATGGCCTAAAGGTCAGAGTCTTTCCTTTGCCAACATTTACATTTAATTTATTAATGCAAATAGTCAAATTAAAAGACGTCATAGCCTTACAAAATGTACGCAGTGTCATGCAAACAAATCTGTTGGGATCAGCCTTGAAATCTTCACATGAGCTGAATCTACTTCAGACTCCTCTAACACATGCAGAACTATTAGCTAGCTGTTAAAATCTTATGCACTGCTCACTCCCTGACATGAATGCAGATTCCTCACCACACGTTGCAAAGAGTTAACGAGATTTACAATGCCGCTCAAAACACAGAGCTTCCCTGTCATATTTTCCCCTCATGCTAAATAGAAATCTTAAGAAGTAATTGGAATTTACTGCATACCTGAATAACTGCATATAAATAAGCACACATTTCATTGGGGGGTTCACTGACACTGTTTGGTCGCATAAAAACTGCTGCATACATTATAATACACAGCAAATAATCTTATTTTGCTGGAGCCTTTGCTACATGCTTGGGATTCCATCCAAATTACCGAGGATTCAAACAAGCGTTTTCAATTTATTAAACCTATACGGGCAACATTTCATTTTAATGGGACAATTTATTTCTGGGAAGGGATTACCAGGGGTTGGTTGAAACCATGGCAGTGTGTAAATCTGACACTGTTCATCTCATTTATAGGCAGGCAGCCCTCCTTTGCTCAGGCCTGTTTCAGTAGACAGAGGGAGGGAGATTCAGCTGCCTCGCAAAGGCCTCGACCCCGTTTCCTCGTCCTGTGGCTGAAAAGCAAAACTAGCTCATTGACTTTGGCCATGCCTCCCAGACAAATTCCTCAATTCTCAACACCTTTATGAGCCTGCATGCGCTTACTGAATTTGGTAGAGGAGGACACAAATCCTCCGGATCGGATTGGCAGTCATGCCCCCGGTCTCTCGGCCTGACACGCTCGGGATGTAAAGTGGTCGTCGACGGCGCGACCCCCCGGTCGAGAGGGCTCAGCGGATTTGGAGATAATGACATTGCCGCCTCTATTAAGATTCACATTAACCATTTCACCACACGACCCCATTTCCCTTTGTCCTAGCCCCTGTGTCAAAAGCCTTGCCGTCTCACGTGTCTGTGGTAATATTCAAAGCTGCCCAAACAACCTGCATGCGCACAACCTCTATTCCTGGGAAGGACAAGAGAGCCTGTCTATATGCAAAGAATACAGAGGAAATATATCCCACTTGTTGAAAGCAAACCCCCTTAACATTCATAGAACAAACTATTTGGTTGCAAATATGTAGATCCTCTATGCCTGTATCTCACGTTTGCCATATTGGAACACACACTCACTCTTTTGACAGAAAGACATCTACCCAAAGTGACCTCTTCTTCTTCTTCGCCGCCTCCCCCCCCCCCCTCTCTCTCTCTCTCTCTCTCTCTCTCTCTCTCTCTCTCTCAGTCTGACACACACACCAACCCCTGCTGGCTTCCAGAGCTGTGACTGTGGGAGGCAGGCCAAATTGTTTGTCTCTCCCCGTGTCAAGGCTCTGCAGCGGGGATGAGACCATGAGAACAACTGTTCCCTGTCTGGCTTCTGGCTGATGGCTCCATCAGGGTAGAGCAGCAGGGAGTCTGACGCTGGACGAGGTTGAATGTACGTGTGGGTGAGTGTTATGCGTTTGAGGAGAGGTGGGCTCATCCTTCCAGGAGTCAAGAGTGATGCTGTGCACAACCGAGGAGAGCAGCTTGAAAAGTGATTGTTGGACAGCAAAGTGCAATATCACTGAATCGTTAGCACCAAAGATGGAAACAGAATATAAAATAACTGCCACAAGCATAATCAATGTTGACAAACTAAACAAAGAACTCAGGTGTATCCCTTTCTAAGAAAACTTGAGCATCCACTTAATATCATGAGGACTTGCATACGTTTCTTTCTTAATCCTTCTGTACCTGACAATAAGCCAGTTTTGCATTCTGTCTCCTGTCGACAATGTTAAGCCTGATATTTCCCTGATCTCATATCTCATATGGATTTTGGAAGGCACTGACAAAGGATGTCATGAGAACAAATACTTTAGTACCAAGTCAATGCTAAAATACGTGATGGATCTCATTTTACTAAAGAAGGCACCAGTGATCAGGGCTTTAGACTAACGGAGTCCCATCATCTGACAAGACTAAACCTCCCTGATAATGCTACTTTGTGAACAACAAATCCACGTTTAATTGGGCAGAAGAAGAGCTAGTAACATTAGCTGTTAGCAGCCGATAGGCAGCACAGTCCTGCTTGGCTAAATAATGGAGCTAACAGCTAAAGTGCATTGAGTAACATGAGTAAAGGGCAAAGGTTATTTATAATGTTATCATGATGTGTTGAAATGTCATCTTAATCAGGGATTACAGTACATTTGCAAAAAAACAGTATGCAAACTGTTACTGTATGTGAAAATACATGGATTTATAGTTCTATTTTACACTTTTTCACATTGGTATCGAATATATTCACTCGGATTGATATTCACTACTACATTTCTGGTATGGTGACATCCCTAATGCTGAGGCTCTAAAAGGTAGTTTTGGAAGGCAATTTCAACCGCCCTCTGTTTGTGTGAAGTTAGTGGAAGATGGTGGTTTTGGGTAAATTATACCGTAAACCAGCACAGTCTCATGGCATTGCATGACAGAGTTACAGGGACATGAACTGTCTGTTTCGTCGTGTCCGTTGGAACGACTTCTGTTTTCTGTTGACAACATTACATTACAAAACAAAAGGTAGGATTAGGCAACAAAACCTAATATTAAATAATAAGAAAACCTATACCAATATTTAATACTACAGCCCCCCTAAAATGTTCTTCAGCCCCCCCAAATAATTTGGCATTATTGGCTTTTTTTTTTTTTTTTTCTCACATGGACAAGTTATTTATAACTCTAACATGCTACATATGTGCGTGCGTTCTGGTTTGTATGTTTTCTCCCCCTTCAAATTACAATCCAATAGCCTATCATCATACTTAACGATATAAAGTTGACACTGTCAGGTCCATTCTCCATCCATTGTGTGCAGTCCCTTTAAGAATTAGGATTTGGGAGTGACGCGGATATGAAAGCTAGTTTATCCGTCTTTCCTTTACAAGCAGGAAAATTATTTCTCTCTTTTTATTTGAGAGAAGTTCATATTTGTGTTGTCAAATTTCACTATGACCCTGAAATTCTGTCTCTTGTGTTATCATATACTGAATGCAAGCAAAACTACAGAGCAAAATCACACTCTTTCTGATTGAACCAATCTATGAACTGTCTGAAACAATGGATATCCGTGGCCCCAAATGGGCCCCAAAAAAAATTGCTGCCCACAAACATACCACTCCCCTTGGGGCTTAGCCCCGCCTTTCTTTGAATCCTAGAAACGCCCCTGATGATAACAATATAAAAGAAATGGTGAGGATTAGTCTGGCTGTGTCCAACGTTCAACAATACACCAATACATTTAAAACTCATTTACAGATTGTTTCTTGTTTGTGTAATCCATGTAAAAAATACATTTTGTAGTTTTAGAGGGAGTTTCTTGACAGAAAACCATATCTTTGCAGCATACTATGGAGTACATTGTCAGATAAGGTCAGCGAGCTAAGCTTTTAGTATTGGTCAATGTACAGGCGAGACGGTACCAAACCTGGCAACTTCAGTCAGTCAAGCATTTAACTCCCTGTAAAACTATTTTAAACAGGTTATCTGTTTAACAAGTTTGACAAGTATTCAGTAGTTAGTTTTAGAGCTGCTTCCAGTCTTCACGCTAAGCTAGGCTAAGTGCTGTACTAAGTCATGATCCTCTCATATCACTCTTGTAAAGAAAGCAAACGAGGGTATCCCCTAACATTTATATA
>NW_022280094.1:2084079-2105869 GCF_004355925.1 Anarrhichthys ocellatus
ATATATATAGATATATATATATATATAGATATATATAAAGTGTAAGGTTTACCAGGCTGTGGGATCTCAGCTGCACATACACAGTTTTCCTTCACTATCAGTTCCCTTACTAGAGCAATCAGATTATGTTGTTCAGCCGCAACCATTGGGCCGTGCTGACCATGGGGTTTGTCGTATTTTACTCAATGCCATAATGGTTTGTAGTCCTTGTTGCATCCACTGGGAGAGAACATTTTGTTGTGTCGCAGCTGCTTTGCTTTCTGGGATCATGATGAGATTGGCAGCTCTGTGTCTCTGTCTCTGTGTCCCCCTAACTGGGACTGTTGGGATATATTTGGAATGTGCAGAAAATTTTGAACATAAGCAGAAATGTTGCTGAATCACATATGAGCTATTCTATGAGCTATTAAAGTCCAGTGGTGTTAAGTTCAATTAAAATGAATTAATGTATCATTGAGGTGAACAGGTGCCACATGCACATTTAAAGAGGTTACTTCCCCAAACAAAAGACACAAAAAGCAGGGATAACATTAATATTTAATCATTTGAAATGATATCTGGCGCCTGTATTCCTTTATATAAATAAAGACATTTACAGCATAAATTGATGCACACAAATTTGTGCTTACAAATTCATCAGCATACATGAAATGAAGTGTTTGAGGACTCATTATGTGTGTGTTCCCATGTTACAAAATAAAACTAATCTCTTGGTCATGTGTTTGGTTCACATAAATATATTTTAATATCTTTTAACAGTCCTCTGTGTATGTGGAGCACTGTTATCCTTTCACCATACTGTACATAGGAGCATACTGTGAATTGCATGCAGTGCATTTATTGGACAGTATTTAGTCATATTTCCATCCCTGTTCATGCATTTCGCTGAACTCTCTCCATTATTATTTCCCGATTCCTCTCTTGTGATAATGTGGATGAGGTAGTTATGCTGCTGCATGGAGGACCCTCCTCCTCTCCTGACTTGCTATGCCTGCAGATGAGTTGAAAGGGTGAGGAGGTCGCAACCTTCCTGGGGGATGTTTTACGATGACACGGCCGGGAAGGTCTGATTTGTCTCCACTGGAGCGTGCTGCTGGCGTCTTCACACCCGTCGAGAGAGAAAGAGAGGGATAGAGATAAACAGAGAGAAAGAGAGAGTGAAAGAGAGTGTGTGCACAGAGTGCCGGTGATGGCTGGGGGGTGGGGGCTGTTTGTTGGAGGGTGGACATCGCAGGGTGGAGGGTGGGCTGTAAATTAGCTGGCTTGGCAGACTGATGGTCAGCAGCAACAGCACCCACCTTGACCCCCGCTTAGGACATCCAGCTGAGCCCCGAGGGAGGAGGAGGAGGAGGAGGAGGAGGAGGTAGAAGACGACTCCAAGCTATTGGACCTCAGATGGGCCCATGTAGGCTCACCTTTATCTTTACACACACACATTTCATTGTCATTTCATTCATTTTGTGGTCACTGCCCTCTCATTCAAGTTATAGTCATAGTGACAGTTTATTTTAAAAACCTTTGGTTTTTGACATAATAATGCTGGTTAAAAGTTGACAATGATCCTGAAATATGGTGTTTAATCCACTGACATACAGTTTCCCCTTTATTGTTTCCAATATTAGCACCATAAAGGCTGTTAGGGTAATGTCATTTAATACTTCTGTAATTATTTTATCCCAAAATGTTGATTTGTTTGTTACGTAACTTCTATACTCCGTAGTTATTTTAACCCAAACCACGATCCTTTCCTCAACCTAAGCAGATAGTTTTGATGTACTGAAGGTGCTTGCACAGGCACACTCATCGCCTCCTTTTGCAGGGCATTCAAAGGAAAGCGAATAAAAAAATAGCATACGAACCATTGAGTTAAGTAATGCGCCGTGTGGGCCAGCCTATATTAGGAACATTAAATTCATCTTTTGTAGTGACGATACCCCAACACCAATGTCTCCATCCAATCTGTAAATACTGAGAATTGGACACACACAACTCTGTTTGTTGCCAAACATGATAAAATAGTCTGAGTTAAAAAAGTGTGCAGTACTCTCCACCTTCCACAAAAACTCACCATATATAGTAAAGTGGCCTATATTAAACAAATCAATCTCACGCTTGGCAGTTCATCGATCTGCTGTTTCTTGTGGCTTATTTGCAATCATGGAGCTCATTAATGGAGAAAATGATCACCCCGAGGTGCTTCAGCTGGGGAGGAGAGTTGAACAAGCTACAGGGGCACATCACAAAGAGGAGGAGAAACTTCATTTGCATGGAGTTTGCTGGAATGCACCCCCTATGGGGCATAAGTGGGAGAGTTAGCACCCTGCAACACACACATCCCCAACACATTCTAATAAATCATGTATCCCTGATACTGGAAGACAAACATGGGAGCAGATCTAATCAGGACTTGGCAGAATCCTTTTATCTGGGCCCATCTCTTCCTGGTCACACACAGTACACAGTTCCACGCTCCTCCTACGACAACCAATGAAATGGTTGATAGACAATGATGGCTAGGAACTAGATGGGGTTTTAAGCCTAATGCTGATATTTTAAGAGTGATATTCTTTAAATCTGACCATTTACACACCAAATACAAGAATGATGAAACTTTTTGTGATGGCTGACCACACTCACGCGAAGATTGTGGAGATGCATTTCTGCTTTTAGATGTTTTTACAAAACCAAATTACTCAAAGTTTGTTGAATAAATGAAGGAAAACTCTTTTTGCTGTTGTTTCAGACATCGTGACTTTAATTTGAACTTTCGCAGTTTTTCTGTGGTCAGGAAGGAGCCAAGCATCCATCAACTGATATTCTATATTTATATTTAACAAAAGCCATATTCAGACCCAAACCATCATGGGATGTATCTACTTACACATATTGTGTTTATTAAAGCCTGCTATATGTTCTTCCTCTGTGCCATAGAGCTCCATTGTTGTCCAGAAACTATTAGAAAACACATTAATGACGCAAACCCACATACACCATCTTGCTGCTCTAAATACTCACCAGAGCCCCAAATGTGGATTAATACACCGCTAAAAATAGTCCACAACGAATGTAGTATTCTGTCCTGTTTGTCCGGTAAGTAAAGTAACAACAACAGTATCCTGCTGTTTAAGAAAATCAGAACCAATATATCTGTCAACTGTGTGTTAAGAGTTCATTCTTTAGTTAGAACCGGTGGGCTTGGGGCTGAGAGCCACAGATCGGATGGGAAGTCCGAAAGTATTGTGGGATGGACCAACACACCTGACTCTGGTGACCAGGGACCTCTATTGGGATGGAAATCAATGTAATGATAGTGGCATTTAAACATCATTACCCGACTGCCTGAACAGAAAGAGAAAGAAACACAGCATGTGCCCGTGTACGTATGCATGTACAGACAAAGGTAGAGAAGTCAAACTGAAACTGAAAGATTTCATGCAATGTAACGATGCACAATTGTTTTGTCAGATATGTTTATGGAACTACCATGCAGACCAAAACTGTCTCCTAAAAATCACATTCATATAATGCTAATTTGCAACAGCAAATAATGTTTTGAAGGAAGCATTATTCAGCCTGTTTTTTTATCAACATTGTGACACAAAGTTGTTTCTCGATGCATCTGGCAAGTCACACGATGTTGAACTGAACGTATCAGTAAAATGGCCCCTGTTAACTCATTTTCCTATAATATCTGCTCAAAACAACTAAAGCATGAGTGAACTGGTTTTCTGGTTATGTTTTTGCACTCACAGCAGTTGGTTAAGGTAATGGAAAGATTGTGGTCTTTTTTAATATAAAATGTAATATTGAAACATTACTGAACCGTGACTTGAGACACTACACATGACGTGTTGACTTCATTAACAAATAAGCAAAGATACAACCCTTAGTCCCCTCTTCCAACCCTGACCACCTCTCTGAGTTGTGTGCAGGAGAACATTGTAGTGCCTAGGCAATGAACAAAGTTCCCTGTGAACATAATCCAGGAAGGAATCCAAAACATACTATCTAGAATTATCTAGAAGATGGTAATGGTAAATGGAATGCATCGATACGGCACTTTTCCAGTCTTAGCGACCACTCAAGCATTTTACAACACAAGCCAGCATTCACCCTTTCACACTCACATTCATACACTGGTGGCTGCCATACAAGGTGTCAACCTGCTCTTCAGGAGCAACCATCTTGCCCAAGGACACCGTCGGTCTTCAGACTAGTCAACGACCACTCTACTTCCTGAGGCACAGCCGTCCAGGGCTGTGCAGTCTGGGGCCTATGCTAGGATACTAATAATGACTCACGTAGATATAAATATATTATATATATACATTTATATGTATATATATAATGAATTCCAGGTGACATTGCGGAAGGATCAATTTTTAACTATAGTATAAATTGGGCCAATGTGCAGTCTCGTCTCAGTTTCTAGTGTTTATACTGTATAAAGAGGCACACAGACAAACAGGAGCCTGATTTGTGTACATGTAACACTATAAGTGAAAGTTGCCCTCGGTACTTATTTATACCTGTATCTCTCTGGGGAATCAGAAGAAGTCATATCACTGACATCACCTCCACGACTCCAGTTTCAAACATTTTCCAAGTCTGACTCGAGTGAATTCAGTTGAACTGGGCCTTCTGTAAATATCCACTGTGTCAGTTACAGGTAGATGACTGGATACCCCCCCCCCCCCACACACACACTGCTTTCTGTAACACTGCTGCCCACCATGAATCAAACACACAACCAATTCACAGGGGAGCCATCATGGGGAATATATAGCAGCTCCTGGGTTACTTTGTATTGTAATAGATGCATTGTGCTGCTAAAGAATATCCCAGCCTGTATTCATGCAGAATGAACAAAAAGGGAAGCAGAAGAAAGAGTCTGGTGCAGATTCAAGGGAAAGTAGTGTAATTAGAAAGAGATGGGATCGGGGGAGGTTCAGTTGCTCTAGACGTGAAATCTAATTTCTATATAATGTCATTTAAATCCTGTGATCCAGGAATTGTATTTGAACTGGGATTATCGGAATCATCAGCCTGTGAATGCCTAAGATCCCAGCCACTGTTTGTGTGTGTGTGCAAATGTGTGTGTATGGAGGATGGGGTGGGGGGGATTTAGTGTTCCTCAAGTTCACAAGTTGCAAGCTTTTTTGGGATGATTATAGTGGTGGAAAGAAAAGATGAATTCCATTTAAAGTGGAATAAAAAGACAGAGCAGGAGGGAATAAAGGAAGGATTTGAACACAGCACAGAGAGACAAAATGAACGGGAACTCATTTAGGCAGAGAACTTTTATCTTTTTCATGCAATCACCAACAAGTTTGGAAACAACAATGAAGTGAAAGATGATTTTTCATTTTGTTTGCTGGTATGCCGTGCTATTATACACAACGTGGTGTGAAGTCTTAAATGGCAAAGTCAGAAGTTGCATTACTCTTGCCTCTGGAAAATAGTGTGTTACATCAATTACTAAATACATTACATCCCACACTGTTTCTCACTGTCCATGTTCTGGACTCTGCATGTCGGTTGAGGACAATAAATCTCACCAGCTCTTAAGGGATGAGGAGAATTTCAGGGAGGAATAATGTATTCACTCTGAGACACCTCACAACTTTATTAATCCCATCAGAGCAAATACAAAGACTAACTTGTAAAATAAATAATATTTTGGACACGCACAGCAGTCTACTGGGTGAAAGTCCTGTGTTGGTCTGAATCATCCATTCACCCTCTCCAATAATGACGCTTGATGGTTTTTACATTGGAGGTGTCCATTGCACTTTTGTACACCCTGTTAATGTTTTTTTGCGGGGGAGTATTTTCTTTTCCAATGTGAGGATACAAGGACTGAGGATGTTGTATGCTGTGCAGATTGTAAAGCCCTCTAAGGCAAATTTGTGATATTGGGCTAAACAAAAAAAATTATATTGACACTGAATGATGACTGAAAGTGAAAGTTGTGGAGGAGGGCTCGAAAGCTTTAAAAAAATGATGACTGACAGCAACAGAAAGGAGAACAGATTTGACGTTTTGACAGCAGTGACATCTTGTTGGTTTAACTAAAATAGTTAACAGTGTTTACATGAGGGGGAACCAGAGGGTGGCAGCTCGCTTTCCTGACCACGCTGTTGGTCGGGACGACGTTATCTGCTGAGACCGCCGTATGAAAGCAGTTCAGCGGCTGTGAGCTAACCAGTGGGGCACACTCACGTGCACATTTATGCACGAACATACAATATAAGCATGCATGGCCATCCTGGCTATGCCAATGAATTACTCCAATTCTTTACATGGCTAATAGTTGTCTGCTGCTATATTAACAACAATGTTCAATGGGTATGCACTCAGTTGTCACTTCATTAAGATAGAACTGATGCAGTATTCCTCAGCAGATTCACTTGCTGTCATGAGAACAAAGTTGCTTACTTAGTTCATCTATCTGATCTATCTGCTTGACCCATCTGCCAAGGAAGACCAGCAGGTGAAGAATGATCTTTAACACTGAACATTATTACTTAGCTGAATATCATAGTTGTATGTAGCAGCAGGATTTCCATCTTGCATGATTGCATCGAACACACTAGCAAGCATGCAGCACATGTTTTACAAAGGGACTGTCTACAGTCTTTTCTGTGCAATGTAAGTCCCAGTGCGCTGAGCTGACAATAAAACACAGGAAGCTCTCAGCGGAACCTACAGGTGTGCTGCATTGTCTTTCCTCTGTGACAGCCCTGAAAGGAGAACATGCTACTCACTGTGGCGAGCCTGATTGTAGTGGCGTTATCGACCAGCTCCCTGGTGTAATTCCCAGATACAGAGCGGCAGAGACAAACGCAGGTAAAAACACTCGAAATCTTTTATCTCCACTGTGCAGCCGACGGCAGGGTGAGAGTTCTCCTTTCCCTCAAGCCAAAACACAGAATACTGGCAGGGATGCAGCTGTTATGTGCTTCTTCTCACTAGTCCAAATGAATGCTTTAAACTCGGTCAGTTGTTGTGCACATATATATCTGTCGAGAAGAATATCAAGTCAATTCTAAGACAAGCTTTAAAGGAGATCCAAGTCAAGACGGAGAACGGAACAAATCAAGATCACAACGGACACAAGAGCTGCAGATTAAAGACTTCTGGGTGCACAGAGATTTACCTCTACCTTTAAATCCATCCTGTGTACCTTTAAACATCAAGCTAATAATAATAGTATTTAGTATACAAGGTTGCATTCAAAGGATTCAACTGCTAAGATTCATGAAGTCACATCCCCTGTATATACACACTATATTCTGACCTATTACACATGAGCCAACAGTTGTAAACGTTAAGTCATTGAACAGTGCACACTGCACCTGGACTAATAACACTGTGCCACAGGAAAAAGACATGATTTGGCCTTTACTGCTGCATGATGGAGGCTGCACAACTCTTGATGGTGCGTCTGAAAAGAAGAGTCGGTCTTAGCCCAGGCCTGAGGGCGCTTCCACGAGCCAACATGTAGTCCACTATAATCACACTATGGAATTGTTAAACCGCTGGTGCGTTTCATTTAGGAGATTGTGAATGCAGTAATCGTGCTCTGTTGCAGACCAACACAACGAGTCTGAGATTGCTGACAAGAGGACCCTAGTGCGTTACAACGGCAGTGAGAACAGAATCCAACCCAAGTTTATCAACCAAAACAGTCTGTGTTCTTCACAAGTGCGGACATTTGTGAAGATGCACACAGGTAAAAGACAACTGAACTAGAGTGGGAGAGGACTGACTTCCCAGAAGCCCCTTGTTTGGTTTGGGCCGAAGAGAATATACAGATTATGCTTAATGAAGTCCATATAATAATGACATTCATAAAGTTATTTGAGATAGTCATGTTCACAGTCGTTCAGTGCCGAGTCAAAGTAAAAAAAAACATTGAAAGCAATATTTCAAAGTGTGTGATTCCCTGCATAGCTCTCGAGACATCCGTCCATCCATTGTAGCAGTTCACAGACTGAATGGGAAATGACAGAAAAGCTGCAAACAGCTGCTGATTGTAGAGAATCTTTCATACATTCAAAAATATCTGGCGCTCTGATCGTGCTATGTTCTCATGTGAGTGCTCTGATTAATAAATGTGTTATTTGATTTTGAAACATTAGCCTTAAGTTGTTGTTATTTAGCCCTTCTGAGGCTGTGGCAAAGATACAATGCTCACGCAAATTTGGATCGTCCAACTTAGTCAACAAGGTGATTTATTCATGCACACTGAGGAAATCGATTGAAAGCAAGTTATTTGTTTTCAAATTTTCATTAACAGTATTAATAACAGGCTGACATTTATACCAAAATAGGCTATATATCATTATTTATAACCAAAAAACCCAAAGCTAGGCAGTTCTACTTAAAATCTGGCATTCAGCACCTCTGTACATCCAGAGAGTAATGATCCTGTTTCAAAGCCACA
Source organism: Anarrhichthys ocellatus (assembly GCF_004355925.1). Classification (NCBI taxonomy): domain Eukaryota; kingdom Metazoa; phylum Chordata; class Actinopteri; order Perciformes; family Anarhichadidae; genus Anarrhichthys; species Anarrhichthys ocellatus. The sequence goes on from NW_022280094.1 coordinate 2,092,529, forward strand.
TTCTTAATCAATATATCATTTATTAAAGACCACACAACCAAGGTCTGTGGAATTTGGTTTGTGTACAGCATGTTGGGTGAGCTCAATACAGACACTTCAGACAGTTCCCCGCCACTCAGATGATTCAACCGTGAGATTGTCAGTCGAATCAGGATATTTAGATTGAATTATTCAGGGTCATTCCTAGATACGCCCTTGTTTTTTGCCTCCTGAAAGTTGCATGTGTGTATTTCATCAATGTAAACATGTATGTAGGCATTGTCCTTTTGATGTGAATTCAGGATTATTAGAACAGCTTTGAGACAACTAGCTGCAACCAGAAGCCACACCTTTGAGCAGGACTTCTCAAATCCACAGAGGAGTGACATGTGGGTCTGGAGGTGAGCAAAAGGTTAATGAGGAGTGCTGAATTCTACTTTCATTATGAGCTTGGAAACCTCCCTGCTCTTTCTTCGTATGCTCCTCTCTCATGCCTTTTGCCTCACCCTTTACTTTCACTGTCCTATTCCACCCCCTTCACTTTCTTGTCTCCTTTCTCCCTTTCTTTCTTTTCCTGCCTTTTATTTTGTCTGTCTCATTCCATCTCTCCATTCACACCACCTCCATCCCGCCATTGTGCCTCGCACTCTAGCCCTCCGGAAAAAAGAAAATGGGAAAACGGCAAATCCTGCAGCCTCTTATGGCATCCGTGTTTACCAACCCATAATGCCGTTCTCAAATTTGTTCAGCTCCCAAGATCGCTCCTTGTGTGCATGTATCGCCCTCCGCACCTCCACCTTTCCCTTATCGCCCAACAAAGGCAGCGGATGCTGTATTTTCAGCCGCAAAACCTCCTGCAACGTTACCCCCACACCCACCACCCCCCTGATTGTTATAGTGGTAAGTATGCTGAAGCATCTCGCTGTTTCCTGCTGCTAAACCTGGAGACTAAGAGGGGAGTCTGCCAAAAGCTACACACACATAGAGAGAGAGAGAGAGAGAGAGAGAGAGAGAGAGAGAGAGAGAGAGACGTCTGTCGATGCTGCATCCACACAACCACTAACTCAAGATTAGGCACCGCTCTGAGCTGTTTGGGATTTCAACATGCACCTTCTTTTACCTTGATAGGTGGTGGTGGTGGGAGGGTTAGTTGAGGATGACAGCAGAGAAGAAATAACACAAAAAGAAATATAATCTGCATCTATTCATCATTAAAGAACAGCGTGGAAAGTTGCGGATGTCACCGCTGGGTTCATCATTGACACCTTGCCAATGCTTGATGTCTGGGGTTTTTCAAAAGGGATGTGCATAGGGGGGAAGTTATAATACCCAGGTGGAATGAAAGGATGTGTGTTATGTCTGCCAAAACACTCCAGCCAGTGCTTCGGGTCCCTTTAGGAGCTGAGCACACACAGCAGACAATGCTATTTTGCAGTTCTTTGTAGACTTCACTCATACCGACAGACCTGCAATCTAGGTACAAGAACAATTTGAAAGAGGAAAACACTCTGGCTAGGATGTATGAAACCAACAGAGTCGGGCCAACTTGATCTGCAGAACGGCATTCACAGTATGTTGCCCAGAAGTCCATACTATTGACCAGTGGCGGGCTGTGTATGTTATACCTGGGCCTTCAGTGCTGTCCTACTACAGTTGAACCACCTCCTTATAACCTCAATATGACGCAACAGCTACAGGTTATTATTTGTTCTGTATAAAAAAACGCATATTCACATAACACTGCAACATTTGACAAGTGAAATAAAATGTTACATGAAGCTCAACACCTATGAGGACTACAAATACACTAACTGCAGAGTGCAGAACATGAATACGCGCGTGATGGGATGCTGCCGTCGCGGACAATCCATATAGTCAAAATGAATCCAGCAAAACTGAGGCGCTGAAACACGCATTCCGCCACACACTCAAGAGCATGGGCCATTCAAATATTATGCACATCACAGGGAACAATATTAACCATATCATAAAAACGACACCATAGACAAATGCACACAGTAGTAACGCTACTGCAGATGTAAAACAACAAAAGCACTTCACTTACCAAAGCTGCTCTTCACTTAAAGACAAAGTCCATCCTCCTTTCTTTGACTACAAAGAGGTTAATACCGCGGTTGTACAGAACATCGGTTCAGTTCCAGCAAGAGGTTCTTCTCGATTCATGGGCTCCAGTGAAGACAGTCGAGCCTCCCCCGTTGTATTTCATGAAATACGCTTTAATGTGCTTGAGGGCTGAACATGTCCGCTCAACAGAGGCAGCAGATATAGAGATTATCACCGCTAAACATGTCACGCTAGCCCACTGACCAATCAAGCCGCACGTTAATGCTGACACACTCGGCTAGGCCAGCTAGGAGCTCTGGCACGTCAAAGAATATGCCCAACATGTCAAACTAAAGATCTGATTGGTTGAAGACTATGACAATCAACAATATCGTCCCCATTCACTTAAACTGCACATGGATTCACTTGTAATTCTGAAAAGGCCTCCAGGCAGATTTGTTTTTACTAGAGACAGCATAGGGGTGAAATCTGATTGGATAAAAGCTCTACTTAAAACAAGCTGCACTGGAAGCAGAGCAACTGAGGAAGACAGTAGCTATATAATGAGATAATAAGGTAATGGGAAAAAATATTTAGAATACATGTAGTGTATTTATGAAAAATAATTAAATTATAAAACAGCTATATCTTTGTGATTCTGTCTAGGCCAGCAGAGAAAGCCTTGCTGGCCCTGACGGCCCACCACTGCTAATAACAGATACTAATAAAAGCTGAAATTCATTCTGCTAGCCACTAAATGTTTAACACTCCGAAGTTAGTAGTTAGTTTGCTTAGTGAGTGGACAGACACATGCACAAGGGGTTCACAGGAAGCGGTTCATGCATGTACTGGAGCTGACGAATGTGCACACTATGCATGATTTTTTGGCGTACACACGTCATGTTCTAACCAGAAGAGAGGAGCATGCGGTCCTGGGCGTTCGGTACAGTTAGGCTACAGCCATTTATAAAGAACACAAGTTGCTTGTCTTTTTCCACTGTGTTTCTGACAGTTGTGCTCAAAGAACGTGTTCTTGCCATCAGTGGTAGCTGAATGTGTCATTTAGACAGAACTCTGTTGTTCTTAGTGTTACCACAAGGAATCACTGCGTATTTCAGAAAAAAAGGGACACAGATGGAACTTTTTTATATTTTTAGGTGTGCTTTGGAAATGTGAAAACTTTGATCTAATTTGGAATGTTGGTATTGGCAGTGGTAGAGGTACTCAAAATAGTAAAACTTTTGGATGTGCAGGCCAGGTTACCTACCATGACCCTGTTATTTTTTCCTGAACCAGAATGATTCCAGTGGTGTTTCTGACTGTGAGTAGCCACGACTTGGGTGTGTGACGAAACTATGTCATGGCAGGTGTATTGCTGAGGACCAAAGGAAGCGCAGTGTTGAGTTGCAGTTGTTTGTGTGAGTGGTTCTCCAGAAAGATGCAAGAAGTGAAACCACACACCATTCTGAACAGGAATGTTTTGAACGGGCTCTGCACCAGTACATAGAAATAGAAACAGGGTTTGAGTATGAGTATGTTCAAACGTATTACAAAGAAATGAAGTCAGCATGCAGACTAAGAAAACCCTCTTTTGAGTGTGCTGCTGATGGATACTAATCTCCTACAATGCAATGCACAATGGGAATGGACAAAATGCTGCAATACATCGAATCAATTGTTGTTGGAACCCCTCAGAAAACAAATCAACATTTTGTTTTTACATTACATTTTGTATTTTAAAGTTGCAGTTAGATTCCACAGAATACTGTATCATCCCCTGTTAGTATAAATCAATGATGGACACAGCGAGTGATTCATATTGCTATCATCAACTAAGAGTCCTGTGGCATTTTTGGTAAGTCACTGTTGCATTGACAAACTCTTTATATTCATTAAGCAGGACCTGTTTTGACTGACAGATTATTCATTCCCCTGCAAAAGCCAACATCGTTGTCCTAATACCACTGCTAATAAAACATCTGTTGCTAGCTAGTTACCAGAGCAATTGTGTTACTGGTATGTTTCTGTAGCTACTCCTGCCATCTTAGCTGAACATACGCCCCAGCCTCTCATTTCTGAAGTTTATCCAACAGGCTTTTCCCTTCCTCTCAATAATAGCAAAAGTATTTACCTGAAAAATTGTTAACTTTTGTGATTTCAGTCTTTAAAAATGGCAATTTCTTGCCAAATAGGAGAGTATCTGCTGAAATCAAAGCAAAAACAGGCAGCATTCTTTTAATAGAGTATGGTGAGATGCAATTGATGCCTGAATGACTTCTGTTTATTTTCTACCTTCTCCCTTGTTTACATCTTCTCATTTCCTGGCAATTTTCCCTGTGTGAGATTACTCTCCACACTCACCACGGCTGGTGGTTTCTTAGACCAAAACAAGATGTGCTGTTGACTGAATTTCAATTAATATACCTCCGGGATTTTCTTCACTTGATAGGAAGGTCTGTAAAACAAATTAGTTTGGCAGCACGCTCTAAAAATAGGAGAGACGCTGATGTGAGTGGGAAAACTGAGAGCACAAAGGTCCTGAATGTTTTTTTGTTTGAGCTAGAATGACTTTTTGTTTCGTCTGGCTTGTTATAACACACCTGACTATTATGTATTCAATGTGACTGCATATATACACGCACATTCCAAAGAAAACAGAGGCCCGGTGCATGTTCGGCAACACAAGGGAAGCTGGGCAGCAGCCTGCATATGCACACTGTTTGTTTTGGACTCAGTGGTGTCTCATTTACACGTGTTAATTGCAGCTAATTGGTTCTAATTAGATGAACAGGAAACCCTCTGGGACCACTCATACCTTTAATTTGAAGTAAATATCATTAATTAACATATGTTAATTCCAAGCCAATTAACATTGATTAAGAGATGCCAGCAACAAGGGGGGAAACGCTACCAACTATCAAACATTACTAATGACTCAGCAAGAGGGGAGAGAGTAAACGTCACATTGGATGTCAGGGAGAATGGATGTGAGTCCAGGCACGACTGGCAACCTTGGCCCCTGGTCCCATCACCCTGCATGGGCTCATGCTGTGACCACTAACATGGCTACCATTCCCGCTATGCTCACTGTACCCAGTGTCTGCCATGTATCATACTCACTGTGCTCACCATCTGCCAGTCCCACTGTTCCCACCACGCCTGCTGTACCCTCCACAGTGTCCACGCACACCCTGCCCAGCATACTCATAACGTCCAAACCCCCCACATTGAACCCCTTGTCCGCCATACCTGCTGCATCCAATATACCAGCCATGCTAACTCTACTCGCCATACCCATCAGCATACTCGGCATACTTATCGTGCCAAATCTGACCCGCCCTGCTGACCGTACCAAAGCTGCTGTGCTCACCATGCTCACCGTTCCTATTGTGCACGCTCTGTGGTACACCTGCACAGGAAACATCCCCGCTGGTTCTGCAGACAGAGGGCATGTATCTGCCAGGCGATTGAACAGGAGAGATTAGAGGGCTTACCGCTGAGAGAGGGAGCAGAGAGACCAAGGGGGAGGAGGGGGACAGAAAGAGAGAGAGATGGAGTGAGACAGAAAGAGGGAGACAGTGACGGTGAAGGCTTGGTTGAATGAGAATTAGGGAGTGGAGCAACATGCACTTACATTATGTGGAGAAAGTGCGAGAGGTCACATTATAACTATGACATGACTGACTATTGTGACTGGTCAAAGAAAAGAAATGTAACAGAGATGTAGAAGCTTAATATTGGTAACAAAATGCTTTGTCGATTAATCGGTTGGGTGATTGACAGAAAATTTATTGGCAACAATTTTGATTATTGAACAACTGTTTAAGTTATTTTTTGAAATACCAAACATTTACTGTGTCTAGATTATCAGATGTGAATATATGTCGTTTTCTCTCGTCTCCCGTGATTATAAACTGTATATTATTGGATTTTGGACCGTTGGTCAGACAATACAAATTTAAATAAGTCAACTTGGGCTTTTGGAAATCGTGATCGGCATATTTGACATATTTCTCATATTATATAGACCAAATAATCAATTAAATATTAGTCATATTAATACAAACAATCCTTAGTTGCAGCTCTTGAAGATTTGTTGACCGAAAACAAATCAGATGAAACATCATGTTTTATTTGAAGAAAAGTAAGTTTCCTCATGATGAACCGTTTTAAATTCCCCCAAAAGAGCCCGCATGCTCCGGCCAAAGGAAGGCAACCATCCTGGAGAAGCCACCCGTCCATCTCATGGCTAATGTGTGTTACTTAACATGCAACTGATTCATGTGCAATAAATTACAATGTGCTTTTTGAAAAGTTGTATACATAAACAGGGGAGCAGCATATCATTGGCTACATTTACACAGCAAGTAAATAGCAAACAGACATATTCAGGCACTCTGCACATGAACAGGCTGAAGAGAGAGCATCAGTGACAGACCATAGAAGGCTGAGAGGGAAACTTCTGGACTGAAGCAGTTGCAATTGATTGTGTGCTTATATCCAATGACATTAAATGTGTTTTACATGCCAAAGGATAAAAGGATAATATTTTGAATGTTGTCAGTGTGAAAAAGATCTTGTAAGTGCATCTTGACTATCCTTTGGCACAAAAGCTGTTAATAATTGAGTGCTAATTTAGTTAGTACTTGTGCTAATCAAAATGAAATATATAATCCTAACTAGAAAGCAAGGAATCACTGTGTGTCCTTTTGTGTGTATATGTGTGTATATGTACAGTATGTATATGTGTCCTTTGCATATCTCGAGAAATGTTCATCATTCATCCGATCTACTTCACACTTGGTGTATTGCTGGGGACCCAAGACCGTTCCAAACATCCTCTGCATTAGTTATCACAAGTGCAGGTTGAGTGCCTCCCATTGACACCTTCTGTATTACTGGTCAAGTCTACTATGAACCTGCAGTCAGCCAAAAATGTCACTTTCATCTCAAATCGAAATGACTGAACAGGATCAGTCAGATCAGAATCACCTCATCAGGCAAACATGTGTATCACTCTAAACCTTGTATGTGTGTGTGTGTGTGTGTGTGTGTGTGTGTGTGTGTCTAAGTCTTTACTATGCAAGGATCATTTGCAGGTCGAGCAAGCAGGAGTGTGTGTGTGTGCGTATGTGGTTATGTGTGAGGGTTAGAGGCTTAAGGGAACTGGGGATGGGCGTTGCTCCCCGTAGGTGTGGGCACCACCACGTTGGCGGCTGCCAGGCTGCCCACCGAACCATCTGACACACATTCACACCTCGGCCACCATGCCCATGTGCACATGCCGACAACACTGGCAGCCTGTTTACACTGTGTGTGTGTGTGTGTGTGTGTGTTGGAGATTGACCGGTAATGCAGTTTGGTAGATACAATGAGACAATGTTTATCCACTTCAGATGTGATACTTAAAGTGAGTTTTGTGTATTTTTACTGTTGCGCTGCTAACAGAAGTCTTTGAGCCTATTCTCTTTGACATCATTTTGATTCCATATACTGCATGTACAAAAAGAGGGTTTTAACCCAACCCTAATATCCAGAAGCAGGTTACTCTGGATAACTAACCTCAGACCTCAGCTTTTACAGGCAACAATTTGATCTCGAACATAGAAAATGCTAAAAGTAATCCACAGTGGGGTCTCTGGATTATCCTCTTCAGACAACAGTTTATTGCAAACGAAAGGACAACCAATGTGGTGGTTGAATGTAGAGCTGCTACAGATAATGGTGATGGTGACTTTGCCTCTGACTCTTGCATTTTCCTGTTGATTTTCATGTTGAGAAATCAGTCCACAAAAAATGTCAGTGTTTCATATCAGGCAACTTAAAGGTACGTAAGGTAAATGCTTCTTACCAGTGGTGGAAGATGACTTTGACGATGCCCTAATGTACATTTGAGGCCTCAGTGAGCTTCAAATATCGCACTTGTTGAATTGACTCGTCCTCTGAACTCCTTTCAAGTGGTGGAATCTAGAGGCTGCATCAGACAGCTTTTTAAAACTTTCTTAAACAGACTGTCCAACAATGGTGCCAACTTAATACAGGTGATTGACCTGGTGTGTGACAGTTACTACTGCCACTTCAGAAGCATACAACTGAGTGCAACACCATGAATTACTTCAAGGAGAGATTGATAGTGTGCACAGCTATCCCTATTTGTATGATTCATCGTGTCCAACTTCAAAGACATACAAAAGACTTTGAGTTGTTTGAGAGTGATCAGGGCGGAAATAGGATACACTTTTTACTTTTAAGTATCTCTAAATGGAACGTCATATGACCTAGGTTGTCATACGGCCTAGTTGGTTGAGTTTCCTACAGTGTCGTTATTTTGAGGTGTTGGCTACAGATAAATAAGTAGAGATATTTAAATTCCAGATATGTCACAATGAGACTATTGTACCATAATTTAACACCCACGGAGAAGCAGGTTATGAAGATCGTGCTCCCACAATGAACACAATAATATTGACAATGAGCAAATAATAACAATGAGCAAAGAACAATGGGGTTTTCAATTTTAAGCGCCACATGCTAGAGTTGTGCACAGGACTAAACAACCTGTGTTCTTAAGACCTGGCTGAACCTGATTGGTAACATGAACCCAACTCGAAGCTATATGTTTTTCCACACCAGGGCTATGCTAATGCAGGCTAATGCTAATGCCAGGCTCATAACCAAACCTTAACCCCAAAGTTTTATGCAACATAATGCAGGTTTGGGTGAGTTAGGAGAACTTTAGCAAAGGCAAGTGTAACCCTCTTAGAATCTGCAGAATAATGAAATAATTAGTTGGACCAGGGCCTAGGTTCATAGGGAAGAATAGAGAAGAATAGACACAGAAAGTAACTGGAGACACAGAATGGTTTGACTTTAAAGAATATATTGAACCTTGTGAAAATAAAAAATAAAATATTTTAAATTGACATCTTGCTCTTCTCGACATAATACTCAACACATTTTCATTGAAATGTGTAAAAGTGTCACTGAAATGCAGTGTTCCTCCAGTTGGTTCCTTTGGAGTTCAAGTTCCTTCCTTGTTTCCTTATACAGTCGGTTCAAATAGTCAACAGCCAGTTTCAGTTCCAAAGTCAAAAGAATAACATTACAGTCATTTAGCAGACGCTTTTATCCAAATCGACTTACAATTCAGATTCTATTACACCGTAGGCTCAGCTACGGGAGCAATTGTTGGGGTTAAGTGTCTTGCTCAAGGACACATCGACATGCGACTAGTGGAGCATGGAGCCAAGGATCGAACCACCGATCCTCTGATTGAAGGGTGGCCCTGCTCTCCACTTAGCCACAGTCACCCACTAAGTCAAATAGTAAGATGTGTTGCTTTCTTAATCCTACCACACCGGTGCACTCAGGTGATGAGAAATGAAGAAATGGTTTGTTTTCTCCTCAGCAACAAAGAAAATCTTGATCCTACGTCAGGAAAAGTTCAATATCCAGTATCAAAGGTATCCAGGGAACCTCAAAAACCTAGCCAAGACGCTACCAAAAGTTGTAAACTCGTGGCACAAAGGTCTCTGAATCACCTCTCTCACGTTGCATGAGTGCAGTCTCACAAAGCGCTCAGTGTCTCTGACAGGTTTCACAGTTGTTACGTTACGGCTGAACTAATTTATGAAACAAATAGTGATCGTTCCCTCGCATATTCTCTCACTCGGTAACATCAAACCTCTTTCGGGTAGGGCGGGACTAATTTTCCTTTCCTCAATCGGGAGTCTGCATTCCCCGAAGTAACCAATGAGAAGCTTATCTGGGTCAAACTGCTGTGATTGACACTTTGCTTAACAACAGAAATGAGGTAAAATGAAAATGACCTTAAAGACTTAAATTATCTGCTGGGTTACATCACAAATAGAAAAATCATCCTAAAAGTAAAGATATTAGGGACTCAAATTCTCTACCTTGTTACACAAGCCAAAAAGACGGAACTGCTTAAGCTGGCCGGACATGTGCCAGAGCTTTTCGAGCCTTTGCCCTAAACACTACAGCCTACCCACAGAGGGTGCATTCATGCGCTTTGATAAAGTAACTGGTCAATTGTGTGACTATGCATGGGAACATATATGTGCATGTGTATTTTATATCAGTGTGTTTGTGAGAGACTGCATGAGATGTAGGGATGCATCAAGTCATCGGCCAGGTGACTATCAGAGGAGGACGACAGCCAGTTGCTTAATAATAAACCCTTCAAAGGCTGTCTGATGTCACACACAGACACACAGCAGCCGCATGGATGAGAGACTATAAGACAAAGACCACCAGAGAAAGAGTGAGGGACAGCGTGAGGCAGGCAGGGAGAGAGAGGACACTGTTGTTGCCGGGCCTCATGAATATTTAGCAGGACTTGTTGGAGTGAAGATAGAGGTTAGCTCTGTGTGTGTCTGTGTGTGTGTACATGTTCAAACACATTTCCCATGAGTGTGTGGCTCGTGTGTCTGCCTTGTCTGTGTGTGTGTGTCTGTGTGTACACGCTAAAACACATTTCTCAAGAATGTATTTGTGCATTTCTGCATATGTGTCAACCCTTTTATGGATTCATGTGAGTGTGGTGGTCTTAGGGATAGCTATTCCCATGGCAACAGCGGTGCTTCAGGTACTATGGACATCTACCTGTGAGGAACCCCCCCCCCCCCACACACACACCTCCAAAACCCCTATCCACTCTGTGTACGTGTGTCTTTGTGTTTATGCAAAGATGATTAGCAGGTCAAACAAGCAGGTCCCTCTGTTGAGCTAGTTCACCTGCATGTGTGTATGGGGGTGTGGGGCGGGGAGGAGGAGGGGTCATTGGGGGGCTTCTTTTTTTCTCCCCAGCATTTTGTCATGGCACACTTGACATAACAAAGACAACTCACTTTTCTGGTCCTCTGCCACATTTGGTATTCAGGAACAAGTCGAGGCCCTGGCTGCAAGGACCCGATAACGCCTCTCTCCCTCTCTGTTCCTCTCTCTCCCTCTCTCTCTTGGGTGTTGTGGTAGTAGTGATGGAGTGGGGGTGGGGAGGGGCGGGGGGTCCCCTCACTCCAGACAGACCCTGCCATTCGAATGCAAAGCCTCAGCTGCTGCAAATCCACCCCTCCTGCCCCCTCCACCGCAACCACCACCCTTCTATTATTTCGTCGGATTTCACAGCTATTTTTGGATGGGCAGGCTAAGCCATCCAAGGATCTCCACTGGAGATATGTCATCAAAACCCGGCCACCACACCATGTGGCCATTAACATAAAAATTAAAGAATTATATGCATAGAAAATGGGCAGCGAATAAATGAATGAATGAATAAATAAATGAAAAATGTATAAATCTCCAAACCATGCAGCCTGTTCTCCTCTCTTTGCTGAAAGAAAGTGACAGAATGAGGCTGTTAGTATCTTATTGGATTATTTGTTTAGAACTGAGACTAAACACATTCTTACAAATGACTTAAAGGAAGACAGAGATGGAAACAAGTCATGAGCGGTTTGTACAGGATGGGTGGGATTGTGTACGCTGCTAGCCCGAGTATCCTCGAGGTGTCGCATTGGCTTATTTGCATTTTTCTTTTTTTGCATGTCGATATATATGATCCATATCCAAAGGATATACTGACCACATGCCGTTCAGCAGGAAGCAGCTGGGCTAAGAAGGGATCTGATGCAATGCTTAGAATTTAGGTTTTACAGAATCAGCCTTGAACATCTCAGAGATGGAAACCTCCACGTGGAATTCAGCAGTCATACTGTTCAAAGCCTCTCCTCCACATCCACATGGCTTTGACCACAAAGAGCACATTTCAAAATAAAAGCAAGCCCCTGTGTGTGTCATACAAGAAAGTCTGTTGGATAGTTTGGATTTGTTTAATATGGGTTTTACTCCCACTCACACCATGGGATATTTTATATATTTATCGTGCATTTTAAGCAGATCTTTTCAACAAAATTACATTAAATTGTATAGGTAAAGGGAATACTGCTGTTAAAAAGCACCTTATTTGTTTTAATAAGTGTTTGCAAACCAAATGATATTGCCATTTTGTTCATATAGCAGTACTTTTAAAATAAAAGTGCGCAATACACTACTTTTGAATTCATTATTGAACTTTGTGATAACAATGCGATTAATCGCGATTAATCGCAAAAAATCCATGCGATTAATCGCAATTAAATATTTTAATCGTTGCCCATCACTAATATATATACTGTATATACAGTGGCGGGCCGTGCATTTCATACCTGGGCCTTCTGTCCTACTACAGTTGAACAGCTACGGTGCAGATATATGAATCCGTGCATGGGGGTACGCCGCTTCATTAACGGACAATGCATAGTCAAATCAACGTAATTAACACAATGACAACAACAAAGTCATAAGAACCAGTCACATATATTTATATGACAACAAAGCATGATCCACACATTCCACCACACAAGAACACGAGCCATTCAAATATTATTCATAAAAACGACACGGTAGACAAATGAACAGTAGTAACGTTACTATGTAAAAAAACAAACACAGTTTGCCACTGACCGAATGCTGTTCACTTAAAGACAAAGTCCATCCTCCTTTCTTTGCTGACAAAGAGTTTACATCGTTTCAGTTCCAGTAAGAAGTCCTTCTCGATTCATGGACGCCAGTGACAGTCAAGCCCCCCCAGTTGTATTTCGGCGGTCTGCGGCCGCCGGTTCGCAGCGGGGCCGGGATCCCACCTCCGCGCCCCCCGGACGAACCGCGGTTGTGGAGCTCCGTTTCCCTGCGAACGTGTTCGTTGATCTGTAGATCCACTCGGGTTTCTCCAAAAGTTTTCAAAAGTAAAATACAGCCAAATCAATGTTGAATTATTATAATTGCTGCATTATTTATTTTTGATTGTTGAATAATTAAAAAATAGTTATTTAAATTGTGGTGAAAACCCAGATTATTTGGTAGTGACTGTTGGATGCGTTGGTACTCGGAACACCCAGCGTCCGGCTTCACCCAGACATCTGGTCACTGTTTTGAAGTATTGGGACAATACATTCCAAATGTTTATTCAAGAGACATATTTGTACCATTGACTATTTTCCCATTTCTGTCAACAAAACATGCTATTTTTTACACAGATTAGAAGTGTTGCATAAAAGTGAATGGTGCCATGATAGCTTCCTCTGTTTTTGCTCTCCAATCCCTCAGAGGTCAGCACTGTCAAGAAAGTTTGCTGGCAAAATGTTTATGTCAAAGTTCACCAAAGTTGAACTCAATGTGAAATATTTGCACAGATGTGCTTCGCCCCTGAAATGTTATATATATATATATATATATATA
>NW_022280094.1:2105969-2115315 GCF_004355925.1 Anarrhichthys ocellatus
ATATTTAACAACCAATAACCGATCATTCAGAAAAAAAGAGAAGACTAAGGCAGGTTTATATTAAAAAATACAGGCAATGTGTCAAAACGGGTACAAGGCTGACTGGCTGGAGCAACAAGGCATTCTAGGCAATCTTACAGGGCACCGTGGCTGGGCAAGCTCATGTACACTTATACTAATTTATAGGGCTTGTATAGGGCATCACTAGTAACTAATGAGGTAAGTGTGCAGGCAGATCAGATGACTGGAGAATATGGGAAGCTCGCACAAGGCAACTGGTGCCCAGGCTGACAGTGGAAAATAAATAGCAATTGGTGACTGAGTTTAAGCTATTGATACTTCGCTACATCCCTGTTTGAACTAACACAGAGACTTTTCTATTCCACAAGGTTTACACACAATAAAGAGTGTAGTCCAGTTTTAAAGATCTTCGAGTTCCAAAATGTGTTTCCCATGTGTCCAGATGCCATCCTTTGGTACTTCAAATATATTGATTAACAAAAAAAATAGAAATTAGAAAGTGAAAATGCAGAAAACAACAACACAGTAAACATAACTCTGTGTATGCATTCGTAGTGGCCATACTTCAGTAAGATGGGGAATATTTTGATAATCGAATAGTATCAGCTCCATATACACACATACTGATTTATCGGAGTGAATGTAGACCTGCTGATGTAGTTGTGCTGCTCGCTGTGTCTGAGGCTGTGTCATCTCTGCTTCTATTTGCAAGGTGTTTATTCCGTCAACGACTTGAGTGTTTGCCCAGCTGGCACAGACTCTGACTCTGGCAATGCCAATGCACCACCTCCCCTGGGGGGCAGATTGATCTAGGGCAGGGGTGTCAAACTCATTTTTACTCCGGGCCACATCAGCATCATAGTTTCCCTCAAAGGGCCGGTTGTAACTCTAAGACTGTATAAATGTAACGACTCCCAAACATATTGTTAACTAACTCTCTGCATTTGATTATTGTTTATTCAAGTGTAAAAATATTGTACATGCAGTTATATAAATGTAAAATTATATTTAACCACATTTCTGTTATTATAAATAAATAATAAATAATTTTAATTTAGGGTTAAGAAACCCACATTACTCTATCAAAGATCAAACTTTTAAAGAAAATAACAAAGACAAATATCATCAAACACAAGTTATTACATTAACTTTGTTCAAAGCTATTTTTGTCACCTCTCTGCATCACTAATGTCCCTGCCGTCGTCCCGTGCATGGCAGCTACATCCAAGAGCTCCTCACTGAGAGTCAGGTCTTATAAACATGGATAGATGCTCTGTATCCGTGTTGTCTGTGCTTTCATCAACAGCTAATGAAGAAGACGAGTACCTGCTCGTCTCTGAGCTAGCTGTGTTGTTAGATTGCTGCTAGTTCCTGAACTCGGTGTTTCTTCACAAACTGACATTTGTAAAAGTCTGTATCTGGTCGGAGCTCACCTGCTCACATACCTTTAGCATGCACTGGGCTGTAGCTTTTGTAAATATATTCTGCTGTGATTGCAGTCTGCCTTTTAATTCTTGGACAATTTGATGTTTTTCTTGGAGGCTAAATTTTGCTCCGTGTTTGGTGTCAAAATGCCGACGTGAATTGTATCCTTCATCACCGACACTGCCTCATAACACTGAAGACAGACCCGTTTTTCTCCTTGAAGCACAAACATGTATTCGCTTTCCCATCTTAAATTACATTTTCTTCCCTCTGCATCAATTTTTCTCTTCGTGGACATTTTGGGATTATTTGTTGATCTTTTTCAACTCAATCACTTGTTGGAAAACCTCTTTACGGGCTGTTCCCTCTCCTGTCCACCTGTTGTGATAGTTTTAATGTTGGTACACAGACAACATGCTATCTCATAATTTCAACTTTCTATCTCAGAATTTCGACCATGGGGATACTTTTATTTTCAAGTCTAACTATTTTTTTTCCAAAATAAAATATATATATATTTTTTCTTTTTTTTTTTTTTTGCTGGTGGATTCGCGGGCCACATAAAATGACGTGGCGGGTCGGATTCGGCCCTCAGGCCTTGAGTTTGACACTCTATCTAGGGCCTCACTCACTGGTGTGTGTGTTTTCAGCAGGGGGTTGGTGGGAGGAGTTATGTGAGCTAAATAGAAGGAGCAATGTCGATCACCTCCCCTCGTCACCCCCTCTGCATCTTATCCACCCCTCTGCCCTACACTCTTTACCAGAGAGCATGTGCAATGTCTGCTGAGGCAGTGGCAGCGGCAAGCCGACCTGCATGAGTGTGTATTGATGCCCATCCAAAAGCTGCCACCACTGCCATATAGGCACCCCCCCCCCCCCAGCCAAAGTGGGACGGCTTAGCCCCACATAATCCCTATTGACTGCCTCTTGCTTTGTCTGCCAATTCCCAGCATTGGATTTGTCTCACTCGATGATGCGCTCCACTCCACTTCTCCCACATTAATCCATACTGTTATTACTTTTCAATACCAATGCTAATTATTGCGCCCCCTCCACCAACCTACCCATCCGACGCCACCCTGACATTGCCACACATACCGTTTTGGACATAAAACAACAGCAAAATAAGAACAAATGACTTAAGAGCCATTGACAAGAGGCCAAGGATGACAGCAATGGAGTTAATTCCATCCTTTAGCTGCTGACAAATCAACTGGCGGCTGCAAAGTGAGTGTGAAATGCAACATGGGATACAGGGTGAGACAGCATGGCAACATGAGGACGCCATCCTTGCTATGCTGCAATCAGAGACGTGCCAACTTTTAGGGACAACCTGCATGTGTGTGTCTGTCCTACAAGATTGACATACCCTAAATTTGCTGATTTTGCTTATTTTCTTCATGATTCTTATCACTGTGGTAATTTTTACATTGCACATCTAAAACATCACTTGTCACTGCAATATCCAATAGCCATTACTGTGGCTTTGCTCTATATTACGTTTGTGTGAGTGTGTTTATGTGGGTGGCAATCTTTTCTTTGTCTATTCATCCTTGTGTGCCGATGCTGGTCAAACAGTGCCCCTTTTATGGTTGTCAATTTAAAAGAAAGTGCTAGCACTTTACCTGTGTACTTTTTTCCTTGTAAAAACAATGCTGGCTGAATTGAACAGATTGCAGCGTAAGGGTAGCTGAAGTATTTTTCAACCTGGACCCTAATTTCCCATGTTTTTTTTTGTAAGCAACTATTGTGGACAACAACTTTTGAAATTGGTCCAGTATTGAATGTGAACATAGCTGCGAAACAGGCTGCATTGTAATCGATTATGGCAATTGTCTGCAAAACGCGAAAAATATGCCCAAGGCTACAGGATGCATTTGTAGCACAACTAGCCACAACTTCAGTGTGTCCCTATTGTTGGGAACGTAAAGGAGCGTGTTTGGTTATCAGCAAATATGAAACTAAATTATCAACATCAATGGAGTTATTAATATCAATAAGTTAATTAGTAATTACTAATAAGAACGGGGCACCACCCTGCGGACAGGGACCAATAACCAAACTATAAAATAAGTCTCATAATTAGTGGTCACTCACGATATTAACAGTCTGAATACTATTACACGTTTGGAGTGCGAGTGAAGGGTTAAGTTCGAGCACAGGCCACTACATCCAGTTGTTATTACACACCTATGCACAAGTAATCACAGACGACTGCTCTTTAAAATATAACAGAGTTTATTAAATTGAAATAATAAATGATCAAATCAAGTAATATCACAATCAACAAACACTATCATACAATTATGTGTCTAATACCTAAAGTCAAATGAATAAAGTGGGGTAAGGATATGTGTATCGATATATATGTACGTGTGTGTGTGTGTGTGTGTGTGTGTGTGTGGAAAGGAAGGGGGGGAGCCTACTCAACAGTGATGGTGGGTAATCTCAATAGGGGCGTGTGAGCCTACAGGCAAAGATGGTGGAGTCTAGGGACCGGCGACCAAAATGGCTGAGAGGTGGCTGCTATCACCACGTGGGACGGCGTACCATGTGGGTTGGGGTCAGAGATTACGTAATCACGAGTCTGAGAGGTTCACCCAAAATCAGTAGCTCTAACTACGTGTGTGTGCGGGTTAGTACAGGGAGAGAGAGAGAGAGAGAAAATCGAGCTCTGAGCGCGGTGCTCTGCGCAGTAGTGAGGAAGTGAGGAACAGCACGCTTTTACGTGATAGTTGCGGTTCTAGATCTCACTCGCAGAGCCGATTTAAAGAGGAGAGAATAAAACCAAAAACAAAATAGAAGAATCCCCAAAACAAACAGATCTTTTTCACTGCGGTGAAATGCGAGTTTGTCTCCCTATCACCCCGAAACTCGGTCGGCCAGACGAGAGTCGGCCACCGTAGTTTTAGTTTTTAAAGTGATAGAATCACAAGCTCCACATCCACTAGCAGCGACGGATCAAATGCGAACGGTTACAGCAGGAAATACACAATATAACGGGACTCCGTGGTCCGCGATGCTGGCGTAATAACACGTTATAACACGACAGTAACTTAACACAACAAGATACAGGAATAACAACGATATAAATGAATAGTCTAAATTAAGCTAATGCTAAGCTAAGCTAAGCTAGGCCCAGATACCAGTAACTCTTACTTTGAGAAGCTTCGTTCGGTCGGGTCCTTTTCCCGTGGTGGGAATCATTCAGTCCTCGGGAGATGAGGGCTCCCGGTGGCGCGGCTATTGGAGCTAGCGCAGACTCAATCCTCTCGCTGCAGAGAGGGTCTTCTTAAAGTCGGAGGCGTGTGGGAGTCGCTCGTCTTTGGCCGGAAATCTTCGTCTCTTTAGGGGCTCAGTTGCCCTCTTTTGCCGGCAAGGTGTGCACTAAAGGGTGGGAGAACGAGTTGTAGAGATTATCCGTTCTCGCACTACGGGATCCAAAAACTCAAAATAAAACACAGTCTGTCGTTCGACCAGCGAATGTAACATGTGACCTGATAGGATTTGATGAGGCCGCGGCTCCTCGTGAATCTTCTTGTTGCCAGGACGAGGTCCGGAGGGAAGAGGCCGAATGGCGTTTCCTGCTCGCTTATAAACCAGGTCTCAAACCCAGTGGGGGGCCACTTCTTGGCCAATGAAGGGCCAGGATCAAGTTTTGGCTGTGCTGGGAGGTGTAGTCATTCATCTTGGAGTTTCCATCAGACGTTGTATGATAGGAAGGAGCATGGGTGCTTCTAGACTAGGGCCAGATCCCAACACTATCCAACAAAGGTAGTCTATGAAAGCTGCACAAAGTGTGGCTCGACAATTTGTTGGTACAATTCGGAATTGCGCAAACCATTTTTTTTTTTGCCACACTTTCTGTCCTCCAACACAAACTCTTTTCGGCACTCCTCACTCAAAGTGACTCACGTTTCTACTGTTGTCTCACCTCTTGCTAGATTTCAAAATGAGACTTCTGCTTGAGGAAGACTTAGTTAGACACAATAACAAACAGACCAGATCAAACGAAGATAAAGAAAAACATTTTATTTCTCTAAAGGGTTCTTTCCATAACGTTGTTAGATACTTATAATAACAATCTGAGCCTGTCAGTGGCAAAAACAAGCCCTTTTGGAGCTCATACATTGACGGTGCCCCAAAAGATTAAATTAAAGCCTGTTTAACGGTAGTTACGTATTGTAACTTGAGATTCTATGAGTATACGCACAGACCTCTGAGAGCTGTCACTATTACACATTTGCAGGCGTGAAAAGTGGCATAAAAGCGCTGTGTGACCATAGTTCTGAATTTAAACCAGCATTTCTTCAGCTGCAGTAGGAACCAGAGGGGCCCACAGCTTAGAGGGCAATGCCTACCTCATTGAATCAAG
Organism: Anarrhichthys ocellatus; assembly: GCF_004355925.1. Classification (NCBI taxonomy): domain Eukaryota; kingdom Metazoa; phylum Chordata; class Actinopteri; order Perciformes; family Anarhichadidae; genus Anarrhichthys; species Anarrhichthys ocellatus. The sequence continues at coordinate 2,111,791 of NW_022280094.1, forward strand.
AGTTACAACACGTAACTATTGTATAGGCTACGCCCTCTAAGAGCTGTTTTACTGGGGGTACTTTTAAGCTAAAAGTGGATGTAGTCTATGCCCCACTGTGACACCTAGGTCCACAAGCAGAAAAACAACACACCAGGTCACAAACCGTAGATGCCACGTAAAAAAGGCAGGGACGGCACTGACTGTGCCACAGTTAACACAGCCCTGTGTGGTGAGAAAATACATCACACTCTCTTCATTGTCAATGCAGAAGAGTGGAGACATCAATTTTGAATCTAACAGTCCCCATGCAGTCCAGCTAATCCGTGAAAATTAAAGGTGCATTTCTTGATACGTGGGTAAAAGCGCCTGATCCAGCAATGCTTCATTTGCTGCCTAAAACTTTCAATCCTGAATGAGATAGAGAGGATTCCGACACATCTAGCAGATAGAAACAGATGAAAGGGCACGGAGAAGCCCGGGATGCCGCTGCGCAGATGTCTGCCACTGTCATGAGGATGAAGCTTTCGTGAAGTGCGCTGGGATGCCCTGCGGAGGCTCCACTCCTGCTGCACTGTAGGCCAGTGTGATGGCGTCACACAGCCAGTGGGACAGATGCTGTTTTGACAAAGCTACGCCTTGAGAGTGCCCTCTGCAATGGACGAACAGCTCTTGTGTCTTCCTTGTGTTTAACGTGTGTGTGATATTCTGAGACAAACACTGGACAGAATTGGTTAGATGCTTCTTCTGCCTCATTCTGGTGGGGCAGAGGGGAAAAAACCCAGACGAAGGATTCTCGACCAAAAGTAGCTTGTTAAGACTTTAGATGTAAATGAAGGATTTGACTGTAACGTTGCGTCCAATGGAAAGGCACGATAGTGAGACTGACAGCAGGCATAGGTCTCTCCCTCTCTTAGTTGAAGTCAGGGCCAGGAGAAGCGCTGTCTTGAGAAATAGCATCTTAGGAGAGATTCTGGTTACTGGCTCAAACGGTTGACCCCGCAAGCGCGTGCAAAACTAGCTGTAAATTTCACTGTGGTACCACAGAGCTTACGATAGGTTTCTCTCATCTGACTACTTTCAAAAAGAGGTTCACTAAGGGATGCACAAAAAAACAATTTCCCTCCATATCCTTCAGGGCAGGGCAGGGCAACTGCTGATGGGGCCAAATTGTTATTTACCAACTTTTGAGGATAAATTAACACGAGAAACATGGGACATGACGTGGGATCTAAGCATCTTTCCTCATACCGGCGCTGAAAAGCAGACCATCTACCCGCAGTAACACGCTGTAGTAGAAGGGGCTCTAGCGCCTTGCATTGTGCGCAAAAATGTTCCAAGCACTCCTGTTTAGCGGCCAGGCCTACAGTCACTGGCCTAGCTGGTGGAGGACCACACCGTCTCAATATGATACAGTCATTCAGGTTCTTAGAGATCTTTAGAGGATCCCCCCCACACACAAACCCCATTTTAAAATAAAAGCCCCACAGAATGAATTCTAACTGAAATGCTTATGATGAAGACTGTCATTTAATAACCTCTGTGTTTCATACATTCTGATTCTGTCTCCTCTCCTTTCTCCCCCACCCAGCCCCTCTTTCAAAATAAAAGCCTCATGGATTAACTGTATTTAAACGTTAAGCTCAAAATTAGGCTTTTTTGTTGAAAAACGTAATGCTCTGACTAATACTGCGACAACTACTACTGCTGCTGCTAATATAGTATTGCTACTACTACTACTACTGCTACTACTTCTACTATAACTTTTGCTGTTGCTACTATTACTACTACTACTACTGCTACTGCTATTACTGCTACCATCAATATTATTACTACCACCACTGCTATTACTACCACTACTACTATTACTTATACTACAACTGCTACTACTACTACTGCTATTCATGCTACTACAAGTAGTATTACTACTACGGCTATTAGTACAACTGCTACTAGTACTACTACTACTGCTACTTCTTCTACTGCCATTACTATTACTAATATAACTACTTCTACTACTACTACTGTTATATTAAATACTACGACCAATACTAAAGCTATTACTACGACTACTGATACTACTACTTCTACTACTTCTTCTAATTACTAATACTTCTAATACTTCTACTACAACTACAACTTCCACTACTACAAATATCACTACAGGACTTTTCCCTTTCAAAATGCTCAGGTCTTTCAGGAGAGGGGTGCTTTGACTTTTCATATTTGTAATCTTTTAACTTTTTGAAATATTAAGCTATTTGCAATTTTTTTTAATGGGATCTCCATGGAGAAAATCTTCAAATCCTGTTAAACTTCTTCAACTTTCAAAGCCTTCTTCTCATACTTTCAGCTACAGACACCATAGTTAGACATTTCAACTAGAAGGGTTTTCAGCAGTGCAGTTTAAATGCTTTCAAGCTTCAACATTTTTCAGACAGGTAGTCTCCCATTTCTTAATTTTCAGCAATTATTTTACAATTAATTTCAGCTTTCAGCATTCCAACGCATTTTCAGCAGGAAATGCATTTTCTAGTTCCTCTTTTTATATTTCTTTCGTACCTTTCATTGAAACTCTTCTGCTCCTTGATATTTTAAGCTACAGAAACCGTTCAACTATCAAAATGTTTAGCTCTTTCAGCTCATGTCTGCTATGACTTTTCATATTTCTAACCTTTAAACTTTTTGAATTATTAAGCTTTTTGCAACTTTTTTTGTATGGGATGTCTATGGAGAACATTTTCAAATCCTCTTAAACTTTTTCAACTTTCAAATCCTTCTACTTCCTCATACTTTCAGCTACAGACACCATTTAAACTTTCAAATGTTGATAAAACCCTGATCTAGGGCAGGATGATTCAGCTTTTTGATATCTTTTCAGCTTTTTGAACTGCAGCAATGTAACTTTTATGATTTTTTTCAGTCCTTTTCTGACTTTATAATGGGTGTGTATTGCGCAGCTTAGAGTGCGTGATGTCACTGCTAGAGTGAAGAGCAGCTTGAGATTCTTGTGAAAAAAACATTTGTCTTTTGCCACTGTGTCGACAATCTTCACTCTTCATGCATAATTTCTGGATTTAAAAGTAGCTAATCTTGTCCTTGTCGTAAACAAATGACTGTGGAATCCCACAGATTTACACATTTGGCACAGAAGCCTGTAATTGAGAGGAAAACCAACTTTCTGCTCCATAGAGACCAATGTTAAATTTTGCTTCAAAAACATCTTCCACAGAACACGGTACCCCATTTCTAGATCACCAGTTAAGCCACATTTTTTACACTACAGACACAATTTTTACAGGATCTGTTCTTCAACTCATCCTTCCTCTCATTTATTAATATCGGAGCAATAGGAGCTACGGTTATGGGAGTTTTGAGGATTTGTTTGAGAGGTGTTTCCCTGTTTTATCTCCATGAAAAGGCTGCAAGGACACAGGTGTTTCTGATTACGCTCATTAGTGATGCTGATAAACACAGACTCACAGACACACATGCACTCCTCTCTCTCTCTCTCTCTCTCTCTCTCTCTCTCTCTCTCTCTCTCTC
>NW_022280094.1:2115325-2121657 GCF_004355925.1 Anarrhichthys ocellatus
CTCTCTCTCTCTCTCTCTCTCTCTCTCTCTCTCTCTCTCTCTCTCTCTCATACAGTCATTCAGGTTCTTTGAGTTTTTTACAGGACTCCCCCCCCACACTCCATTTTAAAATACAAGCCCCACAGAATGAATTCCAACTGGAATGCTTGTGATGAAGCCTGTCATTTAATAACCTGCTTGTGTTTATCTAACATTATAAGTCTACCCCCCCACACCCCATTTCAAAATAAAAGCCCCACAGAGTGAATTCCAACTGGAATGCTTGTGATGAAGCCTGTCATTTAATAACCTCTGTTTGTGTGTTTCATACTTTATGATTCTGTCTCCTCCTCCTCTCTCCCCCACCCAGCCCCACCCATTCAAAATAAAAGCCCCATGGATTAACTGTATTTAAACGTTAAGCTCAAAATTAGGCTTTTTTGTTGAAATAATGAATGCTCTTACTAATACTGCGACAATTACTACTACTGCTAACATTTCTAGTATTACTACTACTACTACTACTACTTCTACTACAACTTTTGCTGTTGCTACTATTACTACTACTACTGCTATTACTGCTACCATCAATATTATTACTACCACTACTGCCATTACTTATACTACTACTGCTATTCATGCTACTACCAGTACTAATATTACTACAGCTATTAGTACGACTGCTACTAGTACTACTACTACTGCTATTACTGCTAATTCAAATACTGCCATTACTATTACTACTACTGCTACTACTACTACTGTTATATTAAATACTACAACCACTATTACTGCTATTACTACGACTACTGATACTACTACTTACTAATACTTCTACTACAACTACAACTTCAAGTACTACTACTACAAATATCACTACTGCTGAAATTTTTTAAGCTACAGAAACCGTTCGAATATCAAAATGTTCAGCTTTTTCAGGAGAGTGTGATATGACTTCATATTTGTAATCTTTAAATTCTTTGAATTATTAAGCTTTTTGTAATTTTCTTTTGAATGGGATCTCTATGGAGAAAATCTTCAAATCCTGTTAGGCTTTGAAAGTTGAAGAAGTTTTCTTCCTCATACTTTCAGCTACAGACACCATAGTTAGACATTTCAACTAGAAGGGTTTTCAGCAGTGCAGTTTAAATGCTTTCAGGCTTCAACATTTTTCAGACGGGTAGTCTCCCATTTCTTAATTTTCAGCTATTTTTTTACAATTCATTTCAGCTTTCAGCATTCCAACGCATTTTCAGCAGGAAATGCATTTTCTAGTTTTAATATAATAGCTGATTATTTATTTATTTATTTTTCAACTTGACTGTTTCTGTCAAGACACTCAGACCAGAAAATATACTGTACGGTATAAAATAACTATGGTATATAATAACTATGGTATAAAATATTTTTTATTAGAGATTGATTTTTAGGCGACCAGAGTTTCCATTACCTTTGTTGCTGTTGGCTAATTTAGAGTTGGAATACATTGGATGTACGGTCAACGATTACCATGATTACTTTAGATACAATAACATGATTATAAGGCCTTAATTTACAGCACTTCTGAACAGTTATCTCTCACGCACGTTTGATGGAAAAGATATGTCTCTATTTATGTATGTACTTGCTGAATCAAGTCTTGCTGAATAGTCTACAGTATTTTGCTTTCATTTTATGACCATTATTATAGCGATTGTGTGTAAGTGACTTACACTCAATGCGGTGCCTGAATGCGTCTGTGTAGACAGAAACGGATGGAAATGTTGGCACTGATATGCCAACATGCTGCCCATGCCTCCTGAGTAGACATGGTGTTAGAAAGAGTCTCCTTTTCATCAGAAAATGGTGCTGTCCTCAACATGGAAGAAGTCATAAAAGTGATTACCAATAAACTATTAAGCTTACTTTTTTATGTACTTTCTTTCACCCAACTGAATTATTGTAGAATTAAACCAAATTCTCTTGCAACGCTTGCATAAAACAAATATGTTATTATTTCCAATACATACAGATAAGGAGCACTAGGCTGCTGCAGCAACTTTTCAACATGGAGACAGTAGGTTCCGGGAATTGAACCGCCAACCTTCTGGTCAAAAGATAACCCACTGAGCCCCTCAAACACAACCACATGTAGTCAAAGTTTGCTAGAAGGCAGCCTGGAGGTTCCTGGCTTCAACTTAAAGAACCAGACTTATTTGTGAATAGTATAGTCAGACAACATTTAATTGCAGATGTATGTTTGTAATAATGTTTAGTATTTGTGCGAATGCACCTCAACTGTTAAATCTTGCGATTACACACTGTAAGCATCCTAAGGGCACCAAGGGGCTCTGACCGGGTTTACCTGTCTCCCGGCGCTCCGGGGATGCCCAGGCCTCCAGGACAGGTTATCCATCTGTCACTGATCCCAGATGAGTCCTGTTAAGCAGCTTTTCACTGGGCACAGCCAGTAGCAGCCGCAGTCTCTCTGGCTAAAAAGAAGCTACTGCCAATGGCCGAGCTCTCTGCTGTGTGTGTGTGTGTGTGTGTGTGTGTGTGTGTGCGTGTGTGTGTGTGTGTGTGTGTGTGTGTGTGTGTGTGTTTGGTTTAGAATTTAGTTCTAGTCAGTGGATGCCTAAATTCTGCTGTCTGCAGGAACTGTATATGCCATAGCATTGCCGTAGGCTCAGCTCTGGTTCAAGTGATGTTTGAAATGGTGCACACTGAGGTTTGTGCTGCTTCAAATGACTGAAATCCAGTCTATTTTGATCTAGTTAGATGTAGTCTAGTGTGCCCTCAGCTTTAATGTTCATTTTTACAATGTAAGTACTTTAAAGGTGACAGCAAACGCCTCATCTCACCAGCCCAACAACTCAAAAAATATAATTGGCTTTGTGTCCACCATCAGATTTACATACACAATCAATGAGAACCAATCAAACAGTAGGAGATAGGAGGCTGATGTGACTAGCAACTTCTTGAAACTTTAAACTGAGCATTGTATATTAAAAATGGCAAATGATTGATATTTCTCAAATATCAATCATTTAGAGGACTTGTGACAAGCGTTGCTCTAGTCTGAAAGCTGCTGTTTCCATCCTGCCAGGTGTCGGAAAGGTTCTTGTCAGTCATGTATTGTACAGCCTGCTAAAGATGGCCTCTTTCTCAAGTAAATGTCTGCTGAGCCTTACCAGAGCACATTGAGCAAATTATAAGTTGTTGGTTGTCTTTTGGACATGAGAGACAGCAGATCTCCTATCTTCCAATATATTGGTCACCTGTTGCTGACAACACACTTTGTTTTCCAGCAGCATATGTAAGGTGTCCATGCATTCTGGTTTGACTGGACACTGGATATTGTGTCCAGTGCGAAATGACTCTTCGGTAGTCGCAGGTATCTCTCGGCTCCAGTTCCAAGTAGCAGCGATGGAAACATGACACCCGGGTGGACACACTAATTTCCGTCCTTTTTTCCGGTGCGATGCACGTTGAAGTGAATATATAATAAATGAAGTCAAAAGGGATTTGGACAATTATCATCATTTCTTAACATGAAAAACATACAAGCATTTATGCTCTCCAGTCAGACAACAGTAATGATATCTCACTAATCAGCGCACCACACTTCAACTCAACAGAAACAAAATAAAACTCAACACAACCATCTTTGTTAGCCATTCCACTGTATCCAGAAGAAACAACTCTGGTTTGAGAGTTTTAAAGATATAAAATATTCACTGTCTACCACTGCTTAAGGTGCGTCTGTGAGGTTGAACATAAGACACTTGGATACACGTAATACAAGAGCACAGCAAAAGACATTGTAACTTTGCAAGCCAGCATAAAAACTAATTGTGATGGAATGTAAGTTAGTACCATCAGACCTTCTAAATGGCATGCAATGATGAAAAAATGTAAAGACACATTTCAATTCCATATACATAACTAAGTGTGGGCATGATGGAATAGTATTGATGTTTCATGTTGGTTCATATTATTTGAGGACTGAACACAGACACACAGTATGTGTAGCATGTGGGAAGAGCCACTTGCCCAGCCGGTGCCAAAACAACATATACACCCACTCACCAGGAACACAACAGAGCCATTCTATGGGAGATTAGCTGAAGCTCCACTCCACTGGCTGAGCATGTATAAAGGCAGTTAGAAGGTGAGGGCAGACAGACACAAACACACACACACACCCTGAGTGTGTCCAGTTGGCCAGTCAGACAGGCAGTGTCCAGGCTGGCCTCCATCAGATAGCAGGTTACCCTTAATGGTCAGGCAGCACAGAAAGAGACAGCAAACAACCTTTGTCTTATCACTAGCCACTAGCTGCCCAGGCACCTGCTTCCCTCCCCCAGCACACACACACGCACACACACACACACACACACACCCACACAATCCACCTGACATTTACAATTTACTTTGCTGTGACAAATTTTGGGCTGGACCCATTCCATCCATGGAAAAAACATGACATGTTGACTGTCCTTGTCAACGTGTCCTTTAATGTGTGAAGCACTGTTAGCTATATGCTAAATAATTATTATAATAAACAGTTATGTAGTTTAAGGCATGTTAAACATGACATGGTCAGACATACTGTATGTGCTTATTGGGAAAGTTAGAGTAAAGATAATTCCATCTTTATTCAATCTTCGAATGAAAATCAGAGTATTTACATTTTAGACGGTGGCTAAGATAAGGACCATGAAAGACGATTTGACCGAATACAAATAGGCTATACAGTAATGAATATAACGATCCTCTGATGTGGAATCTGCATTTGTATGTACCTGAATAAGGAAAACGGAGAAAAATACTTCCCAATTGACCCGTCTGTGTACCGTCTGTATCCGTCTGTGCTCCATGGACTCTCTTTTTTCAGTCTAGTCTTGTAGATTTGGAGCTAGTCATAGTTAAATGTTGTGTAATAGTGATACTTGTCACCCGCAGAGGATGGAAGCAAATTTTATCTTAAAATTTCTTAAATTTATACATATGCTGCTTTTGCTTTTTAATAACTGTAAGAGTGAATAAAGACCTACCCGGCTTTACAGGAACAGTGTTGCTCCTTAATTTCATTGTTTTCTGTCTGCATTGCCAGATTTGGGGTGGTTCATTTTTACAATTACACTCTGAGCTGTAGGCTAAATTTTATTTGATAACCTGTTTATGCTGCTGAAACAGTTTGACATCCTGAATGTAATGTATATTACGGAGCTTTCTATGTGCTTCTCTCTGAAATCGCTTTTTAGTTTTTCAAAAAATGTGATCATTTTTATGCAAGGAGTGCAGTTAGTGACAGTGTGGGCTCCATAGTAGCTCCGACAGCTTGGGCAGGAGGGTGCAGGGCTTAGGGAAGTATGTTGTGATGTTTAAATAAACTCCTAGATGAACCATTTTTAAACAGTTTGGTTACATTTTGGATACATTTTTGTTCTATACTGACTCAAAAAAACCAATTTATTTTCAAAAACACAACATTTCACAAAGCATTGCCTTTCATTAAAACACAACGACAAAAAAGAAAAAAGGACATCTCACAAAACAAAGCGACATTTCACACAACACAACATATGGATTTTACCATTTTAAAGCTGCGCTTGAGAGTCTTACCCAGTTTTCTGGTCTTTCTAGTTGTATTGGCCAACCATGTGAGAGGCAGCAATAAGATGCAACAGGACCAGGACACAGATTTTGTCTGAAAAGGTTTCTAGATGATAGGGATGATGGCCAAAACTACAAAAATAAGCCCATGGTTGTATGAATCAAGAATTTCCTTTTAGCTACAATTTAAGATTATATTACATGGCATTCATCTGTCACAGTAAGTGCATGCAGTTAAAAAAGGTTCAAAAGGAAAAAGTGCTCCAACTCTTGCTGTGTTAATTATTTTAAAGAGTACACAGTTTCAGTCCTCTCCCACCAAAACACAAAGTAAATAGCTCTCTTACAAATGGGATACTATACCATACGACTCTCAGCAATGCTCTTGTATACTGGCTAAACAGAAAAGGGAAAGTAGCTACTAATCCTAATACTGCCATTATAATGACAATTTACAGAAAAACGTTTGATTTACACATCAACAGTACAGCCCTCTGACATGTGAAAGAGCCTCTGCCTCATTACTGCCATTTCCTTTCAGATCCCTTTGAGCAACAGATCACAGCTTTGACTTAAAACACAAGGTTCCTGAGGTACACCTCAGGTGTGTGGTTTTGACTCACTACAAACTACCTTTCCCCTGCAACGTGTGTGTGTGTTGGTGCTGTGTGTACCGTGTAAAGAAGGGGTAAGTCTACATGGGTGAATATTGTGGTGGTGAGTTGTGTGAATGTGGTTTTGTGTTTGTTGGGGGG
>NW_022280094.1:2121667-2279855 GCF_004355925.1 Anarrhichthys ocellatus
GGGGGGGGGTGCGCTGAGCAGTCTGCTCCCCCTCTGATGCTCTCCCTATCCACTCCCAATACTTCTGACCTTGCCCTGCAACTCATACTGCAACTTCCTCGCTGTTCTTAAAGGAACATTTTGGTATATTACAACTTGGGTGTTTGGAGAGTTGTGCATTTCAAATCTTTCATTTATGTAACATTTAACTCACAGTACTATTTTTCAGATTCAAGAGAATTTGAAAATCAAATCTCAATGGTAAACCTTCACAAGAAGTAATTAAGTGATATTTTGGCTAGCCACAAAAAACAAGGAGTAATATTCTCACTACTTTTATGGTATTTCTTTCTCCTCTTTGACCACAAGATACCATAAAGAAATAATCAGTAGCTATTTGAAGATAAAAATGGGGCTTTCCCATTTTGTCGGTTCTCAAAGACAAAGCCTCCCCTCAGCCAGCCAGATAAAATGCTCGAGCAAGGCTTAACTATAATATGAATAATGCAGCATTGGGAGGTGAATCAAAAGAGTTCTCGCAAGCTGAACAAGGTGGACGCTGAGACACTATCAATGATGTCCAACATCTCTGTTTCACTGCAGATATTGTCAATGCATTCAGACGCTGTATTAACAAGGTGTAGTGAGCAGTGAGATCCATTTTTTCTGACTGGAGCAACCGGTTCAGTGGCTTGAGGAGTGACAGCATCTTGTGCACCATGTGTGCAATAAACTTGAAGCTAGGTTCAGACATGGCTCGTAGCACTTTTTGAGTGCCACTGATTCTCCAAATATGTCTTCAACTTACTTATAATGGTGACAGTAGCAAGGTGCCCCACCCTTCCCACCATTGGTCGGGAATCCAGCCGGTCAGACATACAGCGTCTGGAATAATGGCTTTCTCAGAAGGACACGGATGGCAGCTCTGGCCTCTGGGTGGACTCGATAGTGAAGCCTCTAGCTTCACTATCTGCCTCCGTCCTCACGTTCACACAGCTATGACCTTACGTAGTTAGGGCTTACTGCTACTAATAATAACAACAACAAATTGTGTTAATTATTATCAGGCAGCAACTGAAAGGGAGGGGACAGGAATGTCGCAGCCCATAGCACCAGGTCTTAAAACATTCCTCCTGATCCCGCGTCCATTTAATAAATGTTTAGAGTTTTGTCCAATGTTTGTATTGTTTTGAAAGATCTCTCTGATTGGTGTGAGAAGAGACGTAGTAGCCAAGCTTAGCTGTTAACATTGTCCTTAGTGCCTGCAACCCCACTATGGTAAAAAATCGCCACCCGCCACTGAAAGTGAAATGAAAAGTGTCCGCTATTATCCCATTTGTTTGATTCATCGCATCAAAAATACAAAGACGCAGAGTTCTTGAAGAAAGGTGAAGGACGCAGTGGGAAGCAGCCTAGGTGAGGATATGATGACATATGAGTCTTGTAGAACAGGTATTAACACTGGCGCTTAGACATAGACAGTACAGACTCCAACTAGTTAGGTTGAAGCAACATAAAACTATGCTGAATCGGGCCTTTGGACTGTCGTCTGCAGTGAGTGCAGCTCATACACGGGATCGTGTGTAGCGTGTCTTCGGCATGATGTCATGGCTTTGTTCCAGCTCTTATTCCACAAGCTTTACTCTTTTCCGCTTCCTTTCTCTCATTCCCAAACAACCCCCCACCCTGACTTTTCTCTCTCATTTGAGCTGTATTAATAGCAGATTCCATCTCCAGATCACCAAAAAACATAGCAGAAAATCAAGCACTTGCATTTAAAATTAGACACGTGCGAGACCCGTGAATGAGAATTACAGGAGGGGTTGATGGGACCTTATTTAGGGTATTCCTGTATATTTTCTCTTTGAAGACAACATAGCAGACAACCGTGGCGTAGGGTTTAGGGCAAACCCTAATCCTATGATGCCTGACCTGGATTTTTCTAGAAACACTTGGGTGTTTATTAGGAGATGGTGACCAAGAAAAAGCCCCCCAAAAAATGATGAAGATGAAGGTTGGTAGGGCATTTTCCAGACAGACCTTTCAGACCTAAATGTTTGATCTTTCGCAGCTCTCGCACATGGATCAAACTAATTAAGTTAGTCTGCCTGTCATACACTCAAATAGACAAAACACAGATACACACTGTGATTAGCACTGTCGCATTCCTGTTCCTAATTCAGAAAGGCCTCACAAACACTTTCAAGCCTAACACCAAGGCTCACACCAATTTAGATCTGAGTGTCACCAGAGTTGCATTTGTATTGTCACATTTTTATATATACGTAATGCTAACACCTCTGTAGTATTTTACAATTTCCTTAGTTTCGGTGCAGATGAGAATGTGTGTGAAAATATCAGACAGTCTGGTGTTTTTCTTATTAAGAAGGGCAGATTAAGAGATTTGCCATTTGATGCTGAAGCCCACAACTGTCAAAACAGCAGGCAGGAAAAGCAAGTTCTTTTCTCCCCTCTGGAACATCCCCCACTAAGAATACATGAATACAGATCTGTGTGAGTGGGCATATTTATGAGAGATAAATGTGTTTTGGGGGTGTGTGAGTGTCACTGCATATTTGTATGCATTTTAGGATTAAAATGGGTATCAGTCAAACAAGACATATGCCAATTTGGTGTCATTTTTTTCTGATGCGCTTCCAATTTTTGTTGATTTTGGGATGCTGTGATCAGTGTCACAGTGTAAACTGGATCCAAGAAGAAAACTGATCTGCATCAATCTATTGGAGGATCATCTGTGCAGAACTGCAGCTGTCCAGTGTCTGTCGACATTAAGAATCGCTCGCGGTGACCTTTGAACTTCTCTGTAGTACAAATGCCTTCAGCTGCCAATGTCACGGCCGTGGCTGGCAGCACCGGCTTTGTCCCAGACGTCATCCTCTCCCCACTACCCACGGTAACCCCGCGATCCCAACCCCCACACCACCACCACCCCAACAAAGCCAGACAAATGATTTCGATTTGTCCTCTGCAGTCCGGGGAAGAAGTTATCGATACAATCCGCCAAATGATGTCAAGGATTTGTCAGCAAAGCTTATGAATGACAAAAACAGCCCACCTCCTTCCACTCCTCTCCCTCCCCCTCTCAACCTAAAAACACCTCTACTGCAGGCCAAGAAGATTGAGAGCCAGGAAACTTTATTGATTTCTTCTCCCTGCATCCTCACCCTCACCTTCTTAAATAGAAGCTCAGGCTACAAAGGCCAGAGCAGCAGCTTTTGTGTGCTAAAATGTGGCTAAAAGCTTTCTGGAAGGTTGAGGGAAGGGATTGAATTGGATACTGCATCTAATGCTGCCTCCAGCAGATGGGCTTTACAGCAGACTGAAGGAAAGGAGCCTTGTTTGGCTGGCAAGCTGGCTGACTGGTTGTTTGACTGGCTGGGTGACATCTCTGCCTCCCCCCTTCCTTTAGCTTGGGTTGTTTGTGAAAAAGATCAGTTGGATGGTGGGTAAATAGATCAACGTTGTGCTGCTGACAAAAGAGGGTGTTGGAAGGGCAGTGGGCTGAGCTGATGTCATTGAGAAGCGGCCTGACAGAAGGGTCTGATGCCAAAGATGGTGTGTCTGGCTGGGAGAGGACGTGCTAAATGAGGACCGGCGGACGGTGCAGAAATGGAGAACAAATAAAAAGAGGGAGGAGAGGCGTGGAGCATGAATGCCAAAAGTGGACATAAAAGGAGAAGAGTGATTCTGTGGTGCCCAAGAACTGTCCACCATACAAAGATACAATGATTATGTAAGGAGCATTTCTGAGAGACTTAAATCCTTAGTGTGCTTAAAACTAAGTTTGTTAGTTAGTAGCCGACTTAGTCCGTGGTCACACAAGGAGCTCTTATATGGGAATTAAAGGGGAACTCAATTCACTTTACACATAGTTCAGTTTCCTCGTCATTGGGAACACTCCTGTGAAAACAATTGTATAATGTCTTCTGTTCTGGAGGAGATTTATAACGTCATCTCAGTTTGGAATTGCAGACCACAAATTCTCCAATTGAGCGGTTAAAAGTCAGGATATCTCTGCATTCTTTGAAAACAATAATGCTAATGTAGTTTATTGTCAGTCCCCCAGCTATATGGCAGTGCAGCATTTATCTAGTAATCTATTATATAAAAGTAATACATAGTTTTATCATCAGCAATCATATAACTGTAACGTTGACATGTCTCTGACACAGATCATATAGATATAGACATAAATCATAACCAAAAAAGGAAAATGATAGTCTCATCTATCCAGTTACATGTATACATTACCATACAAAGGTCATAGTGGGAAGTATTGTTTCATCATTGTCGTTTTGGCCTGAAAATCAGTTATTTTCTCCATTGTTCATTTATAGCACCATCCTCCTCACTAAGCGCACAGTGAGAGCCTTGGCTGTGGAGTGTACGGAGTTGAAAAGTCAGACAGTTCAGCACCGAGCCGAGTAATTGTTGAGTCATTGCTATTGATCAACCCTCCCTGAAAGATCACCTTTAACGCACCTTTAACCTAAAAGCAAAGGGGAGCCAAAATCTTGAAAATAAGCTAGAAAATATGTATTGAAGGCACACAGTCTTGCCCTAACTCACCCGCCCCCCACTTGGGCTCATCCTCTGTGCATCGTAGGAGAACACACAAGGACTCCCATCTCCTGAGGTAAGCTCTTTGGCAAACATAGTGCTGATTAAAACAAACAGGCCGGCAAGCCCCGCTGCTGGGGAGGACAGGGCAAACAGGACTAGTGCAGCAGGAGGCCGGGAGATGGCATGAACCAGACTGCAGCGCAAAGAGCAGAGCAAAGACAAAGCTTCCTGTCAGATGTGTCAGCACCGACGCAGAGAGAAAAACCTCAGTGCAGCATGGACCAATTTGAAACTGATTGGTTTCAAAATATCTGTTTTTCCCCCCAATACTGTGGAGCTTAGTGCTCACAGCAAGAGATAGCGGCATCCTTATCAAAAATTCAACAGAAACATTTATTTTCCGAAACAATGTCCATTGTCAACAATTTTCTATATATATTCTATATTTTGAATGTCACATTGCCGATGAATGTTAGTATTTCTTTTTCTTTTCAAGGTTGTGGGCAATACTAAAACATTTCCAATCAACTCTATTGTACTTTTACAACAAAAGTAAGTATGCACAGATGCCTGCACAGTTTATTTGACAGGTAATCTGTGGTAAATGCAGCACAGACCGATCACAGCAATGTAGGCGTATCACCACAAAGGGGGGAAAAATAATGAAAAATAACGTTAAAAAAATGCAGCAGCTTAGAAAGAAATTCAGAATGTTGGAATGTTTCCCATTTTTTCTATCCAATCAGAGACACTGCTGACACAATCTGTTTTAAAAGACAGACTTGGTCAAGACACACAATACATGAAATACTTTGATCTGAAATAATTCCTTTAATAAAGAGGTTGTTTTATGAATAAAAGTGTCAACAGTCTCCAACACACTTCACTTGATTTGACTTTTTATGAACTTATACAACGTAACTTTTATAAACCGTGAAAAATACAATCTCAACTGAGCAACATGTCATGCAAAATAGATTGATTATGAGATACAATATTCACTTACATCCAAGTTAAATGATGAAGACAGCCAGAGACAAGCTTTGGTCGCAGTCCAATACATGCCTATACAGCGTCAACATAACAGTCAAGCCTTTATTTGTAAAACAAAATTGAAATAAATATGAACAAATTAACCAACTGAGAGCAAACTTTGAAGCATAAAACTGAAAAGTCATGACTAAAATGATGTGAACAGAAAATGATAAGTTTGAATTATTAAGCCCTTGTCCAGACAGCTGTAGATGTTGTTTGCGTGCCAGAGAGATGAACCTGGCCTCCTCAGTTGGGAAAAGAAGTCGAGGTCCCCTCCCAATGGCTGTAATTTCTCAGTGTACTCAATGGTTTTAGTGTCAGCTTAAAAGAGCCCAGAATCCTGCCAGACTAAGTAACAGATCTCCAGGCATTTACGAGGCATGTGAAATCTTTCTCCATGTTCTCATTCTGCCCTAATTCAATTAGGCTCCTCTCCAAACGAGCCTGGGACCACGGATTCTTTTCTCTCTTTTTCTTATAAAGAGGAGTGTCAGACAGTTGCCGGGGTGTCAGGACTAAACCTACACCTCATCACTTCAGCCTCTCCATATTCTGTCTGCATGCTAACACCCTGATAAGCATCAGATGCTGCAGCGGTCAGCCAGGATCCCATGACATCAGCCAGGCCAAAGAGTCAACTGAGCAGCTCTGCAGTGCTCAGGAGAAATGACTGTTATTGGTTGTCTCTTATCCATAGTGATGATGTCATACTCATCAGCATGTCACCCTCAGGACTGACACATGGTGGCTACACTGACTTAAAGAACCACAGTGTGTGAAATGTATTGATTACTGTTTAGTGTGTCATAAGTTGACAAAATACATAGAACACTAAATGTATTTATTTTCATTAACATAAAAATACACGTCATACCAGAGGAGATGGAATGTGCTTCAGAGAAAAGAAAATATTATGATACTAAACATAGTAAGAGAAATTGACATTAAAAACAAAAGCAATAATTGAATAGAATTGAATAAAAATACAATAACATCATGAAATAAACTACATAAAAATATGTACAAGAAACACAGATAATAAAAACATGAACACATGCTATAAAAAATATGTAAAATATAACTGAATTAAAAATGAAAGAGCTGTGCAGTTTTTAGAAGTGGGAGTTTTGTGCAGGAATGTGAAAAAGTGTCCAAGGACTGCGTACAGGTTCCCATCACAAAGTATAAAAAGAATATGCAATATACATTGATATAGTCCCAAATACATGGGTCAATGTAACGCATGTAGACAGATGTAAAAAAACACAGGAACCAATCAAACTAATCACATTCTTATCAAATTCACAAGACAATAAGTAATGTTTTAGTGCTTTTAAACTATGTTAATGTGGGACTACATTTGATGAAGTCTGGTAGAGTATTCCAGCAGAGAGTACCTTGAACTAAGTTTATAACCATATTGTAGTTAACACATTATTACTCCCAACACTTCAATACCGATGTTTGGTCAGTGGCCCTATGCTTCAAACTGTGACAGTAACGAATTGCTGTACATTTACGGTGCTGTTATTGAACCGTAGGACCGCAATCGGGACGATTATCAACATGGAGAGGGGACCAGAAATCACCGACGTGTGTTCAAGACGATGAACAGTTGAGGTAACGCTAACGGTAACGTTACGTGTGTGTGTTATCCCAGGAGCAACATCAACACCAGATCAAACTCATTTTAGTGTTGAATAGTCCATTGTGGTCCATTGTCTGAGCTTCATTTATTCACCTAACGCTCATCAGCTCATCACATAGTCTGTTCATTTAATGTATGGTATTGTTGTATTAGCTTTTTGTAAAGACATGCACTGATATGTTAACATATGTGAGGCACAGGCAAACCCACAGTTGCACACCCAAAGCTTATTTTAAGTGTGTTTATCCTGGATGTCATAGAACTTTCCAGAAGTTCAGAACATTGTGTTTCTAAAGTTTTTATTTTGTTTGTTTTACAGACACTCATCAGAGATTGAGGATACCAGCCAGACACTGCAGTCAAGTCCTCTTTCAAGATGTTCTCTCTCTTTATTGTTTTCATTCATGTGTGAGTTCATGCAGTTCAAATTAACTATAAAGACTTGTTAACAAGCTAGGCTGTGATGCAGTTCTATTACACCGTTCTTAATACTATTTTAATTCAGTGTTACACTGTTGATACTATTTTAATTCAATGTTACACTGTTGATGTTAATGAGTCCAGTTAAGCTGTTCATTAACGATTTTATTGGTTTATTAGTTTTCTTCTAAACATGCAGTACATTGTGAGTTTTGTGATGTAATACAAATGTCCCTTTATTATTTGAGAACATGTAATAAACTGCAACAATTATGTATTGAATGTCTATTGTGATTCTTTTATTTGTTGGGAATTAAATGCAAAAGTAGCGGGTTGTATTACCCTTTGTAAATAAACAGTAACATTCTGGCATATACCATAAAATCACGGTAAAACCCAGTTATCCTACTATCACGTTCCGTACTCCAGTATACGGTAAAATACCGTAAATTACAGCAGTGCACCGTAAAAATAGTAAATTACTGGCGTCCCTGCTGCCAGTAAGTTACCGTTAATTTACGGTGAAATAATTTAGAGTGGTACCCCTCTAAAATCAGATTTGGAAAGACGCTTCATACATTTTTGCTGTCTGGGGGTGAGTGCAGAAACCGCAAGAAATTCCCAGGTTTGATCCATGGCTAGATTTTTGTGTGGAGTTTGCATATTTGCATGTTCTCCCTGTGTTAGCGTGGGTTTTCTCCAGGTTCTCTGGCTTCCTCCTCCCACAGTCCAAAGACGTGAAGGTTGGGTTTGAATGTGAGCTTGAAATGGTTGTCTGTCTCTATTTGTCAGACCTGTGATAGCCTTACGAGCTGTCCAGGTTATACCCCGCCTTTGCCCAATGTGAGGATGAGCTCCTCCTCATCATCCAACATCATTTTTTTTCCAGCCTTGGAGTTTAGTTGTCCCAAACTTATGTTGAACTATTAAATCACGCCCAAAGACTGGCTGACCAAGGATTGGAAAACCACAGGTCCATTCAAAAAGAGATGACATGCTGCACACAATCCACCGCAGAACAACGTGTACGCCTGGCGTGTGCAAGAGGTGACCCGCACAGAACGCAAAGGCGCACAGCGGCAGGAGTATAAATCATAAATCAAGCATTCCAGTGACACATTACATACACAGGCTTCATTCTCATGCAGAGCCTGCAGTGACAGTTGGTAAGAACTCTGGTTAGCCATTGTTTTACTGCTTCATTTTTAAGAGAGAGATAATGTAGAGAGATGGAGATAAGTAGCCAATAGTGTTGTAAAAATACATAAATATAACAGGTACAAAATAAGAGAAATAACTAAATAAAATGACATTATGCCGTAGGTTGGTTTTCCTCCTGTCCTCCCCATTTTTTTGAGTCACAAGCTACCACTAAAATTAATCTAAAATTTTACCAAATGTATCTGTAATCTGATTGAATCCTTTTTTTTCTCATATCGTAATTATTCACCAAGCCTGTCTGGACTTGAGGATTTCTAACGGAAAGATTAAGAGAAGTTGGGAAATCATACGTGATAACTTGTGTCAGCATTTTTGTTTACCAGCAAACTAAATAATTAAGATGCCTCATCTCAGCTCTTGATATGTTGTTGAATGTAGGATGTATTAAGATGAAATCAGGAATTGAGGGGTTTTTTTCAAAGTCTTGAGGCATCGGAACCAATGTTGGTAGAGAGAAAGGCATTTTGAATATATTTGTAATCATACTGCAAGTGTGTAAAATAGTCACAGTTGACATTATGGTAGAAAAGTTAAAGAATTAGCAGATGATCCTTTCAGGAGATTTGATTAGTGATGTAATGGCTATTAGGCTGAAATGGTCTTTGTCAAGTCAAGGACTGGTGGCTGTGTGATAGTGAGTCTCAGCAGTAATCCCCACTGGGAGTGACATCCAGAGGAATAGCTACAAAATGCTGGAAGCCCCTCTGACCTTAGCTGATACCTTCTGTTGACCTTGGTTTGACTTTTGAGTGAAGTCCCTGAGCTTCCTAACAGAAGCCCAGCTCCATAACACACATTCATCTCACTCTGCTTTCCCCATTAAACAGCCTCCCCCGCTTCATATTTACAGAGGCTCACGAACAAGGCCAGGGCACATGGCTTCTCCTTCTTGGATACCCAATCTGCCTGCCACTTATCTGAGGGATTACTGCAGTAACGGGGCCAGCTACCGCAGATTAGAGACAAAGGCCAAATTAAAACAGGGCCTATCAACAAACACCGGGACAAGATGACAGGGAGGTGATCCAATTACACTGATAACCCACCGATCCCCCGTGTGCTGCAGGAGACACTGGAACAAACAGAGGTAAACAGACACAGCAGCACATGCCGATAGAGATACATACACATGCATGTGGACACATCGACAAGTGTCCGTCGGTTGACAAACACAGTGACATTGCAATACAGCGTTGAAGATTACAGATGTCTTGTTATCCATTTAAAGTAGCCATTATTGCAACAGTAACCAGCATCTGTGACACCACTGGTTTCTGAGAGGAGATCTTTGGGTTTGGTAGTAGTTGACCAGAGGGGAAGAAGTGTCGCTACCAAGACTTCCATTAGAAACACTGTCACTTGATCTCAGCATTTGTAAACTCATTCCCATACGATCTTGTCTGTAAATCAAATGATGTATGAAACATATAATACGTATAATACCACTTGGCTTGTTATGAGTATATACTAGTAATTCATATGATAAACATATACATATTGCTCTCACATGTAGCTCCCAACAGTTGTAATGTGCAACCCACTCAAGACCGTTTATTTGTCTGAAAAAGGTATTGTCTCAGGAATGCATACAATGCATAGTTTAAAACGTTTTCTAACGAGCAGTTGGACCCTCGAGCCCCCGACATTGAAAATATATCCTCAAGAAAAAAAATAGAGGGAGGCTTGAGTTCTGCTTTGATGGAAATTCAGCACAATATCAGGCCTCTGGAAAATGCACTTTGAGACACTGGAGGTGGATTAACAAGATACTAAAACTCTGCCACACTAAGCAGCTACACCAGGACACAGAAAGTGTTCATGGGGCTAAAAGGCAAACGTGATGAGATGAGGGAAAGAGACAAGATCAGCAATGATGACAGATAGAAGGGAAACTAAAAATAGAAACAAGATGAGATAATAGGTAATACTGTGTCAAATAAGCAAATGACAGTAATTTATAACAAGGAGCTTCTTAAAAATGAAATAAATTGTCTTTGCAGTTTTTTTCATCACTGCACTGTAATGACAGTGTCATATCTTTGACTCCAGCTCTAATGGAAAAGCCACAATCCAGGAACTAACTATGAAGTGAGTGACAAGGAAGTATGAGCTCACCGTGGCCCCAACACTGCCCTCAGCGCCGACAGCAGACAGCCGCCAACCTCCAACTCTCCTCTCGGCCAATCGCGGGCTAGCTCATTACCGCCGCAGTCCCATTGTGTTAATTGAAGCCGTTCCTCTTGCTCTATAAAAGCAGAAGACTCGTCACTCTCTCTGGCCGCTGTTCCCTCCAGCTACACAGGTAATTGAATTGTGGCAGATCTCTCAGTAAGCTGGCTTGTTTTAATAACTTCACCAGATTATGTTTAATAAGTGAGCCTTAAACGGTCTTTTTGCCAGGCCACGGAGGATGAGGAAGGTCAAATGTGATAATAGAAATGAGGAAAAGGGCCATTTTCCTGGCCCTGCTCTAGGGACAGATGTAATCACCTTGTCTGTACAATGTGAGGTTCAACTGTGGGCCACAATGCCAGAGACTGTAGAGTTAAGGTAGATCAGCTTCACAAGCTGTCCTCTTATGTACGTCTCTCATCATACCAGCTGTCACGCCTGCCGTGTGCTGGGTAAATATTCAGGTCTTACACTCTGAACAAGCTGTTGCAGTGAACATCCAACAGTAAATATTTTGAGGAGGTTCTGAAATGAAAGTTACAATGACACAAAACTTCGCTTTCACCTTGTTTTCTTAATTGTCTTATTTAGCGATACATACCTATGCCTTCTGAAATGAATTCAGTGCATGTTTAGGTGCACTGGAGATAGGGCTCTATAGGAACACTGTTTCTGTTGGTCAGTCCTGGGGTCAGTTTGTCAGTTACACATGAAGCTAAATGTGACCTGATGATGATGCCAGCAGAAATGTCAGGGGAACAGGACGGTAATTACAATTCATCCCGAGGAAAACATGAATCCCTCCAATTGTTATTATAGTATTATAAGATATTTGATTCAAAACCAAAACTGCAACCTCAGGGGAGATAGGGAGGAAAAGTCATATCAAAGTTGTGGTCCGACCAACTGACACGTGACCCAAGAGAGGCTAAAATGAATAATAACCTTCCTCAGCAACTTACTTCAATTAAATCCTACAACTTTTAAAATACTTTTGCTCAGAGATCATGGTTGGAATGTAATCATTTTGAATAATCTCGGCCTTTCTTTTAGACAGTTTCTCCCCCATATTGTACCAGAGTTCTCATATCGATGTAAAAATAGGATTTTGATATTAGTGAAAGAATAAAGTTGCTAGTACAATAATAGAAGCACAGTAAACATGAGATCATTTTGAACACCTCAATGTCACTTGAATAAATGTACATGCTGAAATGTCTATATTAGCTAGTTGGCTTACAGGTACTTTTGACACAGCTATGCTGAGTTATTGTCATGTCATACAGAAGGTAAGAGGCCACATAAATGTCTGATAATATAAAGCGGAGTATATAAAATATGGGAATATTGACATATTTAATTTTTGTTCTGTTTGGAAAGCCATCAAAACCCTTTCTTGTCTTTCCGTAGTTTACCAAAAGGTTGCTCCAGCTGTGATTGTTTTGACTGGCTCCGTTTAATTTAAGGTCATCCGAAGGTTTAAAGGTTCAGAGATCAGACTGGGGTTGAGTCTTATCAGTCTAGGCTGATGGTTTGGTTTCACTGATAGCTTCGGCAGCTTTGCCAGACACAGCTCTACTGGAGGGCGGGACCAGGAGAGGCAGCACCAAAAGGTCAAAGGTCACACTGCTGAACAAATAAGAAATACGGGTGCCCTGTTTCAAGTTGGTTCTAACTTTGAGGTGTGGGAAATGAGAGATGCACAGAGAGAATCAAAAATTGAATGGATTTCGAAAAAGAAAGCAGTATAGTGTGATGTAGAGGGAAAGAAATGCAGAAACTATTCAGACAGTGATATTGTGTGGGGGAGACAAATCTGCAGTGGGGAGGCCAGATGTTGGGAAAGAGGGGGAGATAGGCTGCAGAGAGAGATGCAAGTACGCTGATCAGCAGTCAGCGGGGCCATGTGGCCAACACCGACTGCAGCACCACTGTCACGCAGACGCCTATTTGCATAATATTGTGTTCTCAGAGGAGTGACGGCTAGTGCAGGTAGCTATCAGTAGGAGCAGGACATACATGTTACCCCGTGTGTCTTTTTTCTGGCCATCTCTTTCCGTCACCTCGCTGGACAGGTGGCATCCCCTAGCCCTGTGATTAGCGTGTCAACGTCTTAACATGTCGGTGGGAGCGCCGCTGCAGGCATCTACATTCATATATAAATGTAAATTCAAACCCTCCCACCATCACACACCTGCACCGTGTCGCCTGACAGTTCAGGATTGATTTGGCTGCTTCCCATCCACCGAGACAGCTGCAAAACGGGAGCCGGAATCGCTTCGGACACCGACAAACAATCACAAGACGCTTCAAATCGTAAACAGGGATGGGGAGCAGGGGGAGGAAATGACAGTCACAAAATGTCCCAATCAAGAAAACTTTGTATGAAAGCCATCCAGGAAACTTTTTACCCATTATTTCTTCTTTCATATTCTAATGACGCCTCTGTGTGGACGAGTCCTCATCAGGGCTCAGAGGGAAATGACAGGCCTCATCAGATTCTAGGAGTGACCACTTTGTCAATCCACACACACTGATTTGGGATTGGGTTAGGATTGCAGGGAGACACACTTCATGTTGATGCAGCCATTTCTGATTTTTTTTTCTGTCTGAGGGGTGAAGAGGCTTAAATTTAATTTTACAGTGTGCATAAATTCTCAACTCAAGCGTTCAGCTTTGAATTTGTATTGTCAACAAAATTAGGTTGGTTGGGTAAACATTTTTTAGTTTCTTTTCATTATGACTTAACAAACATTAGTTCTGTTTCTAAATGTTGTTTAGATTTAAACATAATTTCGAATGCAAACTATAGAAAAGATACTTTGGTGTGTCACTAACCTAGACCTAATAAATATTTAAGATGCAAAAAACTCTAAGGGGGTTTTAAAAGGGAAGTCTGGTCACTGGTTGGTGGAGGCAAGTGAAACAATTGGTCTTACATTATCTATGTCGAAAGGTTTTTTATCATGTCTTTAGCATGGAAGTGCTAGGAGTGTGGCAGTTATACAGTTTTTGTATGTACTGTAGGTTTTACCACTTTTTACCAGATCACCAGCCTTATGAAATATATGATTTGTTTTGAGATTAAGAAATCTGGGGGTTTACCCATTGACAGCCATCAGTGAGCACAATGTACAATCAACCAATCACAGTTTGTTGGCAGGATTAAAAATAGGATACATTTAACGTGAGTTTACAAAGATACGTCTGGGAAAAATAGCAAAAGAAAAATGACCAGAAATCTGCAGACATGCATGCACAAGGTGGATGCACCTGTAAAGGCTATAGTCTTGAATTGCACTTAAAACAACTCTAAATTCTGCATGTTCTATCAATCAGCATGACAAACTACAAGTTAACTAATCCTTGAGATCACTACCACAGCTGATGTGTCGACTGAAAGTGATGCGCTACTGACTGGTTAGGGGGAAAAAGAGTTCAGTCCGATTTTCCGGTTAGTGGAGAACATAAAAACATGTACACCAAATATCACAGCAGTACACACAATATCTTTTGAGAACCATAAACGCCTACACAGGTTTTTAGAAATGTCTGGGGACCATGCATGTCTGTACAGAACTAAAAGCTAATCCATCCATTAGATGTTGAGATGAGAGAAAATGTTGACCTCATGGTGGCACTAGATAAAAGGTCAGGGGATCACCAAAGTCATTTGGGTTCATCCTCTGGGAACTATGAATTTAAAAAATGTTTTTCAGCCTGGACCAAAGTGTTGGACATACTGACCGACTGACATTGCCATTCCAACAATCCCACAGTCGTGGCAGGAGTGAGAATTTGTATGTGCACTTTCACACATGTCAGCTGAGATAGAGGATGGGTCTGAGTGGAGGGAGGTGGTCAGAGGGTCTGTACAGAGTGATTATGGATGACCTCTTGGTGGTGGTGGGGTTGTTAGCAGTTTTGGAGTGGGGGTTGGGGTTGCTTCAAGTGTCAGAGAGGTGCAAGATAGGAGATGAACCAAGCTTGGCCTCTACCTGCCACCGACCTGGACGCACATGTTAGTTTAGATGTGATTGCCTCTGGAATTGCAGGCACTTACTGGGTGAACCCTCCACTGCCTCGGTAAGCCCAGGGTGTATTATATGCCTCCTGGAGATAAAAATACATCGAAAGTCACTGAATGCTGACCTCTTGGGATCAGCATCTGTCTAAATGCATCCAATCTATCAGCTCTGTGGTGGCGTTAAAGGAATGCTCCTGGGACAACATCTTTTACCTTTTTCTTTTTACTGTATCAACAGGCAATACTGATATCAGTCAGATTTGCTTTGTCTTGTCTTGAAAGATACTCCCTGCTTTTCTTCTCAATCTACCTCCTTGAAGGCGAAAGCTCATTTTTGGCACAGTGCAATTACATTTTGTTAAATGTTAAGACACACATAACAGCGTCGCACAAATTAAGGCAAAGATGTGTCTATGTGAGTTGAAAGTGTTGCGTGTATTCTCAGGTTTTGTCATTCTTCTAAATGTATCCCTGAGCAAAATATACTTTGGTTTCAGTTTGAACACACTTTAGCAGTCATGCTTCTTACAACAAATGAAGTCTTCATGATAAAAGGATAGAAATCCTGCAGGTCACTTTTACCGCGCGTTCTTGATATTGCAGTTTTCGAAAACACTTTTGGAAATGCCCTTAAAATGTTGTGCTATTTATAATCCTTCACATGAAATCAGGTTGAATATTCATATCAAATCCTCACTTGGTTGTCAGGCTATGTGGGTCTTTGTCAGAGAGAGCTCAACCATCATTGCCATCCTTCCCCTATTTGCGGTGAGTTGTTGAAATTCTGCCTGTTTCCGTATTGTTGGTTCCTTGACTGATGGAAGGGCCTTGAGTTTGTGCAAGGTGTCATGGTGTGTGACAACTTACTACTTACCAGCTTTTTCTTGGGGTTTAAACCATATCACATGATCTCCATCGGATTCATCCGTTTGTTTTTGATTTCGAAGAAAGGGATGAAGGAGATTTTTTAACCTTCTCAATATTTTTTTTATCTCCAATGTTTTTTTCCACAATAAAATAGGTTGTTTTCAACAACACGTTTTACTTGATTAATCTCTAACAAACTCAGGTGATTTACTTGTTAACATACATGCAGTTTTGTCCAGATAAAAATGGCGTGTGAAAGTATGGGGAATGGAGAAACTCAAAATATAACCATATTGTCAAAATGCCTGGTCTCAGCCTTCAAATTATGACTTTTCCTGAAATTAATTATTGTATTGTCATTGTAAAATATTTTACCAATGTCTTTTTATAACAACATGGATATTTCTTGTAACCTAGGATATCCAGATATCTCTGCTGTCCAGCAAAATATAATTAAGGTTAAACGTTCAGTTAAAGAATCACTGACTTTGGTCTGTATTACATTGAAGAGCTGATATTTTGGAGACATGAAACATTATGGGAGCATAATGCTCCTTATAATGTACGTGAAGATTTTTAATTTCCATTTTTCCTTCCACCCCTTGTTGTACAATCTAAAATATTCTGTTATTTTTTATTATAAACAATTGATCATTTAATATCTTGTGCTATAATTAACCAATTCAAATGATTGTCAGTTTATGTTAAATATACACCCTCCATACACAAACACACGCATTCAATAGTGTTCGTGTGTGTGTGTGTGTGTGTGTGTGTGTGTGAAAGCCACTACAGCCACTCCAATTAAAAAACATGGGCAGGGAAGAGGAATGTGCAGGTTTTTCCTTTGAGACCAGAGTCAATACAAACACTGAATGACACGCTGATGCAGGCTAGGAGCTCACTGCACTGATGCACATGCAGCCGCACACACACATGAATGAACACACACACACACACACACACAAATAAACCAGTCAGCAAAACAAGTTGAAAACACACACAGACAGTCTTTCAGTCGAGATAGAACCAAAAAGATGTGTTTTGTTGTTTGTCTCTTTTTTTCAATCTTTTCTTCTGCATCTTGTGACCAGCCTAATTGAGCTGTAAATCATCAAAATAACAAGTTGATTTCATACTGAGATGTCAGAAATTTTTTCGACAAAGCTGGGGAAAGACATAATTACAGAAGAAATTAAAAAGTGTGCCCAAATGTGCTGTTGCAAACAGAAACAACAAACGTATTACATTCCCCCTGCAGGCTACATCAACAATAACAGCACAGTACGCTGCATTAAATAATAATGCATTTAATTAGCTATTCCATTCTTCAGTAGCTTCTTTGAATGGGTTATGAAATGGTTTAATTAGAGAAGAATGTAAAAATACATTTGAATTGTTATTTTCCCTCCAAAGTGTGTGTGCTTTCCAGAGTCAGTATTGATGGGAGCAGATGGTATCGGCAAGCTGCATCAGCGGCAGGCGGCATGTGTGTGCGTGTGTGTGTGTGTGTGACAGGGCTAGTTTCAATTCATACTCTTCCTGCACCTTTGATAGTCAAGTGGATTACACCTTGTGTTCAAACAGAAAGGGAGGAAAGAAAAGCGGCAGAACACAAAATGGAATTAGGAGGCTGCTTATAGGCCCTGATTCATTTATTGTTAACTCCTTCCAGTTCATTAAGCCTAATCCCTGTTAGGATGGTGAGTAACAGAGGACCTGAATGGGCCCAGGCTGGCTGAGGGGGGGGCATGTGTGCCTATTGTGGTCCTCTTTTGGGTTAATCCTAGTCCCTGTGGTGTGTTTGTGTGCTTGTGTGTGTGAGATGGGGGAGAAAGAGGGAGTCAGCTGGACAAGGGGCTGAGCACTTTTCTCCTGCTGTACCCTTGGTCTGTCTGGGTGGGTGTTGAGTCCCACCCTCCACCCTGAGTTTTTTTGTAACCCCCCTGAGTTCCTGTGACAAGCGTGAAGCAGCCCTTTCCTTTTGTGAATCAATCTGGCGGGGCTCTTTGCGCCTCGCCTGGCCAGACACACACACACACACACACACACACACACGGAAGGTCACCGATGGCCGTGTTAATACAGATGTACATGCCAATAAGGCCTCTTAATCAGTACACAAGTGGGAGAGAGATTGACTTTTAAAGGAGATGTACGGCCACGCTTTCTTTCAAACCCAGTAGGGCCATTCTCTCTGCGCCGTGCTGACTCCTTTAATTTTCCCTGTATGGCTGACTCGGGCCACGTATGGCTGAACACACAGAAAGAGAAAACTGAACAGAGGAGATAGGATCTGTAAACACACAATGTTATTCATGTTGGAAATTCCATTCACAGTGGCAGTGCCAAGTGCTTTACACATTCCATTAAAGATTTAGAACAGGATGAGACAAAAAAAATAGATCAATTGAGAAAACCATTGAAAGTAAACCAAAGTTAAAACAGAAAAATGAGGTCAACAAATTGTAGATGGTTAACCAAAGTGGCAATTGTTGGCAATATTGAATAAGCAGGTTCGATCAGTAGACGTGTGGATTTGGTGAGTGCCGTTTTGGTGGAGTAGAAACTGTACAGTAGGAAGAGTGAGCAGACCAAGGTCAGAATTATGATTGAGTCCTGGCCTTGTAAGTGATGTGTAAACAAATCAGTGCGGTGCTCAGTCTGGGGGAATTAAAAGAAAGTAAAAAAGATCCAAATGAAAGATGACGGCAGCTGGAATGAATTAAAGTGCTGATTTGACTTTGTAAATATGTTTTATTGAAGAGCAAATGCTTTCTTCCATAGAAATCTTTCCACATCTCTCTGCCATCACCTCTCACCCTTACCTTGGAGGTCCATCATGAACAAGTTCAACACAAATGGACACTGATTCCATGTGAGTGAAAGAAGCAGAGTAGTGGATGGAGACGGTTTTAGGAATAAATGACGTCGAGTCTACACCACCTCTGTTTATTGTTTTCAAGAATGGATGTATACGTAGATTTTATATAATGGTGTTAATAATAATATTAGGAAATAATGATGGAGGGGATAACAATAGGATAAAAAAATACAACAAATGAAAAGGAAGAAAAATAAATAATGACGATGAAAAGGAAAAAAAAAAGTTCTAAAAATAAACAGAGACAAGTGCTGATCGGTCATGATAGCTAGATGTGGCAGCCCACCACCTCATCATTCCAAATGTCCATTATTTCTTAATATTATCTTTTTAAGCTTGATATGTAATATGACTTATCAGTCATACAATTGTTCAGATGTCAAGACATTTTGAATTGAGCTTCAGGACACTATCAGGAAATGGGTCCATTTTTGACTAACTTCAATGATTGATGTTAACAAAGAGAAAGCAGAATGTGTTATTGTGAAAGGCCCGACACACCCATGGCCCACCCAGATGTTGTCACTGGTTATGTTTAATTGGACCTTTCTTCTTTTCAGGACTGTGAGCATCTACTGTAAAGACTTAAATTGACATCTCTACACCAACCGATTACTCCGCTCCATAGCTCCACCTGACTTCAACCTGAGCAGAGGTTTAATCAGCCAGAAGTGGAAACACCTGTGTCAGTGTTCACAACCCGATTATTTTCAAAACACGCACACAAAAGTACAAAATACTGTACAGTAAAAAATATTGTAATGGTGGATTTTCACTCTAAATGCACCCATGAATCATTAGCAATAAAAATAATTAAAACACTTTTTTTCTGAAATCTGAAAGAAAAAAACATCTAATTAAAAATAATAATAAATAGTCTGAGGTGACTATTTTTTAACAAAAACCCTGAGTTTATTTATTTTACATGAATAATCAATAAAGGGATACTTTCAAACACAACGCATATATATTTAAAATCAGCCCCGTCATCTACTCATAATATCCTTAATTTCTAAAGTATGTGTACATAATCAATAGGATGCATTATCAGCTGATTGTATCATTAGAAAATCCAACCACAACAGACAGAATAAATATAAGCAGTGTTTCCCTGATTCATCTCCCGATTTCTCTTTTTATATTTGGATCCCCCTAACCATTCCAATGGATGAGTAAAAGTCTATCATATGATATTTTGACAGCTAATCTTTACTTCAAACACAGTTTAACTAAAAATTCTGTAATTCCAATCAATTAACTCAGATGACAATAATCTAGACGTCCTAGAAGAGTTCTATCCATTGAAATGTCCGGGGGATCTGGACAGGC
This sequence comes from Anarrhichthys ocellatus, assembly GCF_004355925.1. NCBI lineage: Eukaryota > Metazoa > Chordata > Actinopteri > Perciformes > Anarhichadidae > Anarrhichthys > Anarrhichthys ocellatus. The sequence goes on from NW_022280094.1 coordinate 2,141,834, forward strand.
TATTACGTTTTGTCTTCCAAGATGTCCCTGGTGTTGTCTCGCCATAGCAATACACTTAAATGTTTTTCTCTTCTGAGTATTGAATACAGTTCTACTTTGTCTGCCTTTGCAGTGCTTCCAAAGTGAAAACTTCACCGAAACATTTACTTATAAAATCAGTTCCACTCACAACACCTGCAGCACTGAGAGCTGCTAAGGACAAGATAAGTATCATTATTGCCATGGCTGTTAGTAAAACACAGTTCACTAAATCTGATAAATTGGTCACAAATAAAAAGTTGAACTCTGAAGTGTATTTGTCTGCAGACATTAAAAATAACCACTGTTCAGGAATTCACTGTGCTTTCTATCATACGTCCAGTTCTTAAAAGACAGTATGTACCCTCTCCCTAGGTGTGGTGATCTAGCAAAGCCACACATTTCTCTCTTTTTAAACCTCTATTGCAATATGGTTGACAAAATCTCATCTCATGCAAAAACGTTGAGTGGAGTTGCAGGACAATAGAAACAGACATCTAGGTGACATAGAGAAGGAATATCAGGGAATAGCTGATTGCAAAATACTTTCCAGGTTGATCTCAGAGAGGCACCAGAATAGAACAACAAGGGCTTTCTAGTTTTTAGCTTCAGACAGATAAAGATCATAAGATGCAGTGTCCTGGAGCATTTTGCAAAAGGACCAAACAGCTGACGAAAAGGGAACAAAAGTTCTGTAATCAAAAGTCTTAATTCTTTGCCGGAGAGAACGCAATTGCTTTAGACACTGAGAAAAAATGTGTCCTGAGGCAAACTAATCAAGAAATAACTATTGTGCCATGTTGACACAAATACCTCTGAATCACCATGAATCAAGTTGGACAATAGGGCCACAATGGTCCCGAGATTAGCGTCTATTACTTGGATGCATTAGTGCCTCACACCCGTGTTAAGAGTCCTCGTTTAATACCGTTCAAGGGGCGGTCCAGAAATCCCCAAGTTTCTAAATTGGAATTTCATTCCCCCAGGTACTTCTGCTCATATGAGAAAAGTTGGAATGCATTTGATCTGTCCTAATTTCAATTAATTAGCAACAATGGTTGCTCAGGGAGTCCCACAGGGCAGAGGGAAAAATGGGCTGAAGGGAAGCGAGCGTCAGAAAAGTGATGGGAGAAGTGGCATCAATAAACTGTTAGAGACTCATTAGCAGGCTAAATGGCTCTCCCAAAGTCACGACACTTTAACACGGGACCTGGTGCCTAATTACTGGCCCCAGTATCCATTACAGGCCCCTCCTCTGCTCCCCTCCCTACATTCCTCCTTTTTATTCCACCCATCTCAGCCACAGTGGAATGGGCCTGTTAATGATTGCTCTACAGAGCGAGATTAAAGGGCCATTGTAGTGGGGGTGTGAGTGTGGGCAGCCATCATGAGAAAGTGAATGTGTAAGTTGGTGTCCATGTTGATTAAACCTTTCAGGGATGTAAAAGTATCAAAATCGCCTGCTTGAGTCAACCTCTTCAACTCTGCCAGAGCCACCTGTGGCCCACCATTAAAAACACATGCATGGCTTACCATTGGTCAAAATCACAAAAAATAATTTACATTGTAGCCAAGATCCAAAATGATTTGGATGTTTGCCGAAAATGATGCACAAGACACAAGATTTTTCCATTTAATAAATAGCGGTGTAGCCTACAAATCATTGCATCTTTTTACGTCAATATCTTATTCAACAACAACAATGTTAAAACATGTAAATATCAAACATTAATGACATTGGCATAAAACGTAGAACATATTTGGAATGCATTTGGAATTTGTGAAATCTGCAGTGACTGAAAAAAATGCTTTTCAGTGCTGTATCGGAAATCAATAATGGAATTCAAACTTCTCATGTATTAGTTTAGGGACCCTTGAGCTGGCTCCAGTTGATGACAACTCTACCAACCTACTTTTATACTTACAAATGTACCGTTTAGTGACAGTTACTACACACATTTGATGCACTTACACTTCAGTCAGGAACACTCTCATATATTTTCATCCATTTATTGCAACAGATAGAAATACAGTTATACTTGGTGCTGGTGGCTCCACTCATAAAATGCTCCCTGGATTAGCCAAGCAGCTACTAAGCCAAAACAGGGAGCACCATGCATAACCCCCCCGAGTATACAGGAATGAGCCTGAAGAAAACTTTGAATACCATTTCAACCATTTGCTGTGCAAAATGACCTCTGAACTAAAAAGGGTGGAGGAGGCAAAGCTTTGCCAGCAGTACGGCCTGTAACAGCATAGATGTAGAAAGGATCAGTGAGGAGGGAGTCATATTTAAAGGGACCTCCTTGGTGAGAGTGGGCTGTGATTGGTGTGTGGCCAATTGGAAGCGATGATTCAATCGGCTGGCTGTCAGCTGGTTACAGCTGGGGGCGTATGACTTCCGTGTCCTGCATGAACTAACGCGATGCTTCATTAGTCTCTTGTGAAATACTTTCAGACAAGACATAAAATTGTCACCTCAATCATGAATATGGTTTAAGATGTGAGTACAATTTAGTCAATCAAGTAAAACTGCTAAGTTCTCACACTTGACAAAGCAAAACATGATTCTCACTTACAGTACACATAGAGCATGAGTGCTCAAACTCAACTAACTAGAAGTGAAAATAGTAGCTTGACATAACTGACAAGCTCACAAATCTGTCTTTACATATGAATTTAGAATTGAGTCAAGCTCTCTCTGACACCAGACTGAGGCTGAAAGCTGTAAGGATCTGCTCATGTTTGGTGCTAGTGTTCAATTTGTGGCCTATTATGATGGTGATGATGACATCGGCAGTTTGAGAGGTTGACACAAACAAGACCCACAACAATGGCATGGCCATCCTAATGGTGCAATGGCTTTTTTAATTAATAGCAGATGTATTTGTTAGAATTGTGTGCAGCACTGAAACACATTGTTAATCCGTATTATTAAGGCCATGTCTTGTACGCGGGTACAGAGTTAAAATCAATTATGAGGCCTTTATCACTTAAGTTTATATTGTGCTTACTTGGGTCATTTTACTGGATAAAACTATGGAAAATGAAATCACAAATAATTACATATCATCTAATACAGTGATTCACAGACTGAGCTACACGTACCCTTGTAACCTGGTGGAAGGCAAGATCCTGGCTGAAAGACCTAACACTCAAACAGAATAGAAATGTATTTGATTTGATTACAGACATGTTATCCATATACACATCAAATTACAATAATGTAAAAATGAATCCTTATGCTGCGTTCACACCAAACGCGTCCAACGCAGCGCCGGTCTCGCCGCGGACGTGTTCACACCAAACGCGGCGCGATTCACGCGAATCGCACTGGAGAGGGGGCGGGGCTTATCGCCCTGAAACCCGTTCAACTGTCCGCCATTAACCATGGAAAAAATAACCTATATTTCTGCTTAGTACGTGTTGTGGAAGTCACAGATATCCCGGGAAACTAAACGCCGTCATGTCTGGGTTCATAATATTGTCCAGAGGAGCTCTGTGGATTTTATCGAGCTGTATTCACTGTGCAAGCCACACTGCCACAAGCCACATTGTGCAAGCCACATATCGCTGTCGCTCTTTACTACAGCTGTATGAACACAAAATAAACTGATTTGGCTGTGATTTAACGGCAATAAACCGACAAAAAGGGACTCCGAAATAACTACGTAATGATGCCGATTTGTAGGCTACTTGTCTTCTCAATGGAGCAGATGGATCGGTGCTAGGCTAAGCTAACATTGTAGCAGCTCAGACTAACGTCATGTAGACGTAAATACGGCAGCGTCTATTGATTGTTTGTACCATATGGTTTACACACACACATAGTTTGGTCTGGTCTCTATTGATATGAGGGATCGTAGAGCTCTGGGTGAACACAGACGGCTACAGTATTTATTTCCTGATTCAACAACGGCAGGAAGTCAGTGATGACAGGGGAAGCAACTCAACGCTGATAGGCTATCGCGCCACAGCGTCACGCGAATATTTCGCAGAAGTTGAAAATTTTCAACTCACGCGTCAATCACATCAATCGCGCCATCGCGTCCATCGCGCCGCAAATTCGCGTCCATCGCGACGCGCCATCGCAGATTCGCGCAGCGCCAGTCTCATCGCGTCTGTGCATAGACTTTGTATGTAATCTAGACGCGCGTCAAAATCGCGCCGCATTTGGTGTGAACACGGCATTAGTCATTTAAATATTTGAGGAATACGTAGGTGGATGTGACGTCTGACACTAGAAACATGAGTGTTAGCTAAATTCAGACTCCTCAGTTGTTGATTAAAGCGGAATGAAAAGAACGCTTTAATAAAACGCTGTTTAAAAGGTATATAAAACAAAAAACAGTTTTGATAGAATATTGTTATATAAAACATTTGATATTGACACAGACAAATCAATCCAAGACTTAAAACACATTGCTATCAACATCAGATGTCAACCATTCTCAATAAAACATATAGAAATGGAGTTCATACAAGAAAATGCTGACGGCAGTAGATAAAAAGAGGAAATAGGAGGTGAGTCAAGGAAGACGAGGCTTCAATATCAGACCATATCTACAGTAAGAGTGGGGTAGGGGGGTGATGGCGGGGGTAACCGATCTCATCTCATGTCCTCTTGCTCTCTGAATGGGGTCCTAATTGGCAGGACTGTGTGAAGAGCCAGCTGGCCGAGGAGTGCCTGTACAAAAGAACACACAGTGAGACGGCGCTGGAGATGAGGCCTTCTGTATTCACCATCCCTAACTCCCCCCCCAACTAAAAAAAAGGAGCTGAAGAGAGAATGGGAGAAAGAAAGCGGGGGAGTGGTTGGATTTGGGGTGTGCAGGGGGCTAGGTCATGGAACAACAGAGCAGAGTGGAGTGGAAATCAACAAAACAGAGAGAGGAAAAGGGACAGAGCGAGCAGATGAGAAATAGAAGGTAATCACAGGAGATTATCTTCTTGTGATGGAGGCAGAGCTTCAAGGATAAGTAGGGTATCCTGAGGAGGACGATCCCAAACCAGTCAATAAAGCCCCATGTCTGGAGCCCTAATATTGGCGGGTGGGGTGGGGTGGCGGCGGTGGTTGAGGGGCAGTTAGGGCACTAAGGGGCCAAAAGTGGTCCTCATGATGTAGGGGCAGTAACATTTTGGGGGGCTTGTGGGCAAAGATTTCACTGCATGTGTTCTAGTTCCCACAGAAATACAGCAGCTGAATGAACTACACAGGATCCATGCAGAGAGTGTTCAGCTTTTGCATATGTCCTCACCAGAACAACAGCGCTCGAACACTGAGACAGGCTCACGGAGTAACATGAAACGGTGTCACATAATTAAGTTGCAAAAAAAGGTAACTGTAATCGGTTACTGCTGATCCGCAGATGTAATCATTCCCAAAAATCATATGTTATGTAACGAAATTTCGGAATTTACTGCGGTCAAAAACACTGCTGCTGCTCCAAGTTCAAATCTGGCAACACGAATGTGCCAAATGATTGGAGTCTTTGTGTGATGAGAGCATTTTCACATCTGAAAGGCAGAACTTGAACTGCACTACTGAGACGTTGTTCTCCTACTTTATATACTAAATTAGTAATAACACTAATTTGCAAAATTTCAGTATATTTCTCTTCTCTCATCTTTAATTGCATATTTGGTATTGAGGTAGCCCAAAAGCAACAGAAAGTAAACAGATTACATTACTTTCATTTTTTGATATTTGGATTAGGGTTACTGATTAAATCTTTCAACAGGTAACTTGTAATTGTATCGGATTACATTTTTAAAGTAACCCTCCCAACCCTGCACTTGGAACATGTGTTCACGACTTCAGAGACCTGTCTGTGGTTGTGCAGATCATCACTGTTATCGGTCAGAAGTAACATGACATTGTAATAAAAAAACACGGCACAGCAGACTATGAAACTGGATTTCACAATTGTGGAATGTTGTCACAGAGGTGATATGTGGGCATTTAGAGTTGGGGATGGGTGATTGGACATGCAGTGTCAAATTTAGTGTCTAAAGTTTGCAGTTTGAATCCCATCTCCTACCAATTATTTAAGTCTTGTTGTCACATGGAAACGTTTCTGCTGCTAGCACATCTAAACCCCACTTCTTGTAGGACTTCCTAAAAACACAATGCATCCCCTCTTCATGCTAAGCTAAGCTAAACTAACCAGGTGATGGCAGTAGCTTCATATTTACTGTACAGACACGACTGTGGTATCAATTGTGTAATGTAACTTTGAATTTGAATGCAGCATTACTCGTAAAAACTGGAAGAATAAAAATCATCAACGTAGGATTTATCCCAGACACCATATGTTTAGAACATCCTTCCGTAAACTGGTCATATGGTGTATTGTTACATTATTCAGTAATAGGAAGTCAAATAGATGGATTGTAATTTCCACGAAACGTTCTCTGAAATTTTGAGTTAGAATTTTCACAAACCCCTGTCAGCATAACTCTTCCAGTTAAAGTTGTTAACTGGCTTATGTTCATCACAGTACGCTGTTTATAGTCAACCAGCAGTGGTTTCAGTGGTTCATCAGTTATATTATTGTACAGTATGTACTGTAAGTGAACTGCAGGCAGATTAATATTCATGGCTGCACGTGAGCGTGTGTGCAGTTATTTTCTATTAATTCATATATCGGTTTGTCCATTCATCATTATGCAAAAGCAGTAACACTGTACTTCAGCAGGGCTTCTGCTGCTGAAACATCACGCGTGTGTCATTTGAGAGAAAATGGTGCATTTAGGATGAGGCAGGTTGGAGGAAATGGCACACGAAATGACCTCCATTTTATAGAATGATCACAGGCATAATGGAAACTCCAGGAGCTAAGAAGATTGACGGATACAACCTCGTCAAAGAAATACATTCACACACATACTGTACACTCACACAGGTCTACAGGTGCTTGGAAATGTACACATCCTCTGATGCAGGTGTTGGATTGGATCCTAGCATGAAACACATAGAGGCTGAGATCAGACGTTTCAAGCCTTTAGCTTGAAACAAATGACCCATACAATCTTTGTAAATAACATTCTTGAGTCTTTTCTTATCAGCCACCTCTACGGTTAGAGGTTCTATGGTTATCAACAAAAACACTCAGTGTTTCAGTGCTGGTGCACATACATTTGGGTATCTGGAGAAATAAGACAACCGAGTCAGTTTCTTTTGGGCTGCCTTGATCAGAAAACATGTAATTCGACCTGAAAGTAAGAACCTGAAAACAAGCATGAGATGTCTCCTTTAAAGTTTGATTTTGGCAAACACAGCTCCTCAGCTAAGGTCAGGGAAAGATTGTGGCTATGGTGAAAACAAATATACGATGATGATAGAAATAATAATAAATATGATTATTATTATTATTATTTCATTATGTTTCAATTGCTCAACTAAGCTGTTGTCTTTCCCTGTCTGAGGATACATTGTAAAACCCACATGTGGATCTTTACAGTGTACACTATGAAACCTGTCCCTCCTTTCTCTGTGACGCTATCTTCTGTTGGTCATAAAGACGTGTTGAATGCCAGCAAATAAACCATCTGTTTCCCCACAAACTGTCAATTAGAAGAATCCCACCTTATCCATCACAGCGGTGCGATACTCTCACTGGGAACCATCGAGCAGCTGTAGGGCTCATCTGTGCACTTGCTGCTGCTATGGGCAGCATGGCGGGATACCTTTGCGTACAACACAACAGATGTTTATGGCTGTGTGTGTCTGAGCTTGTGTGCGTGCGTCAGAGGGTGTGATTTCGGCTTTTGAATTTATATCTTTGTGTCTCTCTCTAAATGTGTAAATATGTGTGTGAATGTGTGCGAGCGTGTTTGTGTGCACAACGCCAGCCGCCCCTCCACACCTCTTGCCATCTGGATAATTGATCGTTTGCTATCATAAAAAAATAAAAGGAGAGGGATTGTGTCATAATGGGCCACTTCTTAAACGCCCCTGTTTTTATCTGTTTTCCACGTCTGTTTTATTTGTGTGGGGAGCTGCCAGTTGTCATGATGATTATGAAGAGGGTATTATGGGGAGGGATTATGCATCATCGTGCAATGTTTGAAGATGATCAATGACCTGAGGCTTTTAGTTGGCGTTTAAGGGCTCAGCACACAACTACCTACTGCTCTACTTGAGCACAATATGTCACAGTGTCACACCTCATGTATTAAACAGAAAAACACCTGGCAGTTTTTCCTCAGAAAGACCTGTGTCCTAAATTTTCTCTCAGACAAAAGCTGGTAAAGAAGCTACATTCTTTACCAGCCTTGTGTTTGATGCAGGAGTCCATAATTACAAATTGTCATGTTTTACATTAATACACACAAAGGATACAATTGTAATATGAGCCTTTAGCTATGCTAAGGAGAATACAGTTTGCCAAAGCAGTTGCTTTGTTAGGTAAATTCAAACCATCCTCAGATTTTTCAATACCTTTGGGTCTCAGGAGCAAAACACTTTAGTTTACTTCCCTAAAGTCGTCTATTGTCACCAACCAATGAGCGGTCTTGATTATCCAATCCCTTAAGTGAAAAGATAGGTCATAAAAGAGTTATTGGTTGCAGCAGTCATACTTCGTGTCCGTACTGGCCGCAAAGACATTCCTTCTTAGTTCAATAACACTATAAAAAATAGGACACAAAATCCACAGTCCACATTTTGGACAAAATGCCCTCTGAAGCTTAGTCAGTCACAATAGCTCCGTAAACTGGATCTGTAAGTTTAGATATATTTTTGTATCACTCCATAAATCAGAAAATACTGTCAACAGACTTTTTGCCATGTATTAGGAATAAAATGTTGTATACATCAGGCTATGAAAGAATACGTATATAACGAACTCCTCTATAGATTGGATTAAAACTGGTGTTTGGTGCAACTGAAGTTGAGTTTCTGGCTCAGAGTCTGAGAAGAAGAAGAAAACGGCATTTAAAGATATGTATTGTACAGTTGTATAGCGACACTACAGATGAATAGAGTAAAAAATGAACAACTACATAGCACCAGGAAACATCTCCAGTTGCTTACTTACATTAAGATGTATATATATATATATATATATATATATATATATATATATATATAGATTTTTTGTATTACAAGTTTTCTGAAATGTTATGTTTAACTATTAACTACTAAAACTAATCATCTGTACAGTGATTGTCGGCAGTAAATCAGATGTTTAGTCCACTCTGACTAGCTACATCAAAATAATGATTTTATGTTATTGTAATGATTAGGTGCAGTGATGTATTGTGCTAATGTAACACTGTGACAGGGACCACTGCACTTCATCTATCATCACCAATCACCAATATGAAATGATTCAAATATGTAGATATTCAGGAAGTATTCAGCTGATTGAAGTCAGACATACTCTCGTATGAATGTAGGTCATGAACAGATTTATGTTAGGCTCTCTACTCTGCCAAACACAAGGTGTGTAACCTGAGTGGAGGTAGTTTGCCTCTGCTGCCTGCAGTTCATTCCCACACCAGCAGCAGACAGACGCTCTGTCTGCTTCAAACTTTGGATTGAAATGAACTCATTCTAGCATTACTCTGGCGTGACTGCATGTGCTTCCCCATGGGGAGCATTTATTGTGAGTGTGCAGGCTGTCAGTGGCAGACCGGCTCATTCAAACAGCCTGGTGACTGGCTAAGCACAGGCTGCTGAGAAAATTCCCCTCACTGTGTGTGTGTGTATGTGTTTTTATTTTGTGATATACATTAGATGGGTTACATCAAGAAATGTATTATTTGAGTCCATGATTAGGCTGCTACATGACTACATTCTTCATATAATTATTTAAAAAAAAATATGGTCAAATAATCATATTTTAAACACCATATTATAGTGTCACAGTATACTTTAAGACTTTTGCATATTACATTGTTATACATAACCAGTCTATAGTATTTCAGGGGCTCTATGATCTCAATTTACCTCCGAGGGGAAAATTTCAATTATGATAGAAATATAATAAATTAACACTTAACACTAACACATAAACAATCTTTTACTTTCTTCAACGAATCAGGACAAAAATGTTTGTAATCATTTGTTTTTACTAAGGAGAGCATTGTTCTTTGCCCAAGGAATTGTTATTCCTTGGACTGGCAGAGCTACAGCATCCTTCTCAGTGAGAGTGCAATTATAGTGCAGACCGTCAACACACAACACTCATGAATGCATGCACACACACTAAAGAGATATTTTCATGCAATTGCCATTATAGTCTAGATGTAAGGAACAATTTCTGTCACACACACACACACACACACGCACACACACAAACAGACTTCCAATAAACAGCAACATTTGCCCCCGTCATTTAGCCAACACTATTGTCTATCTAATCCAACTCTGTTCTCAGCAATATCTTTTCATCCAGCCTTCTCTCCCTCTCTGACCCCTCCTCGCCCTCCTCTCTTGTTCTCAGATAGCTTCCTCCACCTCTCTCCCTGTGCATTATGTAGATAACTCGAGGACGCCATATATCCCCAGCAGGTCAAACAGAGGTTACAATCACACACTGTGACAGTGGGAGCCAATCCCAGTCCATCATGGAGGAGGGGACATGTGGCTCTCTGACTAAATGTGTGTGTGTGTGTGTGTGTGTGTGTGTGTGTCTGTGCAGCTGGGTTTAGCTGAGGTCTCCTTGGTGAGACTGTAAGACAATAAGTTGAGTGGGGGCATTGGACATGGGAGGAGGACGGGGGTGACAGAGAAAGGGAGGGGATGTGAAACTTTGATCACTGGTGGAGGGATAGAAGGAGAAAAAGAGGATGGACGGAGTGTGAGCTGGAGGAGTGATGGGAAAATGGAAGTAATACAGAGTCAGAATAAGGAAGAAGAGGAGATGCCAAAACATGCATCAAACACAGTCTCTGCAACGTCATATCAAAGTTATTTATGTCAAAATCCCTGTCAGACCAGACACCTCCCATGACCACACCCCTGATTGGAACACGGACTGACCATTATGGACTCAGCAGACCACGGTTTGGTGCACGTTGCACCAAACCAAGTTGCAATTCTCTGTTTCCGCTGGGCCGCAGAAATCATGTCATATGAACATTGAAATAGTTTTTACTAGCTGTAATCATTCCTCCTGTCCATACTGACAATTAGTTGGGGCGACCGTGGCTCACTGGGTTAAGAGGGTTGTCTGGGAACCGGACCTCGACTGGGACACGTGACGAAGTGTACCTGAGCAATACACTAAACTGCAGGCTCCTCGGGCACCTGTCATTGGCAACCCACTGCTCCCTATATACAGGGATGGGTCAAATGCAGAGACAAATTTCCCCCTTAAAGGGATCAATATAGTATAATAAATTAAAGATATCCCTTTTAGTTTTACTGATGGGGACAGCTTTCACTGGGTAAAAATGTGTTCAAAACTTTAAAGAAGGTAACATGACACTGGCAGTTGGAGTTCCCTCTTTGTGCAAACAACAAATTCCTAGAGCCTCATATTAGCTTTAGATAGGTTTGGAATATCATTTTCACACTGAATAAGGGCTGTGAATGTTGTCCTCATCCCTTTGCAAGCACATTAGCAATGGATCTCTTCACAGGCAGTAAGAACGGGAGGAATGATTACAGCAAGCAAAGGTTGTTTTGAAAGTTTGTTTGGGCTCCTGAATATTGCTTTAAGTCAGTCATGGGAAATTGTGAACCTATCCTTTGACTGAAAAATGCCACCAAAAAATAATAGAATAAATAAATAAAAAACATGAAATGATGTTGACTAACGTTTAATTTTTTATCTAAACATGTGCATTGTTTTCCTTGTTAATGGTCCAGCAGCTGCAGTCAGCTCTACTCAAAATAGCTACATCATGATACATGACCAAACTATTATCGCTGACCAGACAATAATAACCGGATTAATTAGTGAACGGTTCCGAGTTTCGCTGGCTGGACCAATTGATGAGTTAGGTAAATGACTTGACCGTACGCTACAATGCCTGCAGTTTGCCTCCGTTATATATATTCATACATGTCATTTAACATATATTATTAGCTATAAGTCATGGCAACGAGTAAGTTACAGAGGCTGTAACATTTGCCATCACTCACCAACGCTGCAGCTTGCTGTTTGTTTCGTTAACACCTTCGCAATGATTATTTCTCACGAACGTTAACAGTTTTGTCTCCAAAATAATGTACGACGTCTCAAAAGAGATACTGCTGGCTAACATTAGCTAAACAAAGGACAATTGCTAACTTAGTTCTTTGAGGAACAAAGTCAGAACTACCTGTAAGTGGTAAAGTCATTTAACTTTTAAGTTTTCTGTCTTGGCACCAATGTTGGTTCACACGCTACACAGTGAGCTAATGTCCCTTCCTTCTTGTATGGTTTCCTTTGTTTCTGGTGCAGGTCATGCCCACTTCTAGTGTAAAACCAAAGGCAGTTATTTCTGTGAAATAAACAGATATACAGATATAGATTGTACCTGAGGTAGCTAGTCATGGTGAGTGTAAAACATGGCTCATAAAGTTTCTATCAAGTCATTCTTCTGAAGACACAAACAACGACCTGAAGGCCATTCAGAAGTCACTGTGGATGTTGTTTTGATAACCACTGCCCTTCATTTGTTAATCCTACCTTTCATTTCAGGGGCTTCAAAGGCTGAGATCAAGGCTGTGTAATCATAGTCATAACGCAGGGACGGTACGAATAATGGATTAGTCTCTGTCTGTCTTCTGTCGATTGTCTGTCTATCCATCACATAAAGGATCTCTAACACAACCTGTTTGGCTGATGCTGCTCACCAGTGAGCACATGGCATTTACTGTCTGGCACTTTAGAGATGTATAGAGACAATGTAAACCTGAAAGTAAGTAAATATTAATTAAACGTAACATTTTATTTTTTATAAATAATTCTACATCCTCCATATTCCTTGACAACAAAGAGCAAGACAAGCTTGGAAACATAACGAAAAATGTGCCTAAGATACCAAATGAAATAAGACTAATATTATCAGATGACCAGCTGTTCGTGAGATATTATGTTACATATTACAAACACGAAGAGCTGACATATAAGGTTCTTGTTTTGAATGGCAATTACTGTAACATACACATAATACGAAATATAGTTCATGGCCAAGACCGGCCTCCATCGCCATCATGTCCAAGTATGAAGGCTTGAATTCAAATCAACACTGTAATGAATTGCTGTAAATTGACGGTGGATTTACAACAGTATCTTACAGTATTTCATAATAACTGTAACATATTCATCCTTCACATGTAAATTAACAGTTAATGTCGTCGGTTAACCATAGCTGCAGATAACTGTAATTTATCAGCATAACAAAGTAAGTTCGCTAAGTTCAGTGAGTCACTATCCATCAACACCATACTGTTGATTATTAATCAAACTGCTCATAGCCCACAACAATTTATTTAGTGACAAGAAGTGATCAGCTGTTTCTGAACTTGACTTTGGACAGCACAGCTTTGGTAGTCATCCTTCTGAGGACAGCCATGTGGAGATCAAACGAGGAGCAGAGGTAAAGTTACGTTTATCACCATAAACTGACAGTGTCCAGTATTGTTTTGTGTTCATGACTATTGAACTGTTAACATCTCAGATGTTTCATTTTGTCTGTTTTATTACATCAGCTTGCTAAAATTGGTGCAGCAAGCTCTGTAACGTTAGCTAGCTCGACTAGCTGTAGAAACATTAGCTAGCTGACAGTTTAGCCAGCAAAGTTTACGTTAGTGAAGTTAATTGCCAATTCAAGTGTGAAGATGTTACATTGGTTACCTAACTGTGTTTATTTGTGCTATTATAGAGCCCACTGTAGAACTGCAAACCAGAAGGAACAGGACGATGTTCAAAAGGGAGAGGAGGCGTGGAGTTGCTAAAGTGTCTCTAAGACGATGAAGAAGTGAGTCAGTCAAATCCTCTCTCACTGTTGGCTTTCTCTTTCTCCTTTTCACTGTCATGTAGTTCATGCAGTTCACATTCACATGTGTAAAATGTGTGTAATTACTTAGTTTTCTTCAGTTTTGGAATACAAATGTTCCTAATATTATTTGTCTTACAAAGTCAGCTGTATAAATGATTGAGAACAAGTAATGAACTTCATCAATATTGTATTGTATTTGAATTCATGTGTTTTCTACTTTTTCTTTTAATTGTGGGTAATTAAATTAAAAAGTAGCAGATTTGATTACCCTTTCTAAATATACAGTAACATGCTGTTAAATTCTGCAAAATAAAAAAAGTTATTCTATCACATATGTAATCCAATATACAAAAAGATACTGTTAAAAGAAATTACAGTACTTACACCGTAAAATAACAGCAAATTACAGGTTATTTTACGGAGAAATTGTTTTAGAACTTTATCTGCAAAATAATATAAATCAAAATCTAAATTGCACACACAAAGTCTTGTTTCGCAGTGAAAGGATGAATCTGGGGATGTTGTATATTTGTTTTACTTTCAACAAATCCCATGTGCAGACCAAACAAGTATTGTATGTGTATCAAAAGCCTAATATATCTCCGTCCTCTTTGCCTTTTAAAAAACACAACCATTAATTTGTGACCTGTTTTCAGAGATTTCCTTCCTAAGTAGGAACCAGTGGTAGGATGCAGGTCAGTAACACTGTGGTTCAACAATAACACAGCATGACCAACCCTGTCTACAAAAACTGACGTTCCTATACAACTAAACTGCATTCTCAGTTACTATATTTCGAGGGAAGTGTATTTTCTTATGGATTGTGGTTACAGTTTTAACGTTGTAAATTGAAACATTAGGAAATCACATCAAAACTAGGTTTAGAAAAACATAATGTTTTGGCTGAAAATAAGTACGTTTGTTGCATTATTGAAGTTATAGATGTAATTTAAGCTGAGTGAACGCTGACTTTTGGTTTCACAGAACACAATTTATATTACGTTACATTATAAACTTTTTGCCACTGTGCCATTCCTGAGTGGACAACATGCATTAACCCTGTATTATGACTGAGCACACACACAAATCCGATAACACAGGTACCACTGTCAGCGTTGATGTGTGTATCGACATGTAGGAGTGTGTGCATGTACATTAAAGGGAGTGTGCGTGTGTCTGTGTGTATGAGCAGGTTTTAAATATGTATAACATTTGTGTGTAAATTTCATGTGCTAATTTATTCAGCTTCTGCTCCATGGAGAAAAAAAACAACTTTCTTGTAACCGATCTTTAAAAAAATCTGTTTTTTTTCTTTTCGTTGCATTTAGTTGTCCTTGTGTTTGTCTTTCTTCAATTTATTTTTCTTATGCTCTATTCCATGCTTTGTCTAAATCTTTTTTTCAGATTTGTTTGCTTTTTGTACCTTTGTGCATTGATTTATATTTGTTCTTTTTTGTGTTAGTTTGTTGTTTTGTATTTAGGCCTTTTGTTTGTATATTTCTGTCCTATTGCATATGAGTGTTTCTGTCATGCTTTGTCTTTTCTCTCTTTATCTTGTATCTTGCTTGATGCTTTTTTGCGTATTTACTTGCCATTCTTTCTTTCTTCTGATATTTAAGACAAAGAAAAGTGAAGCTGCAGGTATCTAGCGTGTTCCTCTGCTGCCCCTTGTGGCGTCACAGCAGTGTGGAGTCTCTCACACACTTCTGTGTTTGAGAAGAGGAGGAGCAGACAGAGGAAAAGGAGCAGGGAAAGGAGGAGGTGCTCTTACTGGACGGGATAGTTCCATTTCAGGAGGTGCAGTTACCAGACAAAGCGCTTTAGAATGTGCCTCTCATTCACCCATTAACAGGTACATTGGTGAAGTTCTGAGGTTATTTATAAGAGTGAGTTTAGAACAACGATTTAGTCTGAATTGTTGCAGTTTTAGGATGCATATGCCTTTTCTTGACGATTAATGGGTGGAGTTAGTTATTTATCAAATATTTTTGCTGCACATGTTGCAAAAATATTCGGAAAAGCCACCGATGAGATCAAACAGTGAAACCAACAGCTCTAGTGCAGACATCAGAGCTACGTAAGCTCAGAGTTTGACTCTGCAGAAGACTGAATGAGTGAGTGGGTCATGCTTGAGTGAGGGGTATATGTAGTTGCCTGTCGAACTATGTTTTATCTGTTATTCAGATTAGCTTAAACTGAACGGTTTGTGTGCCTGCTTCGTTTATTTGAAAGTACAACAGCATGTTAAAGCATTTGAAATATAGACTACCAAGGACTTTCAGTTCTGACTCACCATCATATAAAACCTGGACATTCACAACTTTAAAAAACTTTGAATTCACAGGCGTTGCTTCTACTTCCTGTGTTTAAGATTTGTATATTTCTACATATGTAATAATACAATTCATTTGTAAAAAAAAACAAAACAGAAAGATTGGAGCTTCTTAAAGGCTAGCAATTGATATATTGATCACTCGGTTTCGCTCTGCTTGTAGTTGAGCTTGGATGTGCAAAGTTAGGCTAAACATGCTTCAGCTCTATCACACACACACACACACACACATAGAATTGGCATTGACCTTCACATCTGGCTGAGATGTATAGATGATGTACCATGCAGTTTGTTTAGTCACCCATTGTAGAACTGAGCAATACCACACTGGTTTGTATGGAGGGGAATATATTCTTACGATGCTTTTTGAACAGATTTGACAGAAGTCTACGTAAAGAGGTTTTATTTCCTGTTTCGAGGTGCATGTTTGAAATTGCGAGGTAAAGGAGAGATGATGGTGTTGGTGGTGTGGATAGATGGGGAGTTAACAATCTCCTTACTGTTTACCAAGAGAGGGGCAGCCAGCGTCTCCCTGTATGTCGACTCTCCCCTGATTGGAGTCATCCCTGCCACGTACGGATTAATATTTAATGTGGGGAGAGAGAGAGAGAGAGAGAACGAGAGGGAATGAGAGAGAGGGAGGAGGATGTGCAAAGCTACTGCTGCTGTTTATTTAGGATATTCTGAAAAATTGATGGGTAATTTGCAATTTTATTGGTTTTCCACAATTGTAAGAGCTGTGTGAGAGCTCCGTATATATTGTGTGTTTGAGAGAACAGTGTGTGTGTGTGTTTTGTGCCATGTGTGCTCAGCAGCTCTAGTGACCTTCAGCCCTCAGTCTCTGTAAGAAAACTCTCCCTGCCGCCCAACCTGCCTCACCCACTCACTCACTCACTTACCTGGAGACTCCGAACCATAACCACTACTTGCCTAAATCTAACCCTGCCCTAACCTTAAAGCAAGTCCTCACACTTTACTGTAAGGTGTACGTCATGAGGACGTGCATCATGGCCCCAAAAGGAAGCCCTCACAATGTGACTGTGAAAACGTCACAAATGTCATGAGAAACACAAATAAATTACACTTACCTAATCTTAAAACCAAAATCCTTTCTAATTATGTTTCATAAAGTCCAGTGCAAAAAATAAAAGTCATCCCTGTTTAAAAGATCTGTGTCAAAGTGATTGTTTTAAAGTGAGAAGCGTTTTTAGTATGTATATATCTAAAGATAGTCTGAAATATGGGCAGGCCAGAGTACATGTTTGATTGACAGCTGAGCTGGCAGTGGCACAGACATGAACTGAACCTTTGCTGGTAACAGTAGTAATACTGCAGAATACATGAATATTTACTTTGGTAACGGGTGAACACTGACGTAGCACATATTAGCTATCTTAGCTTTATGGTCCGAAACCACCCACGATATTACAATTTAGCATATTTTAACAAAATCAACAACAACTACCAACAGCCATAGTCCTTACAAGCTTTATTAATGCGATCTCACCGGTGAGATTGTCAAAATGAGAAAAATAAAAGCTTCAATCCCTGAGGAGCCACGTTAGCATTAGTGAGGGCTGCGTCCAGTTACCTAATGTTATCTATCCCTCAAATAAGACATTGCAAAGATGCACCTCAGAGGGGATTTAGAGTGTTTATGCCCATACCTGTGTGTAACCTGGACTCAGTGTAGTAAAAGCTGAAAAACTGTCGATTTCTTTTTCTTTTCTGACATAATTATTGCACTAAAAATACTGACTCAGTAGCATCCAGTCTGGGAAAAATGTCAAACTGAAAGCAAAGTTCATTACTTCTGCTTCATTCTTTTTTAAGGTAAGAGGGACTATTTTTCAATCTTTAGCCTGTTTGCTGACACTGAGTTGTGTTAGACCTTGTGTGCATGGGATGAAAAGTTAATCGAAAAAAACATAATCGAAGATAAGCTAGGCAGCAATTACGTTTGTCATCACAACATCATTTGGAAAATAATTTAGAGGATATCAATGTAATTTCAAGGAGACAGGGTTGTATAAGAAGATAATAAGGAGACATTAGCTAGAGAGCTGTTGTTGTCCAAAGCCTGAGGCTGTCTGGCTGTTACACGCTGTCCACCCAGGGGGTGTGGGAGTGTAGCATGTACAGTATGTTAGTGTTACACAAAAACGGGGATAAATAATCACGAGAGTGATGTGATGCGTTTTCCTCAGCGAGAACTTTACTGCAATTCAGTTTGTACACAAATACAATAATTGACATAGTAAGAAATCCAGAGGAGAGTAGAGTGAATACCTAATTTAAGTTAAAACAATATTCAAATTACCTGAGATATTTCTCACTTTCTCTCATTATATTATCACAAATGAGCTTATTCTCAGTACTTAGTAACTCACTTAAAGTGTCTAAAATCTATTATACAGAAAAATAAATAAATATTACTTCTAATATTATTATCATCTGTGTACATGTGAATTTACTACAACTACACCGTCAACACGCGGGAACTCACACACACTTCAGTACTCTCGGCAAAACTCAACTCTAAAGTACCCAAAATGTAACAACAACATTCTCATGTTAGCAAATTCATACCGATATGTTAACTTCGTTCAAAATCCACAACATACCTGGAAAATGGGGATAAATAATCACGAGAGTGATATAATAACACTGTTATATCTTAAATTACACAATAAAGAACAAAGTAAACAATGTAAGACAAACAGCATGTCAGTATTTTAACCACTTATCCACGTGATACATTTTAACTCTTTCATAACTTAATGGTTTTAGTAAATTGTCATGTTATTTATGAATGATCTTTTTAACTACATCACAGATTTTGACATAACAGACCATGAAATTACCATTTTCTTTAACTTGTAAAAGTGCATATTTCCCAACTTGTACACCATGCTGATGTCCGTCAGAAAGTGATAGATATGTTAAATGAAATTATTTAGTTGACTCTATTTGTCTAAAACAACAGCATTCTGACTGGTATGTGCACAGACTGGGCGCCCAATCATAAAACACAACATGTACATTTCTTTACTTTTGCTTGCTGATTATTTACCTAAATTAGAGAGAGAGAATGTACAGAGCAGAATGTGGTATAAAGGATTCATAATACAATAATCTACTTGGTGTCAGCCAAGCATACAAAGCAGGTTTTGGCTGCATTACTTTCCCATAGTGTCCATTTCACTGTGGGATAACTTGACCTGTAACCCCTGAGCTTGTAGCCTCCACAGCTTGAGACGAAATCGCCCACTGAACCGAAGGCATGTACAGGTCACTGGCGTTTTCTATCCACTCACCTGGATGACAACAACCCCCGCGTGCCTCAGAAGCTGAATGAGAGATATAGAGCCAGCCAGTGACACAAGGAATAAGGCACAGGGAGGGCAGAGGGACACAATTTCAACAACTCTAACTTCCTCCGCAAAATCATGGCTAAATGGAAAAATAATGGAAGTGAGATCATTGGCCTCCTAGCATGGTGCTATTAGTATGCCGGTGACATGGAGCGGGGAGACCGACAGCAGTTATGTATTTTTGCAAGTATGCATATAATTTATTGTGGGGAACACAATTTACATGGGTAGTCAATGCCTGTTTTATGGGCTCACAAATAGATGTATGAATTGAAGCATATAATGGTGGGGAGCAGCAGGCACAAATACATTCTAAATCTTCCAAATGTGTTCCATGAACAATGTAACCAAGGAATATAAAAACAGATTAATTCTTACATGTTATATGTATTGGTTTTTGATTTACAAATCTAATCGGAGGAAATTTGCCCGTACTATGTGGCGTTGTGTGTGTTGGTTGACATTTGGTACTATTTCTACATGCACATGCAGTAGCAAAGACTTACTCTTCTATATATATATATTTATTTATGTGTTTATTTATATACACACATTACTTTTTTACTAATAAACCGAAGTTAAAAGACTTTGAATGACAGAGGAAGATACATGTATTCCTAAATATTAAGTTTACAGTGGTGATGAAACCTTTAACCTTCTGGCAAACACAGGCAGGTAAAGCTACATTAATTCCTGGCAATAGATCGAATGACTGTGTGTAATGTGTCAGATCCACAGACAACTATCTCCAACCCGACAGTTCCCCTTGGCTCCACAGAGCATTTCTCTGATTGCCTGACCTGCATAGTTACTCTTGTCTTATTCAATTCAATTCAATTTATTTTTGTATAGCCCAATCCCCAAATCACAAATTTGCCTCTGAGGGCTTTACAATCTGTACACATGCAACATCCTCTGTCCCAGGACCCTCACATCGGAACAGTAAAAACTCCCCCAAAAAAACTTTAACAGGGTGAAAAAAAGGAAGAAACCTTAGTGAGAGCAACAGAGGAGGGATCCATCTATCAGGATGGACAGAACTGTGATAGATGTCATGTGTACAGAATGAACAGCATAACAGTGTTACAACACATTCTATGCATGTGACAGAAATTATTCATATGAGAGTAGTAAGCCTAACAGTGATGGGAAAATTACGACTACTAGTAATAACAGCAGCAGTGGATGTAGTATAATAATGATAACAAAAGCAGTAATGGTATCGGTAATAGCAAGCAATGCGACTAGTACTAATAATAATAGTAGCAGTGGGTGTCAGGCAGGACTATGGCAGGAGGTAAGACCGGGGTCCAGATATAACCACGATCTTATCAATAATATGTAATAGAAAGAATCTTTGTAATAATAAATCATTTATCTTCTTCTGTTGTCAAATATTTCTCATGAATCTGAATATTGGCCAAATTGAATATAACTGTATAAACAACTTTCTCTACTTAAATGTGCTGAATTTGACATTTAATGTCTATTGTCATATTTTATGAACTAAACACTGAAAAATGGGGGAAATACAATTTGGTGTTATTGAGATTTTGTAAATGTAATCTATGATGCTGTTACATTTTAGCGAGCAAGCAGGAGAGCGAACAGTTTTTGACTGCAGTGAAAATGTTGTTAAAGCCAACAAATATGAATTGAAGCAAAATATTGCGTTAGACAAAAGGTTTATGCATTAAATTTTGAAAATGATTACATAGATTTTTTTCAATAAAAGACTTTAGGACCCCTCGCCAGATATGCCGAAGAGGGGGCATGGCTTATCGTCCTGGAAGCAGGTCAACTTTTCACCATAAACCATGGAAGAGATAACCTCTATTTCTGCTTAGTACTTGTTGTGGAAGTCCCAGATATCCGGCTGGTTTACTACAGCTGTATGAACACAAAATAAACTGATTTTGCTGTGATATAACTGCAATAAACGGACAAAAAGGATGCCGAAATAATTACGTAATGATGCCGATTTGTAAAAAGTCTGAATTCATGTTTTGTTAGTTCTCTCTGCAAGACAACAAATAAATAACTTTTAAAATACTTGTTTTCTCAATGGAGCTCGGATCGATCGGTGCTATTCTATGCTAACATTGTAGGAGCTCCATCAACACTCAAAATAATGTCATCTAGGCGTAAATACGGCAGCGTCTTTTTCATTAGAATGTAATCTACTCGTGCGAATTTGCGCCGCGTTTGGTGTGAACACACTTTTAGGCGACAGCCACTCTACTACGTTTTTGTTTGAAAACTCTTATCTTTTACTACGTTGACACCTAGCGCTCACACTATGGCCTTTTAGAGCCCCTAAAATGGAGATGTATGAAAACGCTATCAATATTGTTTTGGTTTTAAAACTTGCATTGTTGTGTGGACAGACAGAAATCGGCCTTTGAAAATGATGACGCAGACACCCATGTTCGCTACTTGTTTGGGTCTTAGCATTCACAACGTGTCCTTCCCTGATTCGACACGGAAGACAACAAAAAACAACAGCCTTGGTTACAGATTGACTACCAGTGGGTAATTCAACATGGATAAAGGATTATAGGCATTGCTGACCTTGTTGTCTATACTAGCAGCTGTTGTGCAGTTCATTTCTGCATTTTATGATTCGACTTCCTGTTTACACTGGCACTTGCATTCCCAGTGTTGTGACTGGTCATGTGATATATGATTTTCAGGCGTGTTAGTATGGATTTTAAAACGGGGCTGAAACGCTTGTGTGGACAGAGATTGTTTTTTAAAAACCTTTTAACTGGATTTTAACTCAGTGCTCCTCTCCAAGATAGGGCCTCAATATTAGGTAACAATACAGGTGTCACCATAAAAAAATGAAACCTTGTTGCCACACATTGAACCTGGAGCCTTCAGGCTCCTCAGGGTGTGGAGCAGTAATCCAGTCTTGTAAACATGCAGATGTTTTCTTTGTTTTGACAATAAGACATCCAGTATTCTAGGTTGTGTGCCGACCACTCATTCTTCCTCAGAAAACTTGGAAAACCTTTATTTCTTCTTCTTCTTTGTGGACCTGGCTATGCATATGGGGGCACAAAGAACAATATTGTCTGAAATATCAATATTGTTTTAAAATGATTCCAACCCATGCAGGGAAAACAGACCCGTCCTATACACAGAAGTATGTGAACACGGGTGTCCGCATACCTTTGGCCAGATAGTGTACATCTTCACACACAGTCCTATGAAAGGTGTTTCATATGGACAGTGTTTCCAACCAAAGTGACACCCAGCTGCTTTCTGATACCCTCCTATCTACCTCCCACAATGAAAGCCTCCTCTGAGGGTTATAGCTGTCTTTCAGTGACCCATAAGCAGTTGAAGCCATGATGAATTTGAGATAAGACACCTCCAAGCCCTTACCTTTAACTACCAAAGGAAGGGTGGGGGCATCAAAAGCACTACAAGAGAGGAAGGCAGGGGTGTTGGGGCGACAGCAATGGAGGGTCGCAATTACTTTGACAAAATTATGTCAGGGGAAAGAGGTGACTAGCTGTTTGCAAGGAGGGGAGGGAAGGGATAGGTTAGGGTTTTTAAAAGAGGATATTGTTAATGCATTAGCCTGCTAAGGGTTTACATCACTCAGGTAAAAAAACAGGGCACCAAATGAGCCTGCAACATAAATCCTGCTCAGCAGCAATGTTTAGGGGAAAGGAGATGAAAGGATTTGTCCGTGGAAAATGGGCATGTATGAATGGACAATTCTAAGAATAGGTTAAACTGCTCCTTTTTCAAGATCAAATATTAACTGCGATAGTCCCGCCCCCAAAGCTGATTGGCTAATCGCTCGTCCCCCATCTACACTAATTGGTCAGTTACTTTTTTATCAAAGAAACTGCTGTTTCATGTCACAAAGCCAGACGGAACAGTCTAGTCAGACTCGGTGAAATTCGTGGATTAAAATTTCTGGACCATTATTTGAATATGCACTAATCAATATTTTTATATTAATAATGGATGAAATAACTATGTTTAATGTAAAATGGGTATTTCATAGTGAAGGACCCATAGAGAACTCTGCAACACAAGCGATAGGTGCACCTGCACAAGCCCCTGCAGTGTATAGGCAACAAAACTACTTGGTTGGGTTTAGGAAAAAGATCGTGGGTTAAAATAACCGCAAGAGTGATCTCTTAATTTAAGTACAGAAGTGACAAATATGTCACAGTGGACTTCTGGTTTGAACAACGGTCTACTGGGTGAAAGTCCGTTGTTTTTAGACCCACCTGTTCACCCTGGCTTTCTTCCTACATGGACTTTGTTGCATTACTTCTCATCGGTATAGCTACGAACAGTGTATGAGAACAGCCTGAACCCATATGTCCAGCACAAGTAAGAGTTCAGAAGTGTTATCAGCCAAATATACTTAAGTTTAGCTCTTAGCCACTACTAAAAAGTAGCATAAAATGGTGAACTGCAGATGAGCGGTGGACTATATTGACAGATTGGATGCCTAAAGGCTCATCCAACTACTAAAGTATGAAGAAAAATGTGGCACTTCAATACTACATTTAGTTTTGGAAAAGGAAAAGCTTGCCCACAACGGACAGCTTGAGTAGTGAATAGATATATTTTTGGAGTACAGGGATTACCCCACCCATCAGTTAATTTACTGACGCTCATCTGTATCACAGTGGCAGTAAGCTAAGCTATATGTTTGTTTTAACATTATTTCCATAGACATTCGTTGACACAACCATGTCCTCTAACTCTTCCTCTCCCCTTCGAAGCTAGATGGGATCTGTATTTTCTACAGTTTCTGGGTCTGCTGGCAGTTGGACATGCCAGGTAAACCTCTAGTTTGACTCTAGACTAGTTTGGAACCCTTATATCTGTGATTGCATTTTTGTGGTCACTTTCCAAAGTTATGAAGCCTCGAGTTCGGCAATTTGGCCATCACCATCTTGACTTTTTGCAACTGGTGAACTGAAGTTACCATATTTAGAA
Source organism: Anarrhichthys ocellatus (assembly GCF_004355925.1). Taxonomy (NCBI): domain Eukaryota; kingdom Metazoa; phylum Chordata; class Actinopteri; order Perciformes; family Anarhichadidae; genus Anarrhichthys; species Anarrhichthys ocellatus. The sequence goes on from NW_022280094.1 coordinate 2,166,473, forward strand.
TGCAGAGGAGTGACGTCAGGGGCATTTCTAGGATTCCACGAAAGGGGGGGCTTAGCCCCAAGGGGAGTGGCATGTTTGCGCGTAGCGCGCGCAATTTGTTTTGGATATCCATTGTTTCAGACAGTTCATAGATTGGTTCAATCAGAAAGAGGGTGATTTTGCTCTGTAGTTTTGCTTGCATTCAGTATATGATAACACAAGAGACAGAATTTCAGGGTCATAGTGAAATTTGACAACACAAATATGAACTTTTCTCAAATAAAGAGAAATAATTTTCCTGCTTGTAAATGAAAGACGGATAAACTAGCTTTCATATCCGCGTCACTCCCAAATCCTAATTCTTAAAGGGACTGCACACAATGGATGGAGAATGGACCTGACAGTGTCAACTTTATATCGTTAAGTATGATGATAGGCTATTGGATTGTAATTTGAAGGGGGAGAAAACATACAAACCAGAACGCACGCTTCAGCCCCCCTAAAATAGGCCTAACGACGCCCCTGAGTGACGTAAATACGCCTTATACGACTCTGGTAGCGGCAGCAACTTGTCAATCACAGTAAGCCCACACAAAACCATATCCTAGTTTATGGTCTATTTGACTCTAAATGGGATCATCATTTACTATGAACATCATGCTGTATTAAAGAAGACTTTAAACCAGGGTTCACTAATAGGTAGACCGCGGTCCAGGTCTGGACCCAGACGTTGTTGAATCTGGACCCAAGACCTATAGAACGGATGGCTAATTGAGAATTATTAAATTTTTACAGAGCGCCTCTATTTTAACCGAGGCAGCTTTTCTAGCCTTTACGGCACTCGTTCAGCAGTCCAGGAAACACACCAACCAATTACATGTATTGTAAATCACATCATGTGATGCTACTCAGCCAATCGAATATGTGTATTCTGATAAGCGTTGCAGCTCCACTGAGATTTACACACACAGGAGTGACAGGGAGAGAGAGCCAACATGAGTATGTGAAGTTATTTCACATGGGGTTCTCCAAAAGAGAAATGTGGACAGCTTAACTAAAACCTTTAACCTATAATGGACAGACTCTTATATGTTCATTCTTCACACAGCAGTTTAAATCCAGTGTCTCATGTGTTCAGAGACCGTGACGATTATTTAAAGCAGCAATGTGAAGCGCTACTAGGAGACAAAGCACAAATATTTTGTACCCACTCACATCCACAATGAAGGCACAGAAAACCTTAGAGCCCGATATGATCAGAATCCTAACACATGAATCCACTGCCCAACAAAGATGTTAACAGAGAGAATAGAGCTGAAACAAGTGGTTTAATAACCACAGATGAAGTCCATGCACAATAATTTCTCTTTTTAGATGATGAGAAGACTATAATATTGTGACCTTTTTGATTGACGTCACTTCACCGTGAATGAACTGAATTTAAAGCTGCAGGGCAAAGGCAATTGAGTTAAGTACTTTATTTTAAGATGCGCATTTTTCAATAGCTTTCTGTGATGTAATTTATTCCTTAATGCATCCCTTATTTTCCTTGAAATGAGAGAAAAACATTAGTTTATTATTAGAGTATGTATTATTTATAATTCATCCTGTTCAATTTGAAAACTGTCGATAAATATTGTTGAGATATTATTCAATTGAACTTCTTTATTTGATTTGACAGTCAGTTGTTAAGTACGTACAAACGTTGATACAACTGCTAGGCTACGTGAATATTTATATATGGGACTAAGTCATCGCGCAAGAGTCAATTTTTTCATCGACTTTTATACAATCTGACTTTTTTTTGGAGATCGGGATTTGCCTCTTAAGGCCACCTATTTTTCACGGCTGTCCTACAAGATGCCAGCATTGATGCTGCTGTCTCCACACACCCTCCTCCACCATTAGGGTCAACCCAGCCGGCCACATACTCCCTCTCTCCTCCTCTCGCTTCTCTCTTTCTGTCTGCATGGCTGATCTTGTTCTTTCTTTTCCTCTCTGCGGGCTGACACCTGGCCAGGCTCAGGCGATCAATACCAGGCACAGCCCTGCAGGAGAACCCCGTCAGCGGCTACTTCGGATCCGCGGCGCTCCCGCCACTGCTGCACCATCAGTCAAACTCATACCACACATACAAGATGGATAGAGCCACATACACGTACTTGTTCACTGACATCCTGGAAATCTCAGCAACATCTCTAAACAGTTAAACAATCACATGTCACCCTACATATATTTTGTAAACTGAATTTAAGGTTTAACCACTTGGGGTTTTGGGATAAACTGTCTCAGACTGTAAGGAAGTCAGAAAGTACTGAGTATAAGATATGCACACACAAGCAATGGATGTTTTCATATGACCTGAGTTAAGCACATAGGATGTATGAATGTGCACACAAGCACAATGAACACTGCTCGTACAAAGGCCCAGCTCTTATCAATCTTTAACCAGGCAATTTCTCTTAATGCTATAGTGGGCCCAAAACAAACAGGGGCAAACAATTAATAAAGCTGTTTGAGATTAATAATATACTTCAGTATGATTTCAGGCCAGGCATTGTTTTTATTTTTAGTTATTGCTTTCGTCAAGTTGGCTGGAGGGTTTTCCTCACAGTGAGGCTGAAATCTGTTTATTGGACCTTTCATATCAGGTCTTTCCCGTTCCTTCTCCACAGCGCTTGATTTGATTAGAATTCAATGAATTTAATTAACTGCTTCCTGTTTCAGATGTCATCACATATTCTAATTATTTGAAGAAAAATGTTGAAGCATCAGGTGGCAGTGATGGGTCATGTACCACAGTCAGTCGTGTAATATTACATGACTCATAGAACACTACTACAGGTAAATGACTGTTCTCTGGATTTCTACCTTGTTAGCCTTAACAACTCCTTGAGCCTAGAGTGACATCACTGTGGGCAGTAGAGCTGCAGATATGACACAACTGGACTGATGTAGTCACACCAAATACATTGAACCATAGTAACACACATAACTCTTGTTCTAATGTTTCACTCACAGGAACCGTGGGATCGTTGTAGCTGGTTGAAAGCAGTGTTTGGTTGTACTATGATACAAAAACTATGAACTGATGATTAATGCCTCGGGGTGTGTATGTTTATTTTTGTATGACCTGTATTGCATTTTTCTGTAATCTTTATGTCTTTTGTTTGCTTGTGTTGTGTGTCCATATGTGTTAAAGGGTCTAGCTTTGTAGATTCCAAGTCAAATGTGCTCACGGGGACATTATATATCTATCTGACTGTCTGACTGTAACCTAGGCGTTTACACACCGGGGGCGATTAATTCGCAAGTCTCTGTATTTTCTAAAGTGATTTTTTTGTCATAAATACTTTCACACAGAACACAAATATAACGCGGTGAAAAATAAACATACTTTGTTCTCAAAACAAGGTCGATTTTTCAGAGCTTTCACACTGCGAATAAACACATCAACCAATCACGCTGTGTCAAATGGGTATTTATGAAACAGCAAGTACAAAGATAACGGAGCATTTTTTTTGCTAAAAGTAATTGAGAATGCTGTTTCAGAATCACTGTAAGTGCTACTGGCATTGAGTAATATAAGTTGGAACACACTGAAGGAGAAGGTTTTTATTTCCGCCTGAATATTTTTTTGCAAGCAGATGCCTGCAGATGCAGACTATAGCTGGGACTTATTAGCTGGAAAACACAATGGGACCACAGCATGAAGCCTTACCTAGTCCAAGTTCAAATTTTATAACAATACCACAGAAAATGAATATTTTAAACATGTTTTATTAAGGGTATGTCTAGGCGCTTTCCAAAAAAGGACATTTGGGGACCCATGGTAACCACAGTAACATACCTAGTCTGTGTAGAAATGTGTATTCATAATTCAAACTAAAGTTTATTTATGTCTAAATACAGTTTTCTATAAGTTATTTCACCATTATTTACTTTTCTAAATTCTCCAAAGCTCTCAAAAACCACACTTTGCATTTAAGGCACGGTCACAGGGACCTGACTCGCAGTTTCGCAGTGACTTCCACGTTCTGCCTCTAAATCCACCCCTGAAGCTGCATATCATTATTTTTGAAATTTCATTGGCTATAAAGCATCAGTCATCACAACGATCGGTGGCAATTGGCTCGAGCATTACACGAAAGAAGAGGTGCAGGCACTTTCCTTTAACGCGGACTCTCGTTGGCTATTGTAGGCTGTAGACAGGACATGGAAGCTCCTAATAGGTCAAATGAGGTGTCAATCGAAACGTCAGACTGCAGCCGCCATTTTGAGACACAAGAGAGCGTCTCTGTTTACATGCAAACTGAAGTTACGTTCGAAAATACATTGATATTTCGGCATATCTGCCGGCTAATTTGAAATGATGCAACAGCAGTCCGTGGGTATTGATGGACGTAATAATGTGTTTTGGACTAAAGATTTTACTGGATTGGATCGTTTGGACCTTTGGCAATGTAACAACACTGTTTTTGTTGGAATATTATCGAGGGGTTCTATAAAGCTTCTATAAAGCTTCATCGGTGAGTTGCCTCGATTTTGTAAATGTTTGTTTGTTGGTGGTCTGACTGAGGCGTTGATTGTACCTGCTGTTGTGATTGTATCTTGAAATGTTTTGCATAAATCGAATTACAAGAATCTTAGCTTTCCAAAAAGATGTTCTATCAGTGCCTACCTATACATAGCAGTTGTGTACATAACACAGACGTACACTTACCACTCGGGCGGGCCATCGGAGTGGTAACAGGTTAACTCAGTTGTAGTTGTTTGACCCAGACCCTGATCTTACCATAGTCTCTGTGGTTTTGGGAATCTGGGCCAACCTGTGGTAGTACTTAGAATTGTCATTTGAATAAATCTTAATTCTGGAGTTAAATTTCATTGCTGAAACACTGATAGAAACAGAGTTAGTTTCAGCAATGTATTCAACATATTATTTATCTGTAATATTACACATTGTGTGTCAGGTGCAACTTTTGTCCACGTGCTCACATTCCATGAGTAAAACCTCTTTCTGTCCACAGTTCAGAGGATGCATTGCATCCTTACTCTGGTTCATAATGTGAAGCATTGAGCTTACATGAACAGGTACACAGATAAATCAAACATGAATTCACCGTCTGATCCTTAGTAGGTCACTGCTTTACCCTCCACCACCCCTCCGCTCCTGCTATTAAGGCATAATAGGAAGTGTATGGAGGTGGTGATGGGGGCAAGGCGGATGAGATATGCAGCCGGAGGGAGAGGGTGGTGGACTCTGTGATCTGAAGGTGGGGTGTGGTGCAATGACCATCTGCGAAATGAAAACAAATGGGTTGTCATCCCCCAGGACGAAATCCATCTTCATCTATTTTTAGTCATGAACTGGTTGGCCACGAGGATTTCACTCATATTGCTTTTTAAAGATTGAAAATTATCGTTTTCAGAATAAAGTTGCCATTATCTACATTATTTGCTCTCCGTTTGATCATTCTTGATCTTGGGATCAGTATGTGTGACAAACAGATCTCACCTGGATGTCCTCTTGCTAGTTTTATCAGGGCTAGTTTTTTTCAGAGCTTTTCAATTGTTCTAGTACTGTATACTGGACAAGGTTTTATTAGCAACTGAGCGTCTTGGTGTTTGGAGCTACGCTACGCTAACCTGAGGTGGCTAACCAAGGCAGCAACACAACACCATGGCTCGGCAGGACACTTACAAGCTACGGTGCTTTTGAAAACTTTTGCTGAGACCCGAATGGATCTACAACTCAACGAACACATTCGCAGGAGGACCTCTGGCTGGAACTGAACCGCACCGATGTTCTGTACAACCGCGGTATTAAACTCTTTGTTAACAAAGAAAGGAGGATGGACTTTGTCTTTAAGTGAACAGCAGCTTTGGTAAGTGAACTGCTTTTGTGTTTTTACATCTGCAGTAGCGTTACTACTGTGTTCATTTGTCTATGGTGTCATTTTTATGATATGGTTAATATTGTTCCCTCTGATGTGAATAATATTTGAATGGCCCGTGCACTTTAGTGTGCAGTGGAATACATGTTGTAGCGCCGCAGTGTTGCTGGATTGATGTGTCATGCTTTGTTGTCATATAAATATATGTGACTGGTTCTTGTGAGTTTGTTCTTGTCATTGTGTTAATTACATTGATTTTGATTATATGTATTGTCCGTTAATGACGAAGCATCCCGTCCTGCGCGGGGTCAGGGTCGGACATTTGATTCTCTGTTTGGGAACTCTGCTTTGAGAGTTTGTAGCTTGTGTGCTGCTGTTGTTTTCCTGCTAAGCTAGTTTAGTGCACCTCCCAGAACACACGCGCCACACCAGGGTACAATGTTTTGTTTCCAGGGTCAGAGTGTCTCTTACGTGGTGGGTTGCCATGTTGAGCACAGTCCACCGAGAACATTATATTTCCCACAATTTAAGCTTCTGCATTTTCCAAACGCACTAGTATTATTCAAACGTATTGTTCGGTTCGTAAGCCTCGTACCGAACGGTTTAATACGAATACGTGTATTGTTACACCCCTAGAAACAAATAATAACCATAGCTGTGGCGTCATAAATGCACTAATAACCGAATCCAGGCTGGACCGAAGGCTGGGCGCTTGTTCTTTGGGTCCCATAATCTGGAAGATCCAGGTATTTTCCACTGAGTTCTATAAACGGAAGGTGAATATTTTGCTTCATGCACCACTGAGCAACTTTTAAAGGAATGAATGGCCTCCAACACTGTATCCAGTTCTCTTTATAAAGCTGAAGCGGAAGTTCAGTCAGGAACTCTTCACTCTCCTTTTCATTCATAATCTCTGTCTCTCTCTCTCTCTCTCTCTCCCTCTGATTACTCTTCACTTTCAGTTAACCAACCAGATTCTGCAGTTTCCTTAAGTCAATCACATTCGTTGCTGTCAAACTTTAAAAATGTTCTCCTCTCTGCTGCTGTCAGTTGTTATTTCAGCACAATCAGATGCGACCCTCCTCCACCCTAGTCAACTCCAGTCGGCATCACAGTCATGCTCCTCATCATCATTGAATTGCAGCAACTTCCTTCATCATCACCACCACCATCAGTGTCTATTCTCCAGGAGGATTAGGCCTTATCTGACTTCAGCATCACTACCCCTCTATTATCCTACTTCAGGATGGAGTCCAATCACCAAAGACTTTTCACTATTCATTTCTTGTACATGTGTAATCAATTATTGTTGATGTCTAATGAAGTCTCTCCTGATTGAAATACATCAATGCACCAGACTCCTTTAACAAAAACAGTATAGATAAGTTTCACTTTCAGTTCGGTTCCCCAGAGGAAAATATTCTTAATATAAGGTACATTTACTGCTGCCTCCGTCCACAGAAGTAGGCTTACATTGCTTTGCTGGTGCTCCTGTGTGTTTCTCCAGAACGAAGGCATGCCATCCGCCAACTACTGTAGGTACACTGACTATGGAAAAGTACCTTGTGCAACTCCTACTTCAAAACACCCCAACTATCTCTTTTAGGTGTTGGAGGTGGTGAGGAGGGACTCCTTGTGACTTGAAGTAGCTGTATGTTTTGACAGTCCAGTCTACTCCTTTGCCAAAGACATCACATCAACAGCCCTCAACAACACCAGGAAACAGGCTCTTCACAAACACAGTACAATTTCTCTCATGTTGTCTTTCCTCCAATCACAGCTTCTTACAGTGCAGTACATTGCCCATATACCAACACCATGGAAATTCCCCGGTGACAGCCACAGGACTAGATTGGTTTAGACTGAAATATCTAACCTGTCAGGATGGCAGGTTACAATAACTGTCCCATATCCAAAATACTGACCATTCTGAGCACAACAAAGCCTCACACTGACACTGGAGAGAGATGGGGGGGATGAGTGGCGCTGGAAAACCACATTTACATTAAATATGATTCTCAGAGAGCTCCAGCATAATGGCTACAGTTCTACTATAGGCCATAAAGCATCTAACAACCGCTCCTTCAAAATGATGCCAGACAATGGGGAATGACACATCTCCCCATTATTTATTTATTTCAGAGTGTGTGTCTGTGTGTGTTTGTGTGTGTATGTGCATGTGCGTGCGCATCAGAGGGTATAAGCATCAGAGAAAGCTCATCAAGTGAGCAAGGTAATTAATGAATATTTTAAATGTCATGATGATGGGAACCACTTGACAGGCGGACCAAAAGACTGACTGGGGGATGATTAAGAACTCTCCCCATCATCTGTCTATCTCACCCATCCCACACTGCACACACATACACATTTTCTCCACAGAGGCCAGACAACCCAAGGCTTCAACTTAATTCTAAATGTGAGGTGTTCAGTCCCCCCTTCTCACCATTAAAAACATCCGCCCCATCTGCAGCCACTGTAGGAGACAACACAACCCCATTCGCCCTGGCCTCCCCCTGAAATCTGTAATGAAAATGTACACCCATTGTATTCTAGTTAGGACCTGTGTGAGTGCATGGTAATTAGGTGCCTTCCACACTGGGAGGACTGAGAGAGATGTAGGACGTAAGGGGAGGAGAGGGGAGGCAGGTAACAGTAAGAGGACGGGATTGAAATGAAGCTGTGGATCAGTGGAAGGTAATAACTGTAAGCAGAGCTGCATTTCAGAAGAGCACAACCCTGTGGTTTGTCATAATCAGTAACATAAGTTGAGTAAAGCCATGTGTTAATCATATCCTTTTATGACATTACTTTTGTAATCGAGGACAATATTTTATGCTTTTGTTTAACCTTTTTTGCTGTCTTGAAATCCAGTGCTCATAACTGAACATCAGTGCGACCCATACGGCCTAAAAAGGAATATTTGTTTACTGATCCACCACTATGAATGGGATTTGGTTCAGTTTAGGCAACTAAACCAAACTGGTTTATTTTAATTTATTTTATTTATTAACATGACTCAAGACCATGATCACATACACCAATTGGCTAGAAAGTGTTCAGAATATTGTACATCATGCCACTTTTGGCATTACTGATCGTAAAGAGGGCAAAATGATCGTACAAAGACGATAGTTATTGTACAACAGTTTATTCAGATGACTAAAACCACTTTTTCTGGTAGTCAAGCTGAAAGTGAGTGCGCCTGAAAGGTCAGTAAAAATCCCTGTGTACACTTTTGACTGAATTTGGTGCATTTACACCATCACACTGAAGTTGATATTTGTTTGTTTATTCATTAATGTGAATGGACATGTGAGCTGTGAATCCTCTGTGCCATTTCATTGGGATTGTTTAGCTTTTTGTTCTCCTTTGCAAACTTGAGTATCTTTTCATGTTAAGTCCCATGACATCCCCTCCTACAGCATACATGAACAGACAACATGTCGGCAGGATGGAGAAAAACAACTGCCTCAAAATGTATGTTTTTTTTGTTTTGTTAGTCTGTTTAGGGAATTTGTAGACACACTTTAACACACTGACAAATGAAGAACAGGAGATAAGGCAGTACAGGGTTAATCAACCTATGTAACCTTACCACTATCAGCCACTACCTGCCCCCCCACATCTGTGGAAATGTCACAGAAAACACACTGTGGCCATGTAGTGACATGACAGCAGCGGTCTTGACAGAGCTGGCCCTTTAAATACCCCCCACCTCTTTATTCAAAGCAGGGGCCTGATTTCTCGCGCCAGGGCCGATAAGAGGTTTGAAAAACAGGAACCCAATTCCCATTATCTGCCTCCCTTATTGTCTGTATTAACCTTCCCCCATGGTAACTTGTTCCCCCGTAATGCTACACTTGTCTGGCCACAACACACCGCCGCCAAGAGCCAATTGCACCATGCAAATGAAGGCGCAGACGGTATTGTGAAGGGGGAGGCAAGAGAGCAAGAAAGAGAAAGGCAGAGGGGGTTATCAGGAAGACGTGGGCTCTGCCAGCTGATGATTGTCTCGTCCACACACACGCTATAAAAGTGCACCATGTGTCTGTGTCACAATATGTTCTGCCTGTTTGGACATGCTTGTGTGTCAACAGGTCATGTGATGGAGGGGTCTGGAAAGAGAGGAAGGGAGAATTGTTTTTCTTTACTTTGCTCAAGGCTGGCTGCGTTTTTCCCTCGTCTCCAACATGTCCCTGAATAGTAAAAGATAGAAAGAGACCCAGACACAGTGAGTGTTAGCGCGGACACAACTACTGTTGCTATCAAGTGCTGCAGTGGTATCAATATGCAGACAGGCAAGCTGACGGCCCCACAGTACAGCACTTCAGGCCAGATTGAACTCTTAGCCTCTGACTTTACAACTAGTTTAGAGATTACCTGTTCAATATGTAAACCTTGGTGAACACAAACTGGGCCTGCAGCCAGTCACTGTGGATTCAGATGGACATTATTATGATGGAGGAGGATGACGTGTTGTTTTAAGCACCTTAAAACAATATTTCCTACTCTGTGTTACACCAGCACATCTTTATCAACTGAATGGTTCATTAATAGGGTCATTCAGGTCAATGGACGCTTTATAATGAACACTGAAAGCAAGATGCCGAAAGCATGCCAAAGAGCTGAGGGCAGACCGGAACTTCTGGGTTCTGTTCCAGTTGTAAGAAAACCTTATTCAAAGGACAATTATTATCAATAATCATACAAATAATTAAAGATCGAGCCATGGAACTAGGGGCTTTGCAATATACTGGTATTGACGATAACTGTGATATTTAAAAAATGAAACAATCATGTCAAGTTTATGATACACATATGATATAATAACGTGTTATAATCAAGTGCCTCTTCAATCATTTTATATACTGTATATACAGTTACGGTTACAGAGTCTCTCTCCACCTCCCTACACTGGGAGTTTAACAAATTTGAAAAACGCACAACAAACAAAGTTAAGGATGAATTTGACATAGAAAGCTATACAAAAAAATACATCTATTTTCTATTCTAATGTTTTCTGTTTTTTAGCCTCCTTTACTAGACACTATTTCCCATAATTCCTTGACAATTGTAGGCTAAACGTCACAGCTCGACAGAAGAGTCCATGGGTGAGTCGAGTGGTTAGTTCACATGTGACACCAGCTGCACGGAGAGGACCTAACGCTAACAGCAGAGATTACTGCTGAAAAATGGTCTTCAAAGGAAGCCTTAGTGGGTATTATGAATATGAACAAAACCAAACTACAATGACATAATGTTGTAACCGTAACTAATTATCATGGAAGTTGTAGTTTTGTATGCCCACAAAGTAATTGTTGTTTAGGAGGTTAACGTTTTTTCAGCTGAATGACATTAGAGTTACAGAAACACTGGGACTGCTGATATACTGTAGCTCTCTACTTCTTTAAAACTGCTATGTTACCTGGTCAGTGGACTGCAGTGCTCATAGTCTGATACATCATCACCAGGTGTCACCTGAAAGAACAACGTTCTTCCATACTAGTGTTTTTAGGTTGTTTTCTTCAAGATCATTGTCAACACAGGAAGGCCTGAAGAATAAGATGATGAATAACACAATTGTGCATCACAGCCAACTTAGTAAGGGCTAGCCCAGTTGGCAACCTCCGGTTCAGAAAAATGAAGTCAATGTGGGTGTGCCCTAATCTTGCATTCTTAATAATGGCCATCAGTACGACTCATCTGGTTGCAAAAATAAGTCTGATTGTATAGAAGTCTATGAGAAATGACCCAACTTTTGTCTTGATTTATTAACTCAGTACATTGTAAAAATAGTTTTTTGGTCTGAATCGCTGGTTTCAAGACTTTTTCAATACAGCATGATTTTCATAAAATAAATTTGTAAATTACGTACCCATTTAGAGTAAAATAGACTATAAAGCAGGGTATGCTTTAGGGAGGGGCCACCTTGGGATTGACAGGTCTCTATCTCCACCGTGTTTCAACTTTAAGCCTTTCACAGTGTGTTTTCAGCTCATGAAAGTTAATTTTAACATTTTGGTTGCGTACAATTGTCTTGTTCAGCAATCGGTTGTACTGCACCCTCTCTTTTCACTTCTGGTTTCAAAAACCAAGACGACGACGACCAAAATGCTAAACTCGAGGCATCAAAACTGTAGTCCACAAACCAAATGGGTGACATCACGGTGACTACGTCCACGACCATACAGTCCACAGTTAAACCTCTGCCTCAGTTAAATCTCAGCCAAATTCACAATGTAGTTGTTCTCATTTGTTTGTAATATTGTTTTTGTTGTTGGAAAAATGTATGAGCAAAGAAGAGTGGCATACGGTGGATAATAAACCCATGCTGTGTAGGTACTTGGGCCCATCTGTGTGCCCATGGGCTTGAAATGATGTGTGGTCAGGCACATTGCTGGCCCATTGCTATCTTGAAGCAGCAGAAAGTGATTGCATCAACAGTCAACAAAAACTTGGTCTAAAGTGAAGGACCAAGAATGTTCCTGATATAAAAGGGGTGCATTATTCAGATAGCAAGATGTGCCAGTAACACTTTATAATAAGGAGATAAGAGAATCTCGCTGTTTTTGTTTTTTACACGAATGAAAGTCAGAGGTATGTATTTACGAGTACATTGTTTGCATCTTGCAATAAATATTGATATGTTCTTGATCACTTTGTGATGTGTCTATTTGCCTTTTCTGTTGAAAAACTATGGGTTTTGAGGCACTGTTGGCCTTTCAATGTCATTTATAAATGCTTTGTAAGACATAGATAGTCCTCACTTTAGATGAGGTCACACAAAATACTTAACTAATGACTAGTAACTACCTGAATTATACATGAATTGCAGTATTAATACGCGTTTATAAAGCATATTAACAGTCTCTAACCATTAGTGCATATCTAACTCATTATATGTATAAATGCATGAATAATGTACATCTAAATACGTTCTTAATCAATTACTTACACTTTATAAATTAAATAAAAGTTAATCATCTACAACTCCTTAATAATTGGTTTGTAATATATATAATACTTAATTTACAAATGGGGAATCCATCATTTATAAAGTATGAAAATACAATTGCGAAACACATAATAGACAAGCTTATTAATCAAGAATAAACATTTATAACTGTTGTTATGAACTGCATACTAATGAGTGTTAATGTAGGAACAATGCTTTATAAATGATGAATTAAATGTTTACACATACTTAACTAATGCTTCATAGTGTGTAGTTATTATAAAGTGTTACCGATGTGCCTACATAGGTGTGTTCACAATGGAAATTCTGATTTGATTTGGTGATGACAAAATGTGTAATGATAAGTCCACAGTTGTGTTCCTAGTGCAGGGGTCGGCAACCCGCGGCTCCGGAGCCACATGCGGCTCTTCAGCCCCTCTGTTGTGGCTCCCTTTTAGTTTTAGTTTTAAAACAGAGTTTTAATGGGCCCTAGCCCTATTTTTAGGCCTCTGCTCGAAAATTGCATACCCATACTAAAAAGAGTGTATTTCTGGAACTACAAGGTCACTTTATAATAACTACACACTATGAAGCATTAGTTAAGTATGAGTAAACACTTAATTCATCATTTATAAAGCATTGTTCCTACATTAATAATTCGCTAGTACGCAGTTCATAACAGTTATAAATGTTTTATTCTTGATTAATAAGCCCGTCTATTATGTGTTTCATTATTGCGTTTTCATACTTTATAAATGATGGATTCCCCATTTGTAAATGGAGTATTATATATTTTACAAACCAATTATTAAGGAGTTGTAGATGATTAATAAGATCATTTATAAAGTGTTAGTAAACGATTAATAACTTATTTAGATGTACATTATTCGTGCATTTATATATATAATGGTTAGGGACTATGTTAATATATGCTTTATAAACGCATGTTAATACTGCAATTCATGATTAATTCATGATTTATTAAGGTAGTTACTACTCGTTAGTAAAGTGTTTTATGTGACCTCATCTAAAGTGAGGATTATTTATGCCTTATAACGCATTTATTAAGTATTTTGTGTGACCTCATCTAAAGTGAGGACTATTTATGCCTTTATAAAGCATTTATAAATGACATTGAAAGGCCAGCAGTGCATCAAAACACATCGTTTTTGAACAGAACAGGAAAATAGACACAACACAAAGTGATCAAAAACATATTAATATTTATTGCAAGATGCAAACAATATACTGTTAAATACGAACCTCTCAGCCATTCATTCATGTAAGAAACAAACAAACAAAGACATTCTCCTTCAGGAGAACATGGCTGGATACAAAACATTTGTAAATATATACGACTGGAGCTAACCAGGAGCTTTGCATATTAGTTTACATTTACTTATTTAATTATTCTTAATTTATTCATGTTATTCTTTGACAAAGAATAACATGGAAATAAATAACTTATTTTTATTTTATTTTTTGCACAGTGGACACTCTTTCAAAGGGAACACCTTATCTTGGAGTTTGAGGTGATACTGTGTCACTGAAAATAAAAAATGTTTTAATATTTTGTCAACTAAAATGTGCTACACATCCTATTACGCCTGTCAAGCGCCTTTCCCTGCAGGTGGCTAATCATGATTTCCAGACCCCCGCCCTCTGTAAACTATCAATGGATAAATCCAAAAAAGGAAAAGTCACGGAGGAAAATAGAGTTTAATTCTGCGTGGATGTATTCATTTGCTTTCACTGCCAACGATGCTGGCTTACCTGTACGCTTGATATGTGGCGAGAAATTTGCAAACAACAAAAAATGTAATGTTGAAAGTCACATCCAGAACAAGCACACAGCATTTGCTGAAAAGTATCACGCTGGAGATGAGCGACAAAGAGCGATTTCTCAACTGCTGCAGCAAACTGAGCACGTTTTTTTCTCCTCTTCATAAGAGTTTGATATTGTTCTAACAGGTAAAATAGCAATAAAATGTCAAGAATTGTCTTTATTCTTGTTCTATAATTTCATAAATACAACAAACTATAGTTTTTGTATATATATATATATAACATAACTATATATAAAACTTATTAAGCTGTGATATCAAACAGCTTTTGCGACTCCAGACAAATTTAATTTGGTGGAAAATAGAGCAAAATGGCTCTTTGGATAGTAAAGGTTGCCGATCCCTGGCCTAGTGGTACCCTGCTAACTGCACAGGCTATTCATCCATCCAAGTCCAGTAAAATTCCAAACCGTAGGGAGCAACACTGCTCAGTTCAAAGGGAACTGTGAACTGTCAAGGGAAGAACTTCGCTGCAAGTTGAAAGCAAGATAACCAATTATCAGTCATTGCACTTCACTGGAGCACTAGCAAAGGGCAAGCCAAACCATTTTTGCAGTTCAATATAACTTCAATATTACATTATAACGTTAACATTAGTTGTCAGTGGTAATGTTAGCTAACTTAAACAACCGTTTTGTAGGCCTACAGCACTCACTATGCATGCTGCAGCCGATGTTCTCTGGAGACATCGCTGTTTGCAGAATATTGCGGAGTTTATCACTAATGTTATTGATTTCCAATCCAACTATTAATTTAAGGTGGGAGGAGACCATGAAATGAATTTATTTACAATAAATATTCAATCATTTCGGTAGTGTAAAGTTTCCACAGTAGCAGCAACAGGTATCCAAGATGTTTAAGTTACCTGGGTTACCACAGAGGAAGGGAGGCCACGTTTGTGACAATGCAGGGTGAGATTAGATATGATTAGAGAGACTTTGTCGAGCGAAGTTGCCATAACCTATATTTCCTGAACAGGGAGTAGGGAGTACTGTTTATGTACACAGCTCACAAGTGCTGTTTTTAGACATCGTGTGGACAGTGCACACATCCTCTCTCCTCTCTTTCTCCATAACGTTTTTATCTAACAAATTATTCTGCCACAATCCATATTTCTCGACATTTAGCCTTTCAAAAACAACATTTTCACTGCAGAAAACTGCTTACTTCTCCAATTTGCTGAATCTGCCATTTCAATAGTGCGCAAGGTGCCGGTGCACCTGGCTTTCAAAGGGAATAAGAGATTAATTCATGTTACACCCAAAACACAATCATGATTCATTTAGAAATGATATACAATCCTTTGCTCTGTGTGCCTCACGTTGCGGCCAGATTATGCGCCATTGAACCAGCAGAAGTGAAGTTGGACACACCCTAAATGCACTTGTGCCATCCACTTTCAGCCATGCACAATAGATATTTTAAATAGGGCCCTTAGTCTTGTCCACATACCTCTCTTTGAGTCTTAACATCACCTAAATGACCAAAATATTCTAAGAACTGGATGCACATGAGTAGAAGGGAAATGAACTACTTAAAAATCTACATTGATTTTGGGTCAATGTGAAAGTGACATATTTAACAAAATTTTACAAATGTTGTAAATAGTCATGTGTGGATGTGTGAATAGGCAACTGTTTGCTAACATGTCAGCCATACCAACTTTACGAGGCCACAACATGTGAAATTTTTAGCTTGATGTGAAGTTCTGTCCCCAAGTGGCCTAGAGCCAAGTCCAAGGATGGGGTTGGAACCAGAGAAGGATATGATATGGACATTAACTGTGTTACTTCATATACATATGGCCAGCTGTGAAGTCAGCACACTGACCCATCAACCAGTCGGTCAGCACACACAGAGCTCAGTCAGACTGAAGCCAGACTGAGAGGAGAGGTGTCCCCCCCCTGCTTGCCCCACCCATCGGCTTCACTGTCATTTACAAAACTCCTCCTCTTCCTCACTCTTTCTACCCCCACCCCCTCCACTTCCTTGCTGTGGGTGCATTTTAATTTATGCCCAACATAGGAACCACTCAATACAGCCCAGTGTCTGCAGTGCAGTAGATAGCTGTTAATGAGAAGAGCCCCCACTCCCCCCCTCCTCTTTATCTCTTTTCTTCTGCCCCCCATTATCTGGGTGCAGTCTATAAGCGTGCAGTTACCTTACTAGGTCCGATAACGCCCCAATAGGCAACCAGCACTGATGAGCTTTCTATACAGTGTGCCGCGCACAATGCCACTATCAGGAGAGCAGACCTCTGGTTTAAAAAAAAAGAAGAGAGATGGATGCAGTCACACAAGCAGGGCTAGCTCGCTCTAAATATCCTGCAAATTTACAACGGCGGCCCCCATCGAAACACGACTTCTCATGCCTGATTCTCTCTCTCTTTCTCCCTCTCTCTCTCTCTCTCTCTCTGTTCGGCTGCAGCAGTTTCTTATCTCCCCCCTCTTCCCTCTTCTTCCTGGGAGATAACAGTAATTCTTCTCCATGCTGTATCCCCCACATACACACACACACGAACACACACATCCTATAGTCCATCCGTCCCTCATCAGGTTTTCCAATCCCAGCACATACTAACACGTAGCCTACACACACATTGCTCTTTTTATCACACGCACACACACACACACACACACACACACACACTCAGTCTCTCACTCCCCCCCAAGCCCAACACAGACAGAGATTCTGGCAATGTCTTTCTGCTCAGTCAAGATAAAGGGTTAAGACTGTACTCGGACGGCTCTTCTTTGTGAGATTGGGTGATGACAAGAATGTTGGGGGATGGGGGGGGATGAAATCAAGTATTCAAGTACAGATTTTTTTTTATCAGTTGTACAGTGTTAAAAATTGTCATTTGTTCCCCATTCACTTCTTTTCTTTTCTCCCCGCCCCTCCTCAATCCATCCCTCTTCTTCTCCTTATTCTTGGTCTTCCTCTTCATATATATTTTCTTTTTTTTGAATGTGGCTGAAGCCCGGAGTGTTGCAGCCAGATAAAAGAATTAGTGGTTGCACACAGGGACCCGGGCGCTAAGTACAGCCGCGAATTAGAATGTCTATCTCTGTCGCTCTTGGCTCATCCGCTCGAGCTAGCCGCGCTTCGCACTCGTAAACAATTTAATCTTTTCACTACAGTTTGGAAAAGAGAGAAACAGGAATGAATGTGAGAGGAGAGAGAGAGAAGGGTAGACAACGAGGAGGAGTCATGGACATTACCCCCCCACCCCCACCTCTTCTTGCTTACCATACTTTTTCTTCCTCTTCATCCTCTCACCGACCTCTCCTTTTAAACAAGAAACCTGACGCAAACGCTTGTAAGGTGCTTGAAGATTGAATCAGCTCGCTTTCATTTTCCTCCCCTCGCCGCCATTCTTTTGGGCCTTTCTCTCCCTCTCTTTTTTTCATGGCATCCTATTCACCCCCCTCCTCACTCTTCCTCTTCTCTCCGCCGTTTTGAAATTCAAGATGTGTAGAGGCTTGGGCTTTGGGGCCAGAGTCTATTTTGGAGCTGTAATAAAATTCATAGCCTGACACACACACAAGCACACACACACCTGGTCAAGGGAATCACACTACAGTATATAGTGGTCTCTAGCTGTATTACCTTTAAACCATCCTTCATATGTGCAGCGCTTCAGCAGCCACACCATATTTTGTAACACTCCAACAGGGTACTGTCTTTATTCAGAGTAAACTATCTATCCACTGCGACTATATACTTCAGTCAGCTGTGGGGACCTATAGCTAAGGTGAGACAAGGAGGGGGGGTCAAGAGTTGTTTTTTGTTTCCTGGGGACACTAAAAAGTTATGCACACAGCTGGGACATGCTTGTTGTTGCCATGGTTTGTGGCTTGTGAGTAATTGAAGTCGGAAATCTGTCAGTGGTGTTGGAAAATGAGCTAGAATTAAGTTATATCTTTTTTTATATCTCAACATTGTGGTCTCATCTTATTGTGATCCTTAGACTTTAGAATTCTGGAAAATGCTTGGTGCTAGGAACAAGGTAGAACCTAATGATGGTGCTAGATGGAAGGTCTTGTAAATGTATGAAGGGGAAATGAATGTCTTTACCAAATGTTATAACAATCTCTCCAATAGCTGTTCACATATTTCCCCAAATAATAAAATGTGAAATTCATGGTGGAGCTGCATGAATAGTCGGGGCATGAAAGTCAGTAGATTCATCCTGTAGAGACCATGAATGGCAATCCATCCAACAGCTGATGAGATATTTTAGTCTGGACCAGAGATGTGGACAGAATGATCGACATTGACATCTATAGAGCCATGTTGTTAATAGACTGAACACACCAAAGTGAGTGTGGTGGTCAACCAGTCATGCCATCACTTCTGTCAATCAGCTATTGTTAGGAAGAGCCTATCAAATGGATTAATTCAAACGAGTGGGATGTGTAGAAATGGGTGTACAGGCATGGAGGGAGGGGAACGTGTTGGGGCAAGAATTTGAATGAGAGAAAAGGGAGGGACGAAGGGGACAACTGGGAGGATGATAGGGATCAGAAGGTGGCAAGGCAAGGCCCTGAGCACCCCGGGTAAGGAGATAACACCCTCATTTGAATGCAGAGACAGACACACACATACACAATGAATGGCTTTTGTCAACAAGAGCAGGAAACTTGCAACCATGAGTTTCTGCAGAAAACTGTCCAGGCAGAGTGCTTTACACATACACACACTGAAACATTCAGTGAATATAAACACACACTGAGACACTAGCACAAACAAATAGTTTGAAACCATTGGAAAGTTGATTATTGTCTTTCTTTATGGGAGTGAGAAGCTCAATATCATTCTCATGTCCATGTGTTAAAGTAGCCTATAGAGCAGGAGTCAGCATAGCTTAGCATCAAGAATGGAAGCAGGAAGAAACAGCCCTCCTGGCTCTGTTCATAGTTAAAAAATACACATACAAACACATTAGAGCTCTCTAATTAAAATGATGTATATAATTAGTTTAATCATTGCATGATGTTATGAGCTGGAACTATCTTTTGACAAACAATGTGTATCCATCAACCCGGTACATCTGAGCAGTGTTTCCAGCTGTGACTCTGTTTGAGGGATACTGTTGGTGTGCACAGGTATTGGTTTTGACCACTTTAAAGACAATGATACCAAGCCTGGCAACCTCACAGAGACTCCAGATGATTTTCTGTCACATAACTCCTCCTAAAACCTCAAATTACCTTTTTACATTGTTGTTTGTGTACAGATTCAACAGACAAGATACAATGGGTTCGTCAGCTTTTCACACTGACAGCCAATATAAACCAACCAACACACAGTTAAACTAATTATAACACCAATAAAAATCATAAACACATTTCTAATGTTGTGTCTGCGCAACTATTTATGTACATGAAAGCATCCGAGTCAAACTGAACCTTAAAGGTCCAGTGTTTAGGATCTGGTGTCATCTAGCGGTGAGGTTGCAGATTGCAACCAATTGAAACTCCTCACAGCATCAAGGAGAACTACTGTGGCAGACAAAATACGTGAAAACGTGAATGGCCATATCTAGAGCCAGTTGTTTTAGGAGTATATAATAGCAGAGCCAGTGTGTGTGTATGGTGGGAGGTGAGTGGTGACACAAGAGTGAGAGAGCAGCGGTACATTTGCAGGGCCGGATAACTTGTCAGCGTGGCTAAAAATAATTAATTTAGAGGTAAATGTACAGTGGAAGTTGTAAAAATTGTGTGTAAAAAAAAAATGTTAATGCTCCTTCAGACCAACAGAGGTTTCCCTGGTTTTGTCTTCCAGCCCTGGAGACTAAAACAACTGTGTCCCCCCCCTGTATTTTTCAACCACGGTCAAGAGGCGTGCTCCGTATATAGATACAAATGGCTCAATCTAAGATAACAAAAACACAACAATTCACAATACACTGAAGAAAACATACCTAATAATATTGTATTTGTTTACTGTCAATAGATCGCCCTAAATGTCATTCACGCTTCCTTTAACATCACCATAATATACAAATACAGTATCGACAATTTTAAATGTAATGTCGTGATCCTAAATGAGCAGAACTGGCATAAACTGACCAGCATAATAGTATGGTTAACTGACTTTATTTAGAGGTAAACTGAAAGTGAGCACACCTTAAACGTCCCTCACCTGTTAAACGTATCCCGAGTGTTGCCACAGTGCTCCCTGGACTGAGCAATAACATGGTTAGCAATGTCATCATAAGTTATCGAAGCTATGGCCAAAATTATGAAAATAAGATCAAACTTGGAAAGAAAACTGAATAATCTTTCAACAAATTGAAATTGATTGTCAGGATTCCAGGAGAACGTTTGTGTGTGTGTGTGTGTGTGTGTGTTTTTGTCTGTCTGAGTATAAGTAGTGAAAGGCACCTCGTGGATGTCTCTTTCTCTCCCGCTCTCTCTCTCTCTCTCTCTCTATCTGTCATGCACACACACAAACACACACACACAGGTCCTCAATGAGAAAATAACTAATTAGGGAACCTGCAGGACGAGATGTGACACCATGAACCATGTGGACCTAAATTGAGGGCAAGAGAGCAGAGGACCGACTAGGACAGAGGCAGAGAGAGAGGGAGAGAGTTGGTATGCAGAAGCAACAGGAGCTAAAATGAGGCTTTCATCAAAAATATTCGGCTGTCCAGCAGAGAAATATATTTTGCGATAATGAATTGAAATACTAATTTATGTAAATTAAATCCTACTGTGCATACTGTATATAAATCATGCACACAATTGCATTAAATATACATGTAGGTTAATATATAGAGCCCATCTGCAGTGGCAGGGGCTTGAGGTAGTTTGAGCAGAAATACTTGAATTGATTATTAAAATGGAGAAAGTGAAATAACTGCATTCAAGATTCAACTTAAATATGAACCAAGTAATGAACTAGTAACAATTGTTGACCTAATGTTGGTTCTTGATGGAAGGTATTGTAAATTTCTATGAATTTATAACAGTTCACTCTGAATGGGACATTATTGTCTGTACTAAATTTCATAGCAATCTATCCAATAGCGTGTAACCAAAAGACCAAAATGTGAACCTCATGGTGGCGCTGGATGAATAGACATGACGCTGGATGAATAGACATGACGCTGGATGAATAGACATGGCATAAAACCCACTAGATTCATCCTGTAGAGACAATTAATGGCAATCCATCCAACAGCTGATGAGATATTTTACGGTGGACCAAAGTCTAGGACCAAATGATCAACATTGACTTCTATAACGCCATGCTGCTAATAGATTGAACACAGTGAGTGCTGTGGTCAACCAATCACACCATCATTTCTGTCAATCAGCGGTTTTACAGCCACGTGAAATTACATCTGCTCCAAACAAACCCCTATTGAGCCATGTCAGACCACAATGAAAGAAACACAACTTGGCGGTTGGCTTTGCAAGGCAGCTAAGCAGCCCTGCCAACCTTGGATGATTTTTTTGAGCACCTTCGGCAGTGTAGATACGTCAGACGTGAATCATTGCTGTCAGCACAATGAAGTATAGTACATGCAAACAGCAGTGTTTGCCACAAGATTTTGTGAGACTGCGGTGGTTGGATCTTGGATCTAGAGGGTCCGGGGACATGCTTCCCCTTGAAGAAAATGTTACATTTAAAGGTAAAAGCATCTATGAAAAACTTTGTGCTCTTGTAAACAATTGTGTGCTCTAGCAATAGTGGAATGTAACTAAGTGCATTTCTACAGTAGCTTATACTGTACATGAGAGGTATTTTACTTATGTCCATTTTATGTAACTAAATGCTTCTACTCCACTACATCGCAGAGGGAAATATGTATATTCTACATATATATACACATACTTTTTGTCTATAGTATATTTTGATGCTAATACAGATCACAACCTGGTGTACCTGAAGCCCGTCTATAAACCTGCAGTCCAGCGGCAAGAGATTAATAGGACTGTCCAGAGGTGATCACTGGAAGCAGAAGAGACTCTCCAGAGCTGCTTTAAGGTGATAGACTGGGATGTTTTCTGTAATGCACATGGAGAGGAGATTCAATTCAATTCAATTTATTTTTGTATCACCCAAAATCACAAATTACAAATTTGCTTTACAATCTGTACACATATGACATCCTCTGTCCCAGGACCCTCACATCAGAACAGGAAAAACTCATCAAAGAACCCTTTAACGGGAAAAAAGAGGAAGAAACCTGTGGGAGATCAACAGAGGAGGGATCCCTCTCCCAGGATGGACAGAAGTGTGATAGATGTCATGTGTATAGAATGAACAACATAACAGAGTTACAACACATTCTATGTATATGACAGAACCACGGCAGGAGGCAAGACCAGGGTCCAGGTATAACCAGGATCCACGGAAACCTGCGAGGTGAGAAAGCACAGAGACTGGTGAAGAAGCAAAGTCAGTAATGTGCGTTAATGGTATAGATAATATAAAATAGCAATGTGAGTAATAATAAAAATGATATTAGCAGTGGGTGTCAGCAGGGCCATGGTAGGAGGAAGGACCAGGGTCCAGATAAAACCAAGATCCATGGAACCTGTGAGGAGAGAAAGCGCAAAGACTCCGGGGGAAGAAGCAAAGTTAGTAATGAGCATTAATGGGACATCAATTCATACAGAAGGAGATGAAGAAGAGGAGAGAGGAGCTCAGTGTATCCTAGGAAGTCCCCCGGTAGTCTAAGCCTATACCAGCTTATCTAGGGGCTGGTCCAAGGCAAACCTGAGCCGGCCCTAACTATAAGCACTATCAAAAAGGAAAGTCTTAAGCCTACTCTTAAATGTGGTGAGTGTGTCTGCCCCCCGGACTGAAACGGGAAGCTTGTTCCACGAAATATGAGCTAGAGATGGATGGACTCGCAGACTGCATTACGGACTATGTCAATTTTTGTATGGACAGTGTGATCCCCACCAAAACTGTGCGCTGTTTCACCAACCATACACTTTGGGTAAGTAAGGACTTCAAGGCATCACTGTAACCAAAATAAAGTGGCCTTGAGGAGTGGAGACAAGGAAGAGATGAAGAAGATGCAGATTGAACTGAGGGAAAAGATTGCAGAGGGCCAGAAGTGATACAGGAGGACGTTTGAGAGAAACTCCAGCAAAATAACATCAGTGAGGTGTGGAGTGGCATGAGAACCATCACTGGCCATAGGACCAAAGAATGATTGGGGAAGGGAAGGAGACCTGGATGAGGCCAATGAGTTAAATCCGTTCTGGTTTTAAGATGTGGCCTCTGCCCACCCTTCCCCCTGTTACCACCCCCCTTTACCTCCCTCACCTCTGAATTCACCATCCCTCCTCAATGACTCCTGGCTCCTGTCCATTCACCTCAGCCCTCTTGTCCCCATCCCCCATGCAGACTCTCTAACTTCTCTCCAGGGTCAATCACCATCACAGCGGAGGATGTGAGAAGAGAGTTCAGTAGACTACGCCATGGCAGGTCTGCAGGGCCTAACGGCTTCTTCCCCAGAGTATTCAAAGGATGTGCTGCCCAGTTGTGCATGTTATTTTAGCTCATCTTCAACCTGAGCCTCATGGTCGTCTCCGTCCTGTGGAAGACATCTTGCCTGGTTCCTGCAAACACCCTCAATGACTACAGACCAGTGGTTTTTACTACACATGTCATGAAGTCACTCCGTTCATTACTCAAGCTATCTCTGGACCCGCTGCAGTTTGCCTACCAGCCCCCCATTGGAGTGGAAGATGCCATCAACTTTCTGCTGCATAGAGTTTATGCCCACCTGGAAGAGGAAGGCAGCACTGTGAGAGTGATGTTCTTTGACTTTTCCAGTGCTTTTAACATCATAAGACCTTCCCGGCTCAGGAATAAGCTACTGCACATGAATGTGGATGCTCCACGGCCCTGGATCACCAACTATTTCACAGGCCGGCCACAGTTTGTGAGGCTGCAGAGCATCGTGTCCAACAAATTAGTGAGTAGCACATGGGCATTTCACAGTCTTGCCACCTGAATAAATTCCGGATGATTCTGCCATTCTTGGCTGTATCAGTAGGGGACAGGAGGCAGAGTACAGGAGTGTGGTGGGCAGTTTTGTTGAGTGGTGTGAATTGAATCACATGCAACTCAACATTACAAAGACAAAAGAGCTTATGGTCGATTTTGGGAGGCAAAGGACACGTCCTGGCCGTCCTCATAGACAATAAGATCACAGGGGCTCTGTACAGGAAAGGCCAGAGCCGTCTATATTCAATGAAGATGTTTTATCACTCGGTGGTGAAGGCAGCTGATGCCAATAGACTCCAGTGGTGTATAGTAACGAAGTAGAAATACTTCGTTACTGTAATAAGTCGTTTTTTTGGATATCTGTACTTTACTTTACTATTTATATTTCTGTTGACTTTCACTTTTACTTCACTACATTTTGCAAAGAAAACTGATACTTTTACTCCGATACATTTCCCCTGAAATCTTCGTGACTCGCTACAAAATCTAATCTATCTTTAGAAAAAAAATTAATCATGAGACCAACGTCGGGGACTGTGGTGGAACACAGACTGCAAGCAAGCAGGTTTGGCGAATCAGTGGTCCTAGCTTGCAAGTTAAATCATTGGTTAATCACGTTAATGCGCAATTGCAAACAAGTGCTCTCAAAGCCGCGGTGTTTTGACTCCCAGTGATGCCCAGGATGCTAGCTAGCGAGTGACTACATGAGTAGAATTCCACTCTACAATAACTGATTTCATGATGGAAGCAGAAATGGAAGCACCTGCTACTCCCGCAATAAACGACGGTGGTGACGAAGACCAACACCCGAGGATCGCTAGCGAATTAGTGAGCTGAGGAAGTGTTGACAGTTGTGAGATTTTGTTGATTTGAGTCATCTTAGCTATAATCATTGCAGCACTAGTTGGCTAACGTTAGCTAACTTAACGTTAGCCACCACACCATTGACAGGAGCCGCGAGAGCGCAGCATTAGGGTTAGCATTAGGGTTAGCATTAGGGAAATCCTTCCCAGCTGTGCGCAAGCTGTCTGTGAAGCTGAAAACACCTCTACCTGCCTCAGCGGCCTGTGAAAGGCTATTTAGCATTGCAGGACTAGTCTTCAGCCCAAGAAGAGCGAGACTGAATTCTCGCAATTTTGAAAACCAACTTCTTTTGACGATGAACAGGACATTTTTCAGTTTCAAGTAATGACTGGGTTGTTACTTTCGATGCTGCTTTAGTATTGATCATGATTTGATATTTGAGTCATTTTGTGGATGATCAGATGGAGTTATGATGGTAGCAGTCGCCCAATTGCAGATTCAGCTTGAGCAAAACCTTTGCCTATTGTGTTCAAATCAGGCCCATAGGAGTTTACAAGGCAGGTGTCCTTTCTCAAAACACTGACCTGATGCATCAAGTGGATATTTTTTGCTGAACACAATATTATGCATTTGCCCTCTACATCCTCTAGTTGGAATGAGCATACTTATAAACGCACTGTTACAACTCCTTCATAGTGTCATATTGCTTTTCGAAGAATTATGATGATAAGTTCATAGTAGATGCAAAAGTATACTTATGTACAATATATTATGTTGAACATTGTTGCTCCTGGATGGATCACAGCCAACCCAATTATTTTCAACACAGCTCCATGTCCTTGGCCACAGCACTTAAAAGAATAAACTTCATAATTCTCAAAATTCTGACCCTTTGCTTTTTTATTAACAGCATTTACTTGTACTTTTACGTTCAATACTTAAGTACATTTAATATCAGAAAATTACTTTTGATACTTAAGTACAATAAATATCAGATACTTTAAGACTTTTACTCAAGTAGTGTTCTAATAGGTGACTTTTACTTTTACTGGAGTCATTTTCCAGTAAGGTATCTTTACTTTTACTCAAGTATGGCTTTTGGGTACTTTATACACCACTGATAGACTCAATAAGCTCATCATACCATGTTCACACCAAATGCGGTGCAAATTTACCGCAAATTTGCCTTATTCGCGTTAAGCTGTGTTGCGAAAGCCTGTCAGCATTGAGATGCTCCTCCGGTAATCACTGACGTCCTTGCGTTGTCGAATCAGGAAAGGAATACTGTAGCTATAGGTGGGCACCCAGAGCGCTACGATACCTCATATGACGAAACTATGTGTAAAAATGTATAAACCATATGGTACAAACAATGACAAAGATGCTGCTGTATTTACGCATATATGACAATATGGTAAGTGTTGATGGAGCTACTACAATGTTAGCAAAGCCTAGCAACGATCGATCCAAGCTCCATTGAGAAAACTAATATTCTAAAAGTTGTTTGCTTGTCGTCTTGCAACCCTTTTTCTGTTTATTGCAATAAAATCACAGCAAAACCTGTTTATTTTGGGTTCATGCAGCTGTAGTAAAACAGCCGACGTGTGGTTTGCTAGATACAGTGAATACACCTCGATGCAATCCACGGAGCTCCTCTGGATGATGTTATGAACCCAGACAAGACAGCATTTATTTTCCCAGGATATCTGGGACTTCCACAACATATACTAAGCAGAAATAGTGTTTATTTCTTCCATGGTTGATGGCAGAAATAAGTGGCTTAGTTGATAATGGCTTCCATGGAGATAAGCCACTCCTTCTCTCCAGCGCGCTTTGCGCGAATGAAGCGAATGGCATGAATAACCACAAATGGTCCCGCGAGTAACGCAAAATTTTGATTGGTGTTTGGTGTGAACACACCTTCAGGAAAACTGCTTTTGTCCTGGGAGTGGAACTGGAGTCGGTGGAGGTTTCAGAGAGAATCAGAACTTTTCATTTCCAAGTACGTTACACATACAAGGAATTTGGCTAGGTGATTGGTGCATAACAGTAAACACAGTGCAATATTACAAGACATAATTCAAAATCAGCAAATGTGAAAATCTACAATAAAATATGGTAAACAAAAAAATAAGACTATGTTAAAAGAAGTATATTATTAATTGTGCAAGGGTGTGTAATTGCAAGAAATTGTCCTGGAGATTTAAGTGTCTAAGTCAGTAAGGGTACCGGGCTTTATTGATGAACCCAACTGCAGAGGAGAAAACACTCATACATTCTGGACAATGCCTCTCATCCCTTGCATGCCATACTGAAGTCACTTCAAAGCTATTCATTCAAAGCTTCATTAATCTATGTGGAATATAACTTTCTATTACTTTTCAATATCTCTCTCAATATCCAGCTCTACATTACTTTTTAGTTTCCATTAGGCACTGGTGTTAGTATCACTTATTATACACTTTGTATTTTTACTCTTGTATTTAATCTTTGTTGTTGTATTTAACTTTTTCTATTTTAGTAGAATTGTTTTTACTTTATTTAGTTACCTTGCTCTTAATGCTATTGTATTCTATTTTTCAATGGTGTCAGTATTATTTCTTTTACACTAATTAATTGTTATTCTATTGTATTTTGCTATTCTTCTGTTGTAATCTTTAATGAAACTCTGGCATAAGAAGTTCCTTCAGGATTAATAATTCTAGCTTATTTTAGCTTTGCGCTTCTCTTCCCTAGAGTGTCCGAGTTAACGGATGCAGTTATGTTGATTTGACCAAGAAGTCAACAATTGATCTCTGGCCTAGGGTGCTCTGGTACCAAATACGCTTATGGCCCAGCATTTGCTCAAAAATGTTGTTTGTTATGTCCAATCCATGACTAGCACAATAATAAAACACCTATTGTGTTCAGATCAGACAGGCCGTTCCTCCCAATCAGCTGTGGTTCCTTCCCTGCCCTCTGGATTTGTGATGTCTCTATAGGTGACATCACAAATCCATAAAGCCACGCTTATATTCCTGGTGTCAGCAAGCCTTTGCCTGCCGTCCGGCTCACAACGCAACCAGACCCCATTGCCTATCCCTGCAAGTGACAGGTCCACCCTGGGAAGTTTAAACAGCCTCCATGTAATTCCATGGCTCCATTGTATTTCACATGGAAGAAACAACACATACATATTATGAAAAACAACTACGCCTTCATATTCCTATATTGAAGATACACTTTATGATGTGTACATGCCACAAGTGGTTTTCAAGACGACACTGACTGTTGTTATGACACCTTTGAGCTTTGCCTCTATCTGACCACTTCAGTGTTCCCAGTTCTTGTTTTACCGTTCCCCTGCTGCAATACTTAAAACTAATCTACCAAAGCATGACAAAGAAAGATCTCCAAAAGTTGGCGTGTGGGTATGAACTTTTTCTGTTGTTCATTTTGCAAGCAGCTGGAAAGAATGTCTAATCAACTAAGATGACAAATGTAAAAAAATCACCAGCAGACAGTTCAAACTGATTTAGTTTTAGTTTAGTTTAGAAACTTGATCGTCCTCACAGCTTTTTAACTTGGTACTTAGTGAGGAGTGCATCATGGGTAGCAGACAACATGTTTATGCTTGGACTCAATAATAATATTTCCTTCTATTTTCCCAATCTCTTCTCCAACTTCTCACACTGCTACAGCTCTACCCAACGTCCCCTCTCTCTCCATGTCTCACTTGATCCCTCCCTATCAGCCTCCCTCTTCCCTCTCAATTCTTTTGTATACCCCTTCTTCCTCGTCTCTCTCTCTCCCTCTCTGAGCTGTTACTGTGGGCCCCAGTAAGATTCAGGTCAGAGACGGGGAGGCGAAGAGAATTTGATTCCAGCCCCCCCGCTGTCCAGACATGTAGTGGGTGACAGATTTAAAGGGAAAAAGTGATGGGGGGAGGAGGGATGGCAACAACGGAAAAAAAACCCTCATCACTTCACCGCCAGCCACCACCTCTTATCATTGCTGCCTTGTCATTTTGGATCTGGTTCAGACACAATCATGGGAAATGCTGCCAGTTGAAGGGTCATAAATAGATATTGTATATTAATGAAAATACAGTAAGTTGAGGAATCATCAATAAATGAATAGAAAACAAAGATTTGGGAATTATAATGTGCAGATACGGTGTGTGGTATTTCATATATGTCATATGTAGATTTTTTTCTCAAATGAGGAAAAGTCACACACCAAAGTTGGGGTTTTAGCTAAAGGGACAAAATGCTCAGTTTGAGAAAAGGAAGACACCCACTCATAACAACACGTGCAGGGCTGCCTCTAGTGGCCATAGTAACTGTGGTGGAAGTAAAGGAGGAAGTCAGGTGACTATGTCAACGTGTGAGGTCAAGGTGGATGGGTCAAACAAACAAAGGACTTTCACCCAGGAAGCCGCTGTTAAGAGTCTCGTGTGAAACTAAAAGTCAATGTTGATTTATGTTACAAACAGACTTAACCCTAACCCATTTAAACCCAAACCACAATCTTTTCCTAAACCTAACCAAGTAGTTACACTACCCTGCATATTGAAAAATTACGCTAAAGCGGTGCCCATTGTGTTAAAAAGTGACACACAAGGCCTGACACAGAGCCCATATGTGACGGGTTATGAGTGACAACATCTTGCATAAATGCGACATCAAGATTTGGTCAGACACAAATCATCTCTTGCCATGTCGATATTTTAACACATTTGACATATTATGTCCTCTTAAAAGATTGTTTAACCTTCTTTGCATTTAACATGTAATTAAGTTAAAAAAAAATTCAACAGTGGTTAATGGCTTACTCTATAGATTTTATTTTACTTCCATACAGTTGCACGACTGAGAAATTAACAGAATATCACTGAGATATCCTCACTTTTAGTCCCTGTATGGATTAAGCCCAAAAATGCTTTGACATAATGCAATGTAACAGTGTCTTTTTGTAAGACTTTCCCTCTCCAGAAAAAAACCACATCTTCTCAAATTCCATACCCTCAGTTTGTAACACAGGATTTATGTTGTAAATTTCTCGACTCCAAACCTAACCCAAGATAACTCTCACCTTAGCTTCTACTGTCGCTCCACAAGTCGCAGGAAAAAATCCAGATGGTCGACTGCCTCTGCCTTAATCGAGTTCGGCACAAAAGGCGGATGCTGATCATCCGTCACTGCAGTCAGAACTGTCTTACTGGAAACAATCCTGTGTTCCATTGTCTGGGGTTCTCCTTCGGAGAGTGCCGTCACACATATCAGATGCAAACCTCTCTGGATGTGGGGAATTATGCCAGTCACAAGAGGTAGGATGGGAAATTGAAGAATGCCCAATTCCTCCACATAAACTGGAGCTGTCAACAGTGCTGAAACACTTAGCTCCTCTGCTAAAATACATATATGTCATGGTGACAACAGTGTGTCAGGAAGGCATGTGTTTGGCCTTGGCTGCTAAAATAGCCAGGAGCCTTCTGCTGTTGTCTCACAGGCACCTAATCTCCATCAGTAGTAGTGTACACCCAGTGTACAGTACACCCTGCAGAGTTGATGTCTTGCTGGGTTCCGTCCCACCAGAGATGGGCAAAAATACATCAAAATGTATTTTGATACAAAATACCCCTCAAATAAATGTATTCAAATAAAATACAAAATACTGGTGCCAGAAAATGTAACAAAATACAACACATGTATTTTGTATTTAAAATATAGGAAATACTTTCCGTTTTCTCACAATTTGGTATAGCAGAGCATTCAGGTTTGGGCTATATAATGTACACAAAGCTCTGGTGAAGCCCACAAAAAGGAAGAACAGTCACAGACATGTTGTCCACCTGGCCAACTGTAGAATGCCAATTCTGGTCGCACCAGAATGCATGAGCACATCATGGTTCCAGACCATGGTACGGCTGCTAGCGGGGAAACCGTGGCAGCTCCTATGCTGCAGAGATGCACTGTTGTAGCCGGACAGTGAAATCCTGGCGATAGGCCAGCAGTGGTGCACCTCCTGCAGTGGTGTGCGCTGTCCAAACGCTGTAGGCCCTAATAATACAGCTTGTTACCCAGGTAGATGGTTGAAGACAGCCTCGGATCTCAAGTCATGTCCCTTGCCTCGCATGTTAACCTACCTTCAAACGTTGGTGGATAACAATTTTCCCTCAGCAGTTAAAGTGTATGCTGTATGGAGCAAAATCCAGGTCAATAGTATTGATCATTTGAAAAAAAAAAATGTAACCTTAAAGTTCAAGTTGTGGTCTGGTTTTGTATTCAAAATAAAAATAAGTGAATGAAAAGTTGGGTTGAATATAATTTTGATTCAGTTCTGGAATTTTTTTGAATACATTATTTTTTTAATTTTTCACTTTCATATATATTTAGACATTTGAAGTCTTCTATTTTTCACTTTCACATTTTAATCTTTTTTTTTCGGTTTCAAATCGTTTTGTCACTTTCAGATCGTTTTTTTTCAGTTCAGACTTTTGACCCTGATCTGGCGTGGGGGGCGTGGCATCAACTGAGAGGGGCGTGTAATCATGAGTGACAGCATAACAAAGA
This sequence comes from Anarrhichthys ocellatus, assembly GCF_004355925.1. Lineage (NCBI taxonomy): Eukaryota > Metazoa > Chordata > Actinopteri > Perciformes > Anarhichadidae > Anarrhichthys > Anarrhichthys ocellatus. Next base: position 2,198,493 of record NW_022280094.1, read on the forward strand.
AGGCTGACGACCTTCCTTAACCCCGTTGCCTTCAGGCAACGTAGGCACCGTGAGAATTATGATTCAACACTTTTTGTACACAATATTCACGTGAATGCAGTGGGGGGAAAACACTCTGGTTCGATTAGTCTTTCGCCCCTATACCCAGGTCGGATGACCGATTTGCACGTCAGGACCGCTACGAGCTTCAACCAGAGTTTCTTCTGGCTTCGCCCTGCCCAGACATAGTGTGACAGGAGTTCTGGACAGGACCCAACAGCAAGACCACAGACAGGATTGAGGTAAAGAAAATACTTTATTTAAAACTACACAGATGGCAGGATCGTCTGTGTGATTCCCGTGGATCGACACCGGAGGGCAAGCAGATCGACTGTGTGATTCCCGTGGATCGACACCGGAGGGCAGGCAGATCGACGGTGTGATTCCCATGGATCGACACCGGAGGGCAGGCAGATCGACAGGCACTCGAGGCAGAAGATGGTGCAGGGAATGAAGATGGATCGGGAAGAAGACGGTCCGGGGTTGAAGCTGGTACGGGGTTGAAGCCGGTGGTAGACGGTATGGACTGACAACCCAAGACTGCAGGACCAGGGTTGATATAGTGCCAGGGGATGATTAGTGGGATAAGAATCTGGAGTGCAGAGGAAAATCACAGAGCACATGGCACACAATAACAAACAGGGGAATGACAGAACACATGAGGAGAGGAGATCAGGGGAAACAGAGGTAACACACAACGGGTCAGACAGGGATCCTGACACATAGTTCACCATCTTTCGGGTCCTATCGTACAAACTCACGCTCCACCTTGCCCAGGTGGTGTGGTTGGGGCGCACTGAGGACAGTCCGCCCCGGTCGACAGTCGCGCCGGGAGCATGGGGCCCCGTCCCTCCCTGAAGGGGAGTGGGCACAGTGAGCAGTTACTCCACGGGGAGCGCTGTAAAGCACCCAGCCGGAGCCGCAAGCCTTTCCGAGCCGACCTAGAGCCGGTCGCGGCGCACCGCCACGGAGGATATGCGCCCGGGGGGCGGGGATCGGCTCAATTAAAATGTGTTAGAGGTCTGCGGCGATGTCGGCAACCCACCCAACCCGACTTCAAACACGGACCAAGGAGTCTAACGCACGCACGAATCAGAGGGTGAAGCAAACCCCGTGAGGCAATGAAAGTGAGGGCCAGCGTGCCGGGTGAGGTGGGCCCACCACCGGCCCGTCTCGCCCGCACCGTCGGGGAGGTGGAGCGTGAGTGGGTGCGATAGGACCCGAAAGATGGTGAACTATGCCTGGGCAGGGTGAAGCAAGAGGCCCGTAGCAGTCCTGACGTGCAAATTGGTCGTCCGTCCTGGGTAGAGGGGTGAAAGACTAATCAAACCAGTTACTGGTTCCCTCCGAAGTTTCCTTCAGGATAGCTGGCGCTCAGAGTTTTTTCCCCACTGTATTCACGTGAATATGGTGCATAGAAAGTGTTGAATCATAATTCTCGCGGTGCCTACGTTGCCTGAAGGCAACGTGGTTGAGGAAGTCCTCAGCCTTCTTTGTTATGCTGTCACTCATGATTACACGCCCCCCACGCCGGATCAGGGCCACAAGTCTGAACTGAAAAAAACGATCTGAAAGATTTGAATCTGAATATATAAAATCTGAAAGTGAAAAATATAAGACCTCAAATATCAAAATATATATGAAAGTGAAAAATGAAAAAATATATATTGTGATGAACCCAGTTGGCCCAGCGCAATCCTTGTCCATTGAGAAAGGCCCATGACCTGTGATCGCCGTTGTTCTGCGTCATACGTTTCTATTAGTGAGGATGGAGGCACAGTAATTTTACAGCCAAATGTTCTGTTCTCTCTATTCTCGTTTCTACATTTAAATGGCTTATAAATCTGCTTTTGGTTGGTAATTGTTTTACTTGAAGTATTTTCCTTTCCATCTTATCAAAATGAAGTAAAAGAGGTATCCCACCAACTCTGCTCAGTGCACGCTTTGTCTCAGTATGTTGTACCGCACGGCAAAAGGCAGACACAGCAGCTGTTCATTTATTATGAAGGGCATTTGCAAGACGAAGCTCTGTCGCATCACATTTGCCATCACACATGCCTACAGTGCAGCGGGAGTGGAGCCTGTAGGGCGCCCTGTTGTGTAACAGACTTGGAATGGTATTGAAGGAGACGACTCAGAGGATAGTTTTCCAGCATTTATTCGCTGCAGAAGACAACATAAACCACATTAGTTTCTTCCTGGTCTCACTCTCTCTTTATACATCCGCTCACTCATCAGTACGAAACACCACTGTCTGGGGAAGTCGGGACTAACAGCGACATCAAGTGGACAAAACAAACAACTACATGAGGTGGAATGATTAACAGAACCCGCGAAAATTATAACGTTAAACAAAGGAAAATACATACCTGCAGAAGACAACATAAACCACATTAGTTTCTTCCTGGTCTCACTCACTCTTTATACATCCGCTCCTAAACATGCAAGACAACATAATTCACACAAAGGCATGCCAAAGTATCTGCATCGTTACGTTATATGACAGGGCAGCCTGACGTAAAAGTAAATGGCGCCAAAATGGCTAACTGAAACAGCCACTAAACTTATATTTTCCACAGTCAAAACGGCACGTAACAGCTTCATAAGGTCATCGCCTTAGCAGTTACTAAAGTACGTAACGTAAACAGTTACATTCCCGAAGAAAACAACAAAACAGTGCAACGACATTATTCCACACAACTTACCCTCATCAGTACGAAACACCACTGTGAGGGGAAGTCGGGACTACGGGGGCCACACAGCAATTGCGTATTCTCATTTCATTCCTCGTGTTATCGCTTGCCTGTACTTACCCTGTCTCTCTGTGCCTCCAGGATCATTCTCTCCGGTTCCCCAGCCTGCCTGCCTCGCCAACTCATTCTCCAACATGTCACGCTCCCACTCCGCTTTACCGGCCTTGCCTTGCTCGGCTCCGTGATCCACCATCGCCCTCTCACCCTCGGTCTCTGCTGCTCCAGCTTAACCTCTTGCCATTCTCACCACCCATTATCCCTGAAATAAACCTTTCACTTATTTTACTCCCCTTGTCTCTGTCTGCATTTGGGTCCCAACCTAAAGCCCGTCACAGAACGATCTGGCCATCATGGACCCAGTAGACCCAGATTCTCTCTCTCTCGCCTCACAGGGTGCTCTCGTGGGCCATCTTGACCAGCTTCTCCGGGATGTTGTGGAGTCTCTCAAATACCTCTCTGCAGACGTGGGCCAGATTGGACAGCAGCTCTACCAGATTTCCACACAGCTTTCCTCTCCAGCCCCGGAAACTCCAGCAATTCCCCCTGCTCCGTTCCAACCCCGGGCCAAGCTAGCTTTCCAGCCTCGGGAGCCAAACGTTCCCATGCCGGACCGCTACGCTGGAGACCTGGGGACATGCAAGTTTTTCTTAACGCAGTGTTCTTTAGTATTTGAGCACCAACCCTCTATGTATATCATAGGTAGATCTAAAATTGCTTTTATTATGGGAATGATCTAAGCTTCTAGTGTGGGTGACTGTGACTCAGTGGTAGTGTCAAGATTGACCACCAAGCTGCTGTGAGTTTATCTATTGAGTCTTCTCAGACACGTGGTAAATTGAGAGAGCAACCACGTAGTGCCCTATGGGTTGTGAGAGTAGTTCCGTAAATGAGTTTACTAGTTAAGATTTTGTCATTGATGTATTTATTACATGTTTCCGTCGACATTCGTTACAACTTTGTACCACTAAAAGATTCAGTGCCGGTAATCAGTACCTGAAGATTGGACAGCAGGTTCCTGATAAAAGGTACTTAAGTGGCATTTACACCATTTAAATACATAGTACGTCATTTGCAATACATGATGCCAAATGTTTCAAATTTCTTTCTACACCATACAGATGTTAAAAAATGTAATGCATGTGATCAGGAATGATCACATGAAGCTTGGGGTGGGAGGACAACAAAATGAAGCAATGAAGGTGCAGCCAGTAGTACCAGCAAGAACTGCAATGTACTTTCACCCCTGGATAACATGAAAAATTTCTTTTGAAAAACAAAAAAAAAGTGCTTCAGTTACTCCACAGACATATGAACAGATTAAGCATTCATATACAGAGCGGGACAGGGTGTTGTTAGATGTGTTCTGGCTTCTTTTTGTAGTCCGAGTAGTATTGAGATGCGGTCTGGGAACCCCACTGACAAGCATTTAGGTTGTCTAACTGCTTGTGAAACAATGTGGCCATACACTTGGTTTGGAGATTGCTCTACATATAAATCAAAGATATCACCATGAACAAGTTTCATTGTAAACTGCCTGCCTTAGGAATCTGTCTGTCCTTTCCTTGTCTGTCAAATACAGAGCTGATTACCCCTGCTCCATCCAAATTAAAAAATACCACCAATTATCATATTTCTATCATATTTCTTTAGTTCATACACTGAAGTAATATGAAGCAGAAATGAAAATGTGGTTTTCTGACATTGCATCTGGAATATCATGTTGATGTCCATAGATTTTGATAAACTCTATCCATCTACCCAGCAGTTCTGTGTAGCATCTCTGACTAGCACACAGATATAATATTGCCCCATCTAAACATCTCACTTTCAAAGGGAATTAGCCCAAAAAATGTTCCCAAAATGATGATTTTTTTCCTTAATAGACTGTGATAGCATTTACACAGACTTGCACACTGTTTGCTGCCCGAGGCACATACAGTAGGAACATATACCATTCCTCGAAGACACACTCAAATGCAGAGACAATTTCTCAGCTCCATCTTACTGTTTTCAGTTATCTGTCAGCTTGCTTCTTCAACCAGTAACAGATAGGTGCCGAAGGTTGCACATATACTTCACAACTAACAGACAGGTCCAGCTTGCGACCTAACTCCTCACATCAAAGCAAACAAACAAATCAAATCCAGACTTGTCTGGCTCGTCTCGGTCACCTTAAAATGAGCCTCACCTTCAGCAAGACACATTTATTATGGTCTCTCGTGGCTGATATCCCTCGTCTAACTCTTCTGAGGAGCTAAGGTTAATGACTTGCAATCATCGCCACCCGTCCTGGCCAACCCCAGAGGGCAGGTGCCATCAGCTCTTCCCTTCTCAGGTCAGCCCCTCCTCCACCGACTAATCCAGCTCAAACGCTGAGGACAGCACGGTTTAAGGAAAAGAAGACAGAGTAAGGTAAGTGGTGGATTACATTACACTACAGTCATTTAGCAGACGCTTTTATCCAAAGCGACTTACAATTCAGAGTCTATCACATTTCTACACCGTAGGCACAGCTACAGGAGCAATTTTGGGGTTAAGTGTCTTGCTCAAGGACACATTGACATGCGACTGGCAGAGCCTGAGCCGGGGATTGAACCACCGACCCTCTGATTGAAAGACGGCCCTGCTATCTACAGTCGCTTCTGTGTCGTGGATGGTGTGGGTGGAAAGGTTGGCGAGTCAGAGAGGAGAAAGAGAGAAAGAGGGACGGACAACCGTGATGGTGGATAAGACTCAATTTGGAAAACTGTGTACTAGGAAATAACAGTTTTTTGCCCCATCATGTCATCCAGCAAGGGCACCTACGTGCCAGCCCACTGGCTATAGACTGGAAGGGAGGAATGCGTGTTTGGTGTGTTTGTGTATGTGTGTGCGTGTGCGTGTGTGTGTTTGAATGGCCAACCCCCTACTTTTTTCCATGTGGGATTTACTTGGTCTGCAGTTAATAGGTGATAAAGTTCAAAGGGGGAGGGAAGGGTGGTGGGATTAAAGATGGAGGGGGAGGTTTTGGAGAGGCTGTTTATCCAACCACGGACAGACAGACAGGCAGGAGTTCAGTGGTGTTGATGCTGTGGATGCTAGGCCCTCTGCTGGCCGGAGTTCAGCCATGGTAGAGTAAGATAATGACATAAAGAAGTTGATTGTGTTTCTTTGACTCTCTTTCTCACAGTCACACATATTGGTCTTTTGGTTTCCCTTTTTAAATTGGAATTGAACCACTTAGTTGGTTTAGTGATGGACTGCTTACATCACTGATTTACAGTTCTGATTTTGAGAAAGCTTGGCAGATTTCATGTTAGATATATAATACATGCCAAGTGTAAAATAGTGTCAGCATCCTCTTTGGACATGGTCATTGTTTGAAGTTCAAATGACAGAAAACAGAAAAATAAAATACCTAATACCAATAGTAAGGAATATCATGGAAATCAGTTTGCTGTGATGGTAAATAGTATATGGACTTTTAGTCATTACAGTACATGTCATTCATCCATTCATATACTGATGGCAAGGTGCCACCTGCCTATCAGGACTAAATATTCACACCACAATTTGGGGTTAAGTGTATTGCCCAAGGACACATCAACATGGTCTAGAGGAGTCGGGGATGGGACTACTGATCTTTCGATTGAAAGACAACCCGCTCCACCTCTGAGCCACAGGTATTGTCTGGGGCATTGATTATCAGAATGTTTATACAGCTTAAACCGCTGGTGTTTAATGGATTGAAGGCTGCACTGAAGTGAAGCCTTTTTCTGCTACTCTTACAGTTGCCAGGTCATCAAAATCCACAAAGCTCCCCCAAATATTGTTATATTTTTACGATCAAGGCATTTTTGTAGAACATGTGCTCAGAAGTTCCTTTGTCAATATTGCACCCCTCAATTCTACTTAAAACGCTAACATGCTATATGCAGAACTGCCACAATAGACGTGAAGTACTACTGCCATGAACTACTACTGTCCATCTAGTTATACACAAATACCTGCAACTCCAAGATGTAATCACACTCTGCTTTTGGCATCCAAACAATACATATTATCATCCCTTCTGAGTTTAATGTTTTTTTTTGGTATCTGACTAGTCCCTACATGTAAATACAGTATGTGTATAATTGAAAAATTACAGCATCAGTCTATTCAGGAAATTAGCAATAACGACATCTGCTCACGTTCAAATGACAAAGCCCTCTACTACCTGATGTGCCAGACGGTTTGTTACACAGAACCATCTGAAAAGCCGTCATTGGAAACTGTTTGGAAAAGGGAAGGCACTTTATAAAAATACTTGGCAGATGATTGGATTAACCATCTGTCAATCACACTCTTACCAAGCCAGTCAGAAGAAGGGCCAAAACATTGTTCCATAGAGAAAGGTCTTCAGTGCCATTCTTTGTTTCTTTTCGACGAAAAAATACTCTCATCCGACATAACTGATGCTATTGCAACATATGAAGCTGTAGCCTAAGTTCAGTCAGGAAGACTATACTCTCGCATGCCTAAACCTGTATATTTCTCATACATCAGCCATTCACTTCTCATGCATGCTCACTCATTATTTCCTTGCTGTCATCGTTCGAGCCTGTCAATCATGATATCAGCTATTTGGACCAGCTGGTCTCCTCTATCCAACCCTATGCCACCCTCCACCTCCCCATCACTGCCCAGTCTTCGCAGATTCATCATCTTCATCATCTTCATCAACTCATCATTCTATCAGCCACCGCCACCACCAGTGTCTGGACTCCACGGGGGGGGTTATCTTGCTGCTGCTCAGGGCAGACGACCCTCCATTACAAATCTCCCCGTAGAGTCCAAGCGCCAAAGACTCTGTGAAGACTTTATCATCACATATCATCCGTTAATAATAAACAATTATCTTTTCTCCATCTGACTTGTCTCTCCTGATTGAACTATGTTTACCTCTTTAGCCACCAGTGTAGTTCATTTCAACCATGGATTAAATTGCCTGGTGGTTATGTCTCTCTTTGACTAATCCAGTGAAATATATTCCTTCCCATCACGCAGCAAGTCCCAACTACATGCCCTCTCACCCTGGTGTCTCTCAGTCCATCCCGTCTCACTCATGGGTCGCGTCTCTGGGTGTCACAGCGGACTGCTGGGTACTGTGATGGGTGGATGTGCCGGGCAGCTCACTACTGCCGCTGCTGATCCTCTCAGCTGGTGATGATACCTGCATGTCATCAGTCCTGGCACCCTCTGCCAACTTCACCGGGAGGCTGAAAATTAAACAGGGGCTCCCTTCCCTGCTTGTGTCCCAAGGAAACATGTGTGTGGTGTGTCTGTGTGTGGTAAAGTACAGAAGTGCTTTTATACTGTGAGTGGAATGTGTGTGTGTGTGTGTGTCTGCTTCATTTTTGGCATTGAGCTTGCACTTTCAGTGCGACTCTTAACTTATTTCTGTGGCATCATACAATAAATACTAGTTGCATGTATTCATGTGGCCTTGTTGTAAGGTGTGACCTGATGTGTGCTAAACAAACAGAAACCGACAGGCATTCCTCACTTTCTCCCTCTTCTTTCCTACTCCTACCACTTGGCTTCTCTGACCTCCAAAACTTCTCTGCAGACAGCAAAAACACCACCAAGTTGTCAAGAAATACTGGTGAAAATGCAAATACAGACACAATTCAGTGAGTACACACACAATCACAGCAGGCTGTTGTTTATGAACATTGAGAATACGTACATCTACAATTATGGCTGCACTTCTACATATTTCAAACATGAACAATGGGTCAACTGACTGTGTGCAAAACTTGTTCTCACAACCAACTCATCATATATACCCTTTATTGTTTATAGTGGCACTATACTTAAAACTATGACGCTCTAGGTTCCCTTCTAGCATCGGTTCCAGACGTGTCGGGGACGGCATGTCAGGTTTTACTTGCTACATGCATAGCGTCTTTTCGAAATAAACTTGCCAAGCAGTTACTTTTTCTTTAGAATTACTTATATAGCAAAAGTACTTTGTTAGGTTTAGGCAACAAAAGTACTTAGTTAGGCTTAATAAAAGATTGTGTTTTGGGTTAAAATAAGTAGGTACCCTTGTTACGTAACTGGCATAAGTAAAGTAAGTTAGTTACTTAACAAAACGAAGGTTAAATAAGGCATGTTGATTTGGATTCACACAGGACACAAACAGCAGTCTCGTGGGTAAAAGTCCTGTATTAGTTTTACCCATCGCACCTTCCCTCCCTTCAGCTCCATGGGGACTTCCTCGCTCTTTTTAATACCTCAGTCATTCTGAACATCTGATACTGATGCTGATGGGTCTACATTGGAGTTAGTTTGAAGCCCAGTGTTTCTCATATGGGGGCTAAAGAATCCCTCTGTGCATCCGAGGGGCACTGACCTAGCATACTTGACGAGTTTGGAGTCAGACCAGGTTGGTGTGGAAAATGAAAGATGTAGCTTGTAGTGACAAAACCTATTAAATGAATTTGAATGCCTGTGAAAAGTAGGAAACCTAACACATCCGTCATTACAACTTGTACAAACAGCAATCTTTTAGCCAGGAGACCGCTGATGGTTGCCCATGTGAAACGAGAAGTAAAAGTTGATTTATTTGCCACGTAACTAACTTGCTTACGGTTATTTAAACCCAAACGACAATCTTTTCCTACACCTTACTAAGTTATTTTATTGCCTAAACCCAACTGAGTAGTCTTGTGAAGATGGAAGTTTATTTTGAAAAGACCGTATACATGTAACAAGGGGAAATTGACACGTGTTGCTGGTTTGCATAGAACAATGCACGAAAAATGAGGAGTAATTTTTCGTAAGATATTATTCCAACCTTTGTATGAGAATATGTTGCATAGTTACAATGTCCACAGGGAAAGAAACACAAGCAGTCAGACTATCAAACAGAGTGTAAACAAACCTCTTAATCACATCATCTTACTCACTCAGTTTGAAGGCATTAATATCTCACTGCATATGACAACTGTTAACATATACAAGAAGTTGTAAACTGTGATGTATGTTTAAAGGAGACATTTTGGATAATCATTTTACATTTCACCGTTGTTTTTCCATCTGATTAAGTTTTGCTAACCTGACAGTTTTTTAAAAACACATCTGAACATCTGACTACTAGCGCTTCCTGTCATTCCAATGATGTAACAATGTTCCAAAATCTCAGCAAATACTTTGGTACAAAGCAAAAACATTGCTGAAAGGACTAAATATGATCCAAGGCCATGGTTACACTGGTCTTTTTAATGAGACTTTTGTCATCCAAACATGCTGTACAAACTGTCAAGTCTATATACTTCAGATCGGATATTGTGAATGAATATCGAACATTTTCTGATTTTGCTTTTTCAAAATAAAAGCTTTTAAATAACGGGGCACTTTTATTGTGTCGAATATAAAGGAAAATGTGTTTCTCAGTGAATTAGCAGAGTGTTGTTAGTGGTTATTCTTCAATAAAAGAAGTCTACTACTGCAGGGAGGAAGAGTAACTTAAGGGGACTTTTACTGTGAAGAATTTATAGGAAATGAAATGTGTTCATCCACCATTTAACAGCCACTCCTTTGACCACTAAATATATCAGATGGGTTGCATTGAACCGTTAAGTGTGGACACAAATATGCGGACACAGCGATCACAGAGTTCCTATCTGGCGCCACATATCACAAAAGTCACATTAAAAAAGAAAATGTAACCATGGCCCAAGTTTAGCATGAAAGGTTATTCTTCACCTTGAAAACAGTTGTTGAACAAAATCTTAACTCATGGTTTCTGTTTACGACCATTTGTTATCATATGAGCGAATACTTTGGTCATGTAACTACAACTGAGCCAACAATTCATTCACTTTTGGATACTGCTAGATTTAAGTGGACATTGAGTCAGAACTGTTTTGTAAAACAAATTGTTGTAATAAACTGGACAGATTTCAGGGCATTAGTCAAAGGCAACCCACCTTTCTTGCAGCCACTGCCGTGAGTAAAAATGTGCACATTACCTCCATAGGCCTAGTCCTCAAAATGGATCCAATTTACACTTCCTGCTCAGCACTTCATTTTTATGTCCAGCCCTTGACAAAACAACGACAGAGCTTTTATGCAATGGTTTGGGGTGACTTAGTAGTCAAAAATCCTAATAAAACACTTGCTCTGATGACGAATTTACCATAACCACACCAAGTACTTTGAAGGTGACCTGTGTTTTATCTGTGCTCATTCTTATTTTTCCCTGCAGGTGTATGGAAAATGAGTTATGGCAGAGATGGGAGTGAGGGGCGTGTGAAGGGCAGGGTTTTAAAGGGCCGGCAGAGCAAGGACAGGAGGTCTAAACTAATGAAAGGTTGAAGGGCAAAAGGCACACAGAGCAAATGAAATGGTTTGAAACATGTATGCAGAAGAGACTCACAGAGAAAGAAAGGTAGGAGAGCAAATTGCAGAGCTTTGCACTACGCTGTATCTGGAGTTTCAAGTTTAATCAGCAAATTTATGCAAAACTGACTCGAACATCTACAGTTTTAAATCACAGCGCATTACAATGCAGTTAAATCGAACTGTGTTCAAATAGAAAAGAATAAAATCTCATAAATGCCATCGAAGGAGGAGTTAATTTCATACAAAGGTGTGTGAACTTAAAGAAAAAATCTTAGGTCAAGGGATACATACACACATGAAGGGAGAAAATATCAATACCAACTGAAAACAGCAACACATTAGAGGAGAGGAACAAAACCAATGGCAAAAAATGCTTCCATTGTTATGTTTAACTGTAAGCATTATTGTCCTCAAAGACATCACAAAGTGTAATATGGGACAACGCATATACATATACACGTTCTAATACATAATTTGTTTTCTACAGTCAAATCTATTTACATCCCTTTAATTGTCCTTTATCAGCTTCCAATGTTATTTTTATGAGTTCAGCCTTCACCCTGACTTAAAGTATTCCAACAGTGTTTAGAAAATGTAATTCTGTTCTTTATTCATATTAAGACCTTTACAAGAACCCACTGACACTTCAAAAACCTTTGGAAACTTTCAGTGTTAAATCGTTTTCTGTTGGTAGCTTTAAATATCCACATCACAGTGATGATGATGTTCAGGTCTTTGTATCACCAAACATTATGGTTAAAGGACAGCTATACAAATGTGAGTAGTAAACTCAGGTCTACTTTTCAACTTGAATCCAGTATATTGCTACTTACAATACCCAAAATCTGTCTGCTCTTCCTACTCACAAAATATACAAGAGCCATAGTGTTGAATGTCCCATCTTTTAACAATGTTCCTAGTTGGTATCTGAAATACATTTTAAGTTGTTAAATTCTAATAGAGACATCAAAGTTGTATTGTAAACATTGTATGAATGCATGTAAAAACTTGTTTCCATTGGATACATTTGTCCAACATGTCCTCCCATTTTGATTGAATGGCTACCGATGTAGCAGATATGTTATTGTGTTAAGGATATATTGTCATAACCATTTACGAAAAGCTCCTCCCTGTTTTGGATTTGGCATTTTTCTTATGGTGTGAGTCTAGTGAGAATTTGAATATGGTAATTCCTAGTTTGTATAACTTTTCGATCCAAATCTACATCCAGTACTTTCTTGTAGTCTCCAGTCATCATCAAATTATTGTCATGCAGTGTTTTATTCTTGTAACACATCATAAAGGCCTTCATCAAAATTAGGTGTGATTAGTTTTATTGATATTCAAAATTATCGATTACGACATCTTGTATAATAAATCTATCTGCGTGTTATGTTGAATAAAAAAAGTAAAAATAACACAAGAGCAACGGAAATGGAGGGACAGAGAAACAAACATACAAACAAAATGTACCACTCAGTCTACAGGAAAAAATTGCTGACATTGTACGTTTCTGCAAACCATACAAGGCTGATATGAAACATATTACATGAAAATATAATTATACAATGTAAATAACAAAATTAAATAAAGAACAGAATATATGGCATTCTTTTGGCAGCATATGAGCAGCAAGTTTTTTTTTTACAGACGTCCAAATGCAAGCATCACAACCAATTTATAATCTGAAAAACTCTGCTGTTAATAAATTAACAGGTTTGACATATAAATTAATTTAAGGTGTTACGCCAGAAAATAATATCTGGATTCATATAAAGTTCATCATTCACATATAACCTATACGCAATCAAATGCATCTTTTTACCTTATTGTTTTCCATCCATTTTTCCATCCATTTTCCTCCGCTTATCCGGGGTCGGGTCGCGGTGGCAGCAGGCCAAGCAGGCTGACCCAGACTTCCCTCTCACCGGCAACATGTTCCAGCTCATTCTGGGGGATCCCGAGGCGTTCCCAGGCCAGCTGGGAGATGTAATCTTTCCAGCGTGTTCTGGGTCTTCCCCGGGGTCTCTTCCCAGTTGGACGTGCGTGGAAAACCTCCAGTGGGAGGCGTTCAGGAGGCATCCTAATTAGATGCCCGAACCACCTCAGCTGACTCCTTTCGACGCGAAGGAGTAGCGGCTCGACTCCAAGCTCCCTCCTGATGACCGAGCTCCTTACCCTATCTCTGAGGCTGAGCCCGGCCACCCTACGGAGGAAGCTCATATTGGCCGCTTGTAGCCGCGACCTTGTCCTTTCGGTCATGACCCAGAGTTCGTGACCATAGGTGAGGGTAGGAACGTAGACCGAGTGGTAAATTGAGAGCTTCACCAAGATGGTCCGGTGCAGCGCCTGCTTTACTGCTGCAGCCTCACCGATCCGCCTGTCGATCTCCCGCTCCATCTTACCCTCACTCGTGAACAAGACCCCGAGATACTTGAACTCCTTCGCTTGAGGTAGGCACTCAGTCCCCACCTGGAGGGAGCAATCCACCGGTTTCCGGCAGAGAACCATGGCCTCAGATTTGGAGGTGCTAACTCTCATCCCCGCCGCTTCACACTCAGCTGCAAACCGCCCGAGTGAATGCTGGAGGTCACGATCTGAGGAGGCTAACAGGACCACATCATCTGCAAACAGCAGAGAGGCGATCCCGAGACCCCCTAACCTGACGTTCTCCACCCCCAGGCTGCGCCTAGATATCCTGTCCATGAAAGTCACGAACAGGACCGGAGACAAAGGGCAGCCCTGGCGGAGGCCAACGCCCGCCGGGAACGTGTCTGACTTATTGCCGAGAATGCGGACACAGCTCCTACTGCAGTCGTACAGAGACCGGATCGCCGTTGTAATAGGTCCGGCACCCCATACTCCCGCAGCACCCCCCACAAGAACCCCCGAGGGACCCGGTCAAAAGCCTTCTCCAAGTCCACAAAGCACATGTAGACTGGTTGGGCAAACTCCCAGTACCCCTCCAGTAGTCTTGCGAGGGTAAAGAGCTGGTCCACTGTTCCACGGCCGGGACGGAATCCGCATTGCTCCTCTTGAATCTGAGGTTCGACAAACGGTCGGAGCCTCCTTTCCAGCACCCTGGCATAAGCCTTCCCCGGGAGGCTGAGTAGTGTGATACCCCGGTAATTCAAGCACACTCTCCGGTCCCCCTTTTTGAAGATGGGAACCACCACCCTGGTCTTCCAGTCAATGGGTACTGATCCCGACCCCCATGCGACATTGAAGAGGCGTGTCAGCCAGGACAGCCCAACCATGTCCAGCACTTTCAGCATCTCAGGGCGGATCTCATCCACCCCTGGCGCCTTGCCACCAAGGAGCTTTTTAACTACCTCAGCGGCCTCTGCCAGGGATATGGGTGGGCCTCCCCCTAGATCTTCAGGCGCTGCCTCCTCTACAGAGGACATGTTGGTCGGGTTTAGGAGTTCCTCAAAGTGCTCTTTCCACCGCCCGATGATGTCCCCCGTCCGGGTCAGCAGTTCCCCCCCCCTGCTAAGAACAGCCTGGGGTAAGCCCTGCTTTCCCTTCCTGAGCCGTCGGATGGTTTGCCAGAACCTCCTTGAGGCCAACCGAAAGTCCTTCTCCATGGCCTCCCCAAACTCCTCCCATGCCCGAGTTTTAGCATTCGCGACCACTGCAGCTGCAGCCCTTCTGGCCTGCCGGTACCTGTCAGCTGCTTCAGGAGACCCCTGGGCCAACCAGGCCTTGAAGGTCTCCTTCTTCAGCTTGACGGCTTCCCTCACCGGGTTCTCGGGTTGCCGCCACGACAGGCACCGATGACCTTCCGGCCACAGCTCCTAGCGGCCACAATAGAGGCTTTGAACATGGTCCATTCGGATTCCATGTCCCCAACCTCCCTCGGGATGTGGGAGAAGTTCTTCCAGAGGTGGGAGTTAAAGACCTTCCAGACAGGGTCCTCCGCCAGACGTTCCCAGTTCACCCTCACTACACGTTTGGGCTTGCCGGGTCTTTCCAACCGGTTCCCCCGCCATCTGATCCAACTCACCACCAGGTGGTGATCAGTTGACAGCTCTGCTCCTCTCTAACAATTGGTCTTAAATTTTTGTTGAGGAAGCAGCCATGTCCCCAAACTATCCTCTCTTTCCTAGACAATGTCCTCAGAAGAAGATGATTCCTAGTCTCCTCTGAAAGGTTGTGCTCCTTCTGGAAGTATTTTTGAACCTGCTCTTCCACGGCTTTGCCTCAGACCTCAGCTATGCCAGTGATAATGAAAATATGACTCATCGATCTGTACTGAAGATCACATGAAATTTAATTTCCATTCTGCAGAAAGACACCAACAATGCTCATGCTTCTTGAGGGTTTCTTTCATCAATTTGTGAACAGTTAAAAATAAAGCATGATATCAAATAATAATAATAATAATATTAATAATAATCATCATAATCACAATCACAATAATAGTATATCAGTTTTTCCAACATCCCTTGATGCTATAATTTGAGGTTGAAGTAAAATGATTTATTCATAGCATTATTAAAACAGCTCCCATTATTTGTTTTCCATCACGACAGTGTGTATATCATACGTCCTGGTAACCGTTTCTCAAACGTCATCTTTTCAACTCGTGTAGCTGTATATTCATAGCTCACTACTCGACTGGACTCAGTAAAGCTGGTAACGTTCAGCTGTGACAATCTTTGGGTTGCGTGAAACGGACTATAATTAGGCTGCTGCAAACAGAAACATTAAATAAAGAAAGATTTTAACACTGAAAGCCTAACCCATGAACATTCTATTTATTAGGCCTTTTGTAATTGAAGATTAAATTGCATATATGATAATTCATTTGTATCACATTTGATACGTCAGGCATTCGTAGCAATTAATTGAATACAAAAATTTTTTTTTAAACCAAAACATACTTTTTCATTGCATTTGGAAATTTTTTGTTCCAAACTAACCGTTTAACATTTAATTGTTGTGTTCTTTTGCTGTGCTGTTTTTATTGGATGCTTCAAACTTCTTCTTCATCTATCTATTTCTGCACTGGTTCATATTGTCCTCATTACTACAATCTTCATATAAAAATACACACAAAAAAAATTGCCACTTAGAATCTCCATATAAAGCGGGGCGATATGGCCAAAATCTTCAATCATGATCATTTCATATATCATGACAATATAGCATGTTTTTTGGTAATTCAATAAATAGTCTATGAAATAATCACATGGCTTTGTATACTCTGGTGTGAATTAAATACTTAACCAATGAACATTACTGAGTATGTTCTGATTTAATTGAGAACTTAAGTGCAAAATACTCATATTTTCTGAGAAATTCGAGTTAGTATATGCTTATTATCAATTAAGACAATTGTGTATCTCAATATCTCATTTTATTACAATATCCATTGAAATATGACAAATTACCATATCATCACCTAGCCTGAATATAACAGATATTGATAGCTAAGCTATTGTTTTGGTGAAAATTAAAGAAAAAGAAAATTGCTGGCAAGTTAGCAATCCAACAAATATTCAATTTCAATTGCAAGTTGCATCAAAAAATGCAATACAATTATGATTGAGGGATATAAAGATACATTGCTCTGAATACCTGCTGTATCACATTTGATACAAACATTTTCAAAACAATATTAATATAAAATAAGATGCACAATATTAAGTAATAATACGTTTCAATCTAGTAAATATCCACATGGAAATATTAGCAACAAACTAAATGTTATTCTATCCTCAACTTTCACAAAATTAGACTTTCATGCAAAATTTGACAGAAGTGTGATAGATGTCATGTGTACAGAATGAACAGCATAACAGAGTTACAACAAATTCTATGCATACAGTTGTGTGAAAAAGTGTTTGCCCCCTTCCTGATTTCTTATTTTGGTTTGTCACACTTAAATGTTTCAGATCATCAAACAAATTTAAATATTAGACAAAGATAACACAAGTAAACACAAAATGCAGTTTTCAAATGGTTTTTATTATTAAGGGGGAAAAAAATCCAAACCTACATGGCCCTGTGTGAAAATGTGATTGCCCCCTAAACCTAATAACTGGTTGGGCCACCCTTAGCAGCAACAACTGCAATCAAGCGTTTGCGATAACTGGCAATGAGTCTTTTACAGCACTGTAGAGGAATTTTGGCCCACTCATCTTTGCAGAATTGTTGTAATTCAGCCACATTGGAGGGTTTTCGAGCATGAACCACCTTTTTAAGGACATGCCACAGCATCTCAATCGGATTCAGGTCGGGACTTTGACTAGGCCACTCCAGTCTTCATTTTGTTTTTCTTAAGCCATTCAGAGGTGGACTTGCTGGTGTGTTTTGGATCATTGTCTTGCTGCAGAACCCAAGTGCACTTCAGCTTGAGGTCACGAACAGATGGCCGGACATTCTCCTTCAGGATTTTTTGGTAGACAGCAGAATTCATGGTTCCATTTACCACAGCAAGTCGTCCAGGTCCTGAAGCAGCAAAACAGCCCCAGACCATCACACTACCACCACCATATTTTACTGTTGGTATGATGTTCCTTTTCTGAAATGCCATGTTACTTTTACGCCAGATGTAATGGGATATACACCTTCCAAAAAGTTAAACTTTTGTCTCGTCAGTCCACACAGTATTTTCCCAAAAGTCTTGGGGATCATCAAGATGTTTTCTGGCAAAACTGAGACGAGCCTTTATGTTCTTTTTGCTCAGCAGTGGGTTTCGTCTTAGAACTCTGCCTTGCAGGCCATTTTTGCCCAGTCTCTTTCTTATGGTGGAGTCATGAACACTGACCTTAATTGAGGCAAGTGAGGCCTGCATGTTCCTGAATTTCTTTGGATCGCAGCATGATGTCTAGCTTTTGAGGATCTTTTGGTCTACCTCACTTTCAGGCAGGTCCTATTTAAGTGATTTCTTGATTGAGAACAGGTGTGGCAGTAATCAGGCCTGGGTGTGGCTAGAGAAATTGAACTCAGCTTTCCAAAGATGTGATAAACCACAGTTAATTTATGTTTTAATTTATGTAATAATAAAAACCTTCATTTAAAAAATGCATTTTGTGTTTACTTGTGTTATCTTTGTCTAATATTTAAATTAGTTTGATGATCTGAAACATTTAAGTGTGACAAACATGCAAAAAAATAAATCAGGAAGGGGGCAAACACTTTTTCACACAACTGTATGACAGAAATGATTCATATGATGAGTAGTAAGCAGAATATTGATGTAGAAATTACTACTATTAATAAAAACAGCAGTGATATAGTAGAATAATAATGATAACAAAAGCAGTAATGGTGTCGGTAATAGCAAGCAATGCGACTACTATTAATAATAGTAGTAGCAGTGGGTGTCAGCAGGACCATGGCAGGAGGCAGGACCAGGGACCAGATATAACCACGACCCATGGAAACCTTTGAGGAGAACATCTGCTCGCTGTGGAGAGCATCTTTCACAGGATATTTGTTTTTACCCGACAATTATATAGAATAACCATATATTCATTACAATATTCTGTGTTTTAGCTTTGATGCAAGTTCTTCTTGGAGCCAAACAATTGCTGTTGTTCTAGAATTATGAAGAGCAAACACATTTCATAGCAGTGAAAGCTGTCTAAAACTGATGTTTTAAATATAGTAGAGGAGTTCCGGAATTCTGTGAATGATGCAGGTAGCCGTCGTGGATGTCTATGTCCCAGTTCTCATTAAATTAAAGTTGCAGTAGCTGTTAATGTTGTTGCAGCTGTTCCAACCCATTCGTATTCCCAACTTATGGGTCAGAACACAGTTTGTAACACAGTGTGTCAAACTATGACGCTCCACTTCAGTCGCAGTAAACATGAGATTAACCTTGCGAATTCAATTAAAATAACTTGCTTCGGTTTAGTTTTGGAAAAAGATCGTGGTTTGGGTTAAAATTGGAAGGTGAAAGTTAGTGACTTAAAAGTCCTATGTTTGTTTGTCCCATCCGTCCACCCACCTCTTTATCTTTCATCACCACATGTCTGGAGCAATTGCTCTGAGACTACAAATGATGGGTTTACATTTTAGTTACTTGAAAGCCACGTGCATCTCATACAGATGCTACAGGGTGCCTCAGTGTGTCGGTATGAGACGCCGAGGGGTGTAACAAAGCAAAGACATTTGACGCCCTGCAAGTGAGACCCGGTTGGCTGTTCCGTCAACATCTTGTCACTATTTACAAATGGGGCTCTAGTCTTTATACATCTAGGTAGGACAGCCAAACAGCAGTTTTCTTCCTTTTTTTAATGAATCATTCACTATTTTTGAAGGCTGTATTTTCACTTGATATTAACCATAGAAAGATAAAGACACCACCATTGAGGGGGAAGGAGTACATTAATAACAGCCACAGGAGAGACACATGTCTACAAATGCTCCTCAAAGGCAACCTTGACTTCAAATCTGTTGTTGCAATTAGAAACAAAATGAGGTGAGCTGTCGCTGGAAAACACTGAGATTGACCCAGTCGGTCGCAGTCAACAATAAACTAGCTTTTCTTTACCTTTTGTTGTCGCCTCCCTCCCTGTCTTCTTCGCTGCTGGGAGGGGGCGGTGGCTGGGGATCAAGGTCTCTGAGTGCTAAAATTACTGTTGTTGTGTGATGTTTACAGTGGCTTCAGAATCAGAGCACAAATTACACTGTCAGGGACACATCCATGCGGGATGAAGAGGAGGAGAAGCCTCAAATGCTCACCATTGAACACTTTCAATGGCTGGTAATATAAGAGGCGTGGCTGCTCTTATTAAAATGTGTGCCTGAATCAATAAGAGGCATAATT
Organism: Anarrhichthys ocellatus; assembly: GCF_004355925.1. NCBI lineage: Eukaryota > Metazoa > Chordata > Actinopteri > Perciformes > Anarhichadidae > Anarrhichthys > Anarrhichthys ocellatus. Next base: position 2,218,440 of record NW_022280094.1, read on the forward strand.
AGAGTTGTTAGAGCAAATTAAAACATGGCTATTATGTGGCTGTACAATGTTGCTCCATAAACTGTTATTTATTAAGGGGGGAAGCTTTGTGCGTGTTTGTGCGATAGTGTAGATTTGGGCAGTCAGCTAGAGATGGAGGATTAGATGTGAGTTACCTCTTTCTCCTGTAATTACCACTCCCTTTATTGACAGAATACTCACTTTTCTCTGGCTTTTGTCTAAACTACAATTTCCTCCATTGTACAGTACTCATTTTGAAGTGTATTTCTGAAGCAGTGATGCCTCTTTTTCACTGTTTGAAATTGTTTGCTATCCTCACTTCAGATGAACAGTAAGCTGCTACAACCCCCCACCCCCGCCCACACACACATCATGTGTGTAGTCTTTAAACATTCAACGTGTGTGTACATGTTATTAAGACATAACACCATTCCAATTAAAAACATATTTCTTTATATACTCTCAGTTACAGACTGACCTCTCTCTGCATTCTTTAGACTATTACTGGGGGAAATGTTTTCATGTACATAATAGTCCCCTCATGGATAACATTCAGATGGAGAGATTATCCAAAATGCTGATGTTTAACTGGTTATGAAACAGTGTCAATTTTATACTGATGCCTCTATAGGCAGTAAACCCTACCATCAGAGAGAAGATTCCTATTACTATCAAGTTATTCTTGATCTTTGCGACATCAATTTACGGCAGTCAGTAGTACGTTACCAGGGTAAAAGGAAGCAGAAGAAGATGATTTGATTTATGACATTATATTTTGTGGTTATGGTTATGGGGCAGGATCAGAAAAGAAAAAAAGAAAATAATTGACCGAAAAAACTAAAATAAAGCTGGAAGGGGCAGTGATGGATCACGGGCGAAAACAAAAGTGAACCTCGGTCAGCCATTCAACAGATGGAAAGAATTAAGGAATTTGAAAGGATTCAAAGCCCATCCTGAATAGGCACTCTTCTTCCTGGCCTGGTATGTAATATGCAGAGGATGCGTTAACTGAATATAATCCGTTATTGACTGAAATGTTTTAAGAATGGTGGAAAAATCGTTTACATTTTCATTGCGGTCAAATACTGTTTGCTCTCCGACTTGCAGCCGCACACACTCAAAGGAAGGCTAACAACTGTATGAACAGACTATCAACGCTTCATTCAAAAACCTCAATAGATGCTTTGAATGTAAAAAAAAAAAAAAGTAGTACATAGTGGCTCATTCGATCCAGTTTGTTTGTTTTCTACTTACAGAGCCAGGGATCTGGATACTCATTGTATTTTTTTCATTGCACACAGAATGAACAGCTGGCGGACCGTGAGGAGACTGAAAGTGTGTTGGATTAGAATCACAGACTTCACCTTTTAAAACACTATTAGCTAATAAATTAATTAAGATTGGTGGCTAAAACAAAGCTAGCGAACACTTTGGCTATGCTAGTTGAATGTAGCTAACATTAGCCAGCTGCATTTGTCGAAGAAAACAACTTCAGATTGAAGACTGGAGTTGGAGGTGAGAAACGACGTGTACATGAAAACCTTATCATAAAGCAGCATTTCGACCAATGTGTTTGGCCTCCTTCACTCTTCACCCAAACTGTTTACCTGCATTCAACCAAAGCCTGCTCAAACGTGATTGGTCGATACTCGGACTACAAACAGAAACACTTCCAATACCAAAACTTATCCCGTTGCTAGTTTGTGGATGTTAGTGATTATGAGCATGATGAGCAACATGCAGCAGGCAATCCACAGTAGTTTATATGTAGTTGACCACTGAAGTGAGTAAACCTATTAACTAGGATCTGCCCTTTCTGTATCCAGTAGTGTATATTCAGGACTAAAAGTTTACTTGGTACAGTTATTAATACAGTTATTAATCTTACATAACCAAAAATAGAATTACCTCATTGTTATGCATCCTATTTAAAAATGAAGACTGTGTTAAAAAGACAAAGCGTGCTTCCAAAACAAAGGCCCGTGCTAGCCAGATCAAGATCTTCACAAAATCAACACAAGGTACAGTGGGTGGCTTCACCCACCGTTCAAACCGCATTATTATAATATTTATAGTTCCTACATAACAGAGTCCGATCAACAGTTGAACAGCTGACGCCACACAACTGAAAATTATTAAATCAGAGTTTTCCTGGAGGAGTCAGCCTTAACTATGATCCTTAAGACAGGATAGATCTGTGATTGTTATTTTTTTCCAATTAGTGTTCCTCTCTCTTTTCAACTCTTAAATACGGAGGCCCTGAGGGTCAAAACACGGCAACATTTCTCAAAACTCAAAATACAACATTCCAAATATACAACTTTTCTCAAAACACAGCAACATTTCATAAAACCCAATGACATTTAGCGAGACATGACATTTCACAAGACAAGACATTCACAAGACACATTTCATAAAACATGACATTTCGAAAACACATTTCTCAAAACTCAACATCTAACAAAAAATAGAAACATCTCACAAAACATAACACTTCTAAAAAAACACAGCAACATTTTACAAAATACTGACATTTAACAAGATATGACATTTCACAAAACTCTGCTTTTCACAAAACATTTCTCAAAACATGACATTCGAAAACACATTTCTGAGACGACATCTAAACAAAGCAACATTTCACAAAATACAGCAACAGCAAATACAGCAACATTTCATGAAACTCAACATTACAACACAAAATAACACTATGGTGAGACACAAAGTGGAAAGGGTGGGTTTGCGTTATGATTCCAAGATGTTTTCCCAGGGAAACGTGTCAACCACGGATGTTTGAAATACATCTTAGTGTGTATATGCACCAATTCTTTATATTACATATATCTATGTTGTCAATCGCCTTTTGTGTGTCAAACCCAGGCAGTGGCTTTTGTAAATATGTGCTCCACAAGTGATGAGTTTAGAATTTTAGTGTGCACTTCTCAATTGAAAATACTTATTCTATTTCTCACAATTATCCAACTGTCTTTGACAAGTTATTAAGGACAACAAACAGCCATTCCTTACCAAAATATGACGCAGGACAAGGTGCAGCATAATTGTAGAGTGCTCACTGACAGAAATCAATTTGAAGTGTGCTAATGGCTTAAGTCCTCCATTGGAGAGTGCTCTCATTGACTGCCATGGTGTTCTATCTGATACAGAGCAAAGTTGGAACAATTACAGTAATCTGCTTGTGGAGTGATGGTCCTCCATGTGGAGTGGAGCTGAGGTGAGTGGTGCTCAGCGCTGATCAGCCTTCCATGACAATGAGAGGCAGTAAAGCAAGGCACTGTTTGGAGAAGTGTATGATGGGATGCCAATGTTCTACAGGGACTGGAGGTATTGATTGAGAAAACTGGCAATGACGGAAATGTTTGCTTTCACCAAAAATTTAGTTTACAATGAAAATGTGGAGGAGAAGAGCAGTTTGTATAGCAGAACACTGATGCAACCAAAACTCATTCCATCAAGACGGAGTGAAATTAAAATGCAGAGTGTAGGTTCATACTGGGGCTTTTATGACCAATATTGTGATCCTGATTAAACTTTAACTGGCATTGCTGGTCTACATCAACAGGCTTATACCAAGCATAATTAAACTCTCAGAAGTAAAAGGAATTAGAAAGTTATTTAGTGTTTCAGAACAGCAGAAAAACACAGCCCACTGCTTTTCCTCAAACATGAAAAATAATGAAAAACTTTACAGTAACAAAAACATGTATAAATAGTGCACACATGTTCACTAGAGCAGAGTAGATTTGACATTTGTTACTGCTGAAGTCAATGACTAAACCTTCCACAACTGACACCTTAATATGACAGTTAGAATTGTTTTGGGTGATTTCTTGAACGCTACAAGTGAATGCTGAGACAAAAGCATCAAAACCTTAACTTCTACAACCATGCTTTAAACAAAGGCACCAACAGTACAAACATGTTCTGCTCTGCCCTTTGTTAGCAAATCTTGTAACAGGTTTGGTAAGGACCCAGGAGCAGTACGACAGACACCAGGGATAGTTTGAAGCAGAGCTTTATTTTCCTCAGGACACACAACAGGTAGAAGAATCACAGGGAAAAAGCAGCAGGATCTCGTGGTCGGGAACAGAAGGCTGAGTGAATCACCGGGGCAGAAGCAAGGTGGGTAGTCCAAACAGGCAGGGCGGTAACGGGGAATCAGTCCAAGTGTATATGCTGGAAGGTCTGGCATGAAAGCGGAGAACGATCTGGCAGCGAGTGTGTGTGAGACTGGGGTCTAAATAGTAGGTGCAGCAGAGTGAACAGGTGCACTGAATGAGCTGATTAGGTGAGAGATAGAGTGACAGGATAGTAGTGGCAGAGCTGTGACAAATCTGCAACATACAATACACTTGTTCTTATATCAGACACTCACATTCAAGATGAAATCTTTTGCAATATTTGGGAAAACACCTCAAAAAAACATACCTGGAATTGACAAGACACACACACACACACACACACACACACTTCAGGTAAACTCAAGTTCAGGTGAACTTTATAAATAGTGAGAGCGAGAGGAAGAGGAGATCCTATCAGAAGGCGCCTCAAAACCATCCCTTGCAATACTATTTTTTGTTTACAATTTCACTGAAATTTTACTATAATTTAGTTTCAGTGACTTTACAGTAACATTGTATTGATTATCGTACTGTAATTCTACTGTCCTTTGTGATTTTTGTTGTAGTTAAAACCTGATATGGCAAAAAAGAATAAGCTGGATTTAGTTTTCTTCTGAAGCTTCTGTGTTTTTGTGTTCATGAAAGTGTGAGTAGATGTACTGAAGTGGAACCAACTTTCACAGAAGCCAGGATGAGAAGATGAACAAGGTATACAAAGTACTGAAGACTGCAGTGTTGTGTATGAAGTACATCAGTGTGTTGTTGCTGCTCTGAAAGAGTAATTCAAATGGGAGCATGTTGTTGCAAAAATGGCATTTGAAATAAAGATTGTTTGACTTTGATTGCAGAGCTTCATTTTGATATTGAAGTGAGATGTTTATCTCCAAGTGTTGTGTTTGTTTTGACTTGTGTAGAATTTGGACACAATAAGCCAAATGCCACATAAAAGAGTGTTGGCAAAATATAATTATGGAAGTTATAAATAAAATTGGGGCTCTTGTGATTTTTAAATGCCACTCTTTTAAATGTTGCTTTTGATATAAAAGCGACAAATATTCCAGCCTTAATTTATACCATTAACATATTTTAGTACCAACAAATGGCTTCGTCCATGTTCATGCACTTTTCCTTTCCAGTAAAACTCACACAGAATGCATGTAAATATTGCGGGTTAGTAAAGAAAGGAAACGACAAAAGGCATTTCAACAATAAGCTGGTAAGTTACTGAAATATAATGTATTTAATCTATATATAAAATGTAGATGTACGTATATAGTGCCCAATATATTACATTATTTCCAGGATGGGTTTGTGATAATTCACTGCCGGCAGTCGTAGTGTTACTGTATGCACCCTGTTCTCCTTCTCCTTTCATGCTCTACCATCACTGGTGCTCGAACAGAGAGCTATATCATACTCAGCACATCGAGGCTCAGCACATATAGGATAAACAATGCCACTGTCAAACCCATCACTTGGCTCCGTCCCGAAATCAATTCCCCACACTTTTCCTGGATTAGCCATGGATGACTTAATTGATTCAGCACAGTCAAGTGATCTTCAAACAAACAGGCTTTTCCAACTTGAAAAGGGAGTGACAGCCACAAAACCTGAACTCTCTGTAGATGACAAATCATTCCTGCAGGCGACAGACGTTATTCTTAACAATGGTGGCTGGCTGCTGCTGAAAAGATATCTTCTGTCTCTTCAACATTCCTATAGGCTACGCAAAATGGGTGAAGAGTGAAGCAAAACCGGCGATGGGTCATTGCTGCCGTTTACTAATTGAGAAGTCTTCAAGATAAATTTCTGTGATAACGGATATGCCTTGTGGTTGGAACGTGCCTCCGAGGTGTCGGGGAGAGTGAGACGAAGAGTCTTTTTAGGGGTTTTCCTGACTTTGCTTTTACACCACAGTTTAATCTTGCCTCGGAGCGGCAGAATGACAGACAGAGCGATTAACACTAGTTCTATCAGAGTCCAGTTAAGCGACGGCTGCTCTCAGTGGACTTCTTTCTGCGCCCAAGCCCTACGGAAGCGACGTTTTCATTGTAGTGTACAGTAACCTCAACTTATTCCCAGGAATATGTTCAAGCTCATGTTCAAAATTCAGCATGTGGGAAATGTTAAGTTGATATGTTTTATTGATATCATCACATTGCTGAGTATCACCTTGTTGCCAAATCAAGTTACATTTCCAATTTCCCCACAAAATGTAAAAAACTTCTTTCAAACGGAGTCTTCAACAGAGTCTCAGGGAGTGAGTGATATGTATCCACAGCTGTGCTGAACATCATCAGACAGGAAACAGGGAAGTGTTTGCTGCTCTGCCAGGAGGATGTGCTAGTACAGCTTTCTCCCTCAGCAGGCAGACTGAGTGGGGAGATTGCAGAGGGAGGTGGGAGGAGGATGGAAACGATGTGTAATTTAAAATCAGCAGCGATGGAAATAGTGTCAAAATACCCTCAGACACAAGTTCTCTTACTTTGTTCAAGGTTTGCACAAGCAGAGGTAAAGTAGGTAGGCAAACATTTAAAGACATGTATAAAATGGCTCACTACAGACAAAGTCTGCCATCTTTCTTGAAGATACTAGAAACATCTTTGTATAAAAGGATTCCCATTCATATAAATTACATCTCTCGTCTATACAGACATCGGCATGGTGTCCACAAAGGTCATTACATCTGTCATTCACCTAACTGACAAAATATCAAAAGCACTTGATAGGATAATATTTCGAGGTATTTCAAAAGCTTTTAATGCAAGTATTCATATGATTGCATTTAGTCAAGTGCAGCAATGTGTTTTTCATGACAGTATACTGTATGTATGGTTATAAATCAGACCGTGACAATCACAGTGTGATTTTCTGCCAAAAAGGTTTTTCTTTTCAGTTTGGTGATTTGTTTGTCTGTTTGTCAGCAGGATTATAGAAAAAGAATACTGCGCCATAGGTCTTGGTGGAGGTCTGCACTCTCCAAGTGCCCTTCTAGTTTCTTACTTTTAATGTTTGTAGATGACATAGGATTGGTTAATTTGCACTCAAATGTTCCATGATTAAAGAAGCTAACTGTCATGAGGACACATTATGTCCCCCCTCCCCTCCCCACAAGTTGGTAGTTGTAATCTCAACAAGCAGGTAACAAACATTTGTACCTTTAAATATCCAAGGCCCCCCACCCTCACTGGAGTAGTGAGAGACGGTTCTGGTTTTCTGAATCCACACACACACACACACACACACACACACACACACCTACACCCTTCACACACACATAGCTCATAGCTCCAGATAGTGTTGTAGTGTAACTCAGCTTTGCCCCACGCCATCGTGTATCACAGACATGAAAACCACATCCTCCATTGACTCTCGCCTTTTTTTCAATTTTTGCAGTCTCGTCCGCCATAGGAGCTTTCGAGTGACGTGACCACCATGTTCTTGCTTCTTGTTCCTCCCCCCTACACACATCTACATCCCAACATGTTTGCATGGGGGCCACTATGCTTGTTATTGCAGCTGTAGATCAGATTATTGTAGTATTGATTTTTGATTGTTATTGCTTAAGTTAAATAAACTCTACTGTGCCTTTTTAAAGAGCAGCTGGCTGAGAGTCGAACCTTCACTGTTCACCTCATGAATGTAAAGTAGTCTTTAAATACTGAAATTCTGAGTGAACACTCCTTTTGAGACTGTATTAATACTTCTATGAATATAAATAATTATATTAAAATGTATAATTATCCCTGATAATGTCACGGGAGTTCACGGTTAGGACCCAATAGCAAGACCACAGGAGACAGAAGTTGGTATAAACAGGTTTTATTTAGCCTGAATTAAGATGACAGGAAGGTGTGGAGCCCGTGGTCCGACACCAGAGAGTAGGCAGATCGACGGTGTGAGTCCCGTGGCTCGACACCGGAGGGCTGGCAGCTTGACGGCGTGATGTCCCGTAGCTCGACACCAGAGAGTAGGCAGATCGACGGTGTGAGTCCCGTGGCTCGACACCGGAGGGCTGGTAGCTTGATGGCGTGATGTCCCGCCAGCAGACTGTTAGGCCTGTACGGCGTGAGTAGTCCGTTAACACAACAGAGGGCAGAGCGGCGGTGTGTAGTCCGTTAACACAACGGACGGCAGAGCAGCGGTGTGTAGTCCGTTAACACAACGGAGGGCAGAGCGGCGGTGAGTAGTCCGTAAACACAAAGGAGGGCACGGGGGAGTCCCGGACCGACGGACACCGGAGGCAGGCGCTCAAGGCCGAAGATGCAACGGGGTTGAAGAGGTTGAAGCGGGTGAAAGACGGTACGACCTGACAACCCCAGACTGCAGGACCAGAGTTTATATAGTGCCAGGGAAAGCGTTAGTGGACCTGAGTCTGGTGTGTCAGCCTGCAGGAGGTAATCGGCTGGAGTGGCTGCAGCTGTGTGGCCATGGGAGGTGCCTGGTCTGACAGGGATCCTGACAGATAATTGCTAATAACCAAACCTGCTTCTAATAGATTCCAACATAATACACCACCGACATGTTGGCTATGCTTTCATTATAACTTTACGGACATATAATTATGCAACAGTCTCCTGAATTAAAAGGACTGAATGCCGTACTCCTTTTAGACTGATTCACTGTATGGAGAACACTAATGTGTGATATGCCCTTATACTGGCTTTTAAGTGATTTGCATGAATAGTACATAAGATGTTGTCATGTCAGTTTGTGTAGTACACATTTTCAGAGCAATTCAAATATTACAGGTCCAGGTCTATCACAGTCCAAGTTATAACACATTATTATCATCTCAGTTTGCTTTGAATACAATTCCAGGGATCACAATGGTATTGTTGTTTAATCACACTGATAAAGTCGCAGACTTAAGAGACAACAGTGTGTGGACGGGGCTGACAGTGACAAGGAAGACTTTCCAGAAAATTGCGAGTATAAAGAAAAATCAGTTGAAAGATGGAGGCGAGAGCATAAACATGGGAAGAGAAATAGAGTGAGCTAAGGTGTGGAGGGGGGGTAGTTGTGGTGGGGTTTAGTGTGAAAGGGGTTAATAGCAAAGTGGAGGCACAGAGCTGATCGAAATGCAGAGCGCGTCCCCCCAGCCCTGTGCTCAGTGATGAGTTGGAGCTGAGATCTGGCGCCCGCTATAAAGGAGCTCATTGAAAATAATTCAGAGTGACGGCTGTGCAGGAAGGGAGACAGGGGAGGGAAGGGATGGGGGGTGGCTGGGGGGGTTTGGGGCGAGGAGGTTGGGAGGGAGAAGGTGGTATAGCTACAAAGGGAGCTAGATGGAGAGTGAAAAGGGTAGAGTGGGAAGAAAGAGAGGTGGAGATTAAAATACGAGGGGAGACGGGCATGGACGATAGTTGATAAGGTGAGAGGGGGCAGAATTATAGTCAGTGTGGAGAGAAAATGGAGCTTTGTGTGAAGAGGTGTATGGTATTGCGGTGAGAAATCATACAGGATGCATCACTGCAGCTGCAACCAAATCAAAAATCAAAAATACCAACAATCAAAGTTGGAAAAAAAAAAAAGGAGCCTAACACAGTGGTCATATGATGTGAGATTGAAGATGGCTATACGGAGGATTCTCATGCTTACAATGCCATCGGACAACACTAAATGGCAGCTGCCAGTTTTTCACTGAATTAATGGAGATATCAACCACATTAGAAAAATCAAGATACCTTTTTGACATTCATAATTAGCACAAGTAAATCAAATTGAGTTACAATTTTCAAGGCAAGGTTAAAAATCCGCAAAACAGATATAGAACAAATGACTTTTAGTAGCGAGGGAATCAAGAGGTAGCCTGATATCGCCAGACCAAACCGCAAATTGAATTAGTCTGGAACCTCTCAGTTGATTTTTGATTTTAATGGGCGTAGATCAAGATGCCTCTTGGAGAAATTGGATAGACCTACAACCAATTAGAGCAAAGAAACATGTGACATACCACTGAGCGACAGGGAAATGTAAACAGACTACAGCAGCAGAGATGAGTGATGGTGTAGCATGTCCATGAACAAGTTTTGCCATATTTGCCATCTGCGTTTTTGACTTTGCCTGGGAACTAGATGAATCTGCAAGCTCATGTTTTATTTGCTCCGACAGATGCATTTGAGATTTGGCGACGTACGCTATATGCGATAGCAGCTTCAACAGAAAGTTCCACAACAGCTGCAGCCATCTTTGAAAATGCCTCAACAGTTCTCTGTACAGTCATCGTCTCGAACACGTCCCACATTAGATAAATAGTTGTGATTGGCCCATCGCATCTCAGGCTGCTGGAAATCTGTCCAAAGCGGAGAGGGCCCAGACGCATCTGCCAGAACAAATAAATCACGCTCGCAGATTTGTCTGGTCCCCAGGCAAATCAAGAGGGAGGCTATTCCACAACATAGAGGCCACAGCAGAAAAGGCGTGATCCCCCTGGTGCTTCACTTAAGACTGTGGAAACACCAACAAAAGAAGAACTACGAGACATAGATGAAGGTTTAAAGATGTAAGTAGGTGCCACAAACACTGGAAGCCATTGAAGAGAGGCCAGTGAAACAAGCAGTTTCAATGAGCTGCACCCAGGACAAGAAGGACCGAACTATAAAACAAATAGAAAATGAAAGTAGTCTTTGCATGTTTAACTTCCTTCAGATCACACAGTAAGATGAAAGACTTGATTTTGCAGTTTTTGCAGTTGAAGAAAATTGCATCAATCCACTGAATTGATTTGCCTCTAAAAGTTTAGATCAGAATTACAAGTTGAAAAGATCTCTGTCAGTGATGTTAACATACTCAGTGAACTCCATCCATCCATTGTCTTTAACCGCTTATCCTAATCAGGGTTGCGGGGGGGTGCCACTGGGTGACGGCAGGGTTCACCTGGACAGGTCGACTATCTCAGGGCTGACACAAAGACACAGGCAGCCATTCACACTCACAGTCACACATCATTTAGAGTCATCAATTACCGAAGCTGCATGTCTTTGGACTATGTGAGGACATGCAATCGCCACACACAAGATGAAAAATTATATTTTGTCTCCCAAAATCCACCTCAATCCTCTTATATTGTTATTTCAACCATGCACAACAAAAATTGTACTCTTGCAGTGTTTGCAGAATCCAGCATTTTCATTGCTGGGTACTTTACGAAGGAAGGTGTAAGCCTCTTGGAGCTCTCACGAAAAGGCCGACCGTCTCTTCAGCATGACAGCTGAATGGTAAATGGACTTGTACAGCTCTTTTCTAGTCGAAACCAGCAGAAGTGTGGCTTGCTAGATACAATGAATACCTCCGGTTGATGTTATGAACCCAGACACAACAGCGTTTTGTTTCCCGGGATATCTGGGACTTCCACCACATGTACAACGCAGCTATAGTGGCTATTTCAGCCATGATTGGTGAAACGTTGTCTACACGAAGGTAAGCCCCCGCCTCCTCTTTTGGCGAGTCTAGCGCAAGTGATGTGAATAAACACAGACGATACAGCAATCATCTCCTGCGAGTTACGCAACATGAACATTTGTGGCGGTGCTAGAGGAGAGGTCAGGATGTCATTAGCAATGTTAGGGTGACGCTTCTGGGTGTATAAAATGCAGTAAATAATAGAGCATGCACTGCAATACTGGAAAAAGCAATATTAATGACTCTTAGCTGTCCTCGCCCAAAGAAACTTTCTTACTGTGTGATAAAACAAAACAAAGGTTCCTCAACACTTTCACCCATGTGCCAAACTCACCTAAAAGCCCCAACACATCAGCACACTGCTTAAGGCATCACAAGTTGTTACCTTACTGTGGCTGTCTGACCACTGTTGTCAACACACAGAGATGAGAGAAGGAGGTTATAACCCAGCTGCAGGGTTAAAGTTAACATCGTACTGCCAGCGTGGGGACGGAGATGTCACCACACGACCAAATCTCAGAAGAAAAATAAATAAAGAAGATAGACAAATGGTAGGAGACAGGCTGTACGGTGGGGGGAGTGGGAGGTGTAAGTCATGGCCTCCTCTCGGCGGCCTTACTATATTAAGGTGGACCCCTCCAAGACCTCTATTAAACTGTGCAAAGCTCATCTGGAGGAGCAGGCATATCTTTTACGCTAACGCCACTGTGTTAAGCACACAGGGAGCCTGCAGAGAGGCAGGCGGGGGGTTAATGGGGCTTGATGCACTGCAGGGGGGCAAGATGAGGATGGGATGGGTAAGGCAGGGAGATAGCGGCTACTGATGATGCGTCAGACCACAGCAACACCCAGCTGGGACTTCAACACCCTGTTCCAGAGCTGTTACCCTCTATAGTCCTAAGTGCTGTGTGTATGCTGAGGTGGAAAGACTATTTTACACATCCAGACACAGAGTAACATAAGCATTTATTTCAAACTGGGTTTTTTTCTCCACTTGATTAATGTTATTCCAATGTTCTCTCTCTTTTCACTCTGTTTTTGGTGTCCATTAACTTCTGAGAAAAATAATTGTCTGTTCAGCTGCTAAATGCTCCGCAGTGTTCACCAGCCATTTGCTCATCACTAACTTCCTCAGGACCTCTTTGATGTTACACATAAGACGTTTATGGATCGGTGCAAATTTTTCATAGTTCTAAGCAGAGGTCGACGGACTGTGTTTGAATTTTTAAGGTCCATATAATAACAATGGTTTGGTGCAGGAAAAAGCGTACAACCAATGAATCAGACGAGGCTAACGCAGCAGCTAGCCAATAAGCCGAAGAACGATTCAAACTGAAATCACAAAAAGTACTTTTGTGACAGCTATTTTGCTTGCGTTTATATGGTTGTGGCATGTCACAGAGTTGCCTATTAATTATAATATTACTAAAACAGCTACAAGAGTAGCAAACTTGCCACTTGTCGTTCTCCCAGCTGGAGATGTGTGCCAGCGGCGTCGGGTTGGCTTACGTCACCTCAGTGCTCCTGTTGGTTGTGCAAATGCAAACAGAAAAAGAGATGTATTTCTTTCAGGGAGTCCCAGAACAGTTTGGTTCAGAACGCCAATGGTCATTTGGGCTATCTGTACTTTAAACAGAAGTTAGAGGGTCGCAGAACTTTCTGTAGGTGAAAAAAAATGAATTGGCATTTGGCCTCTTTTTTGATCCAATAATTAGACAACGAGAAAGTAAGTATTTTAATTTCTCATATCATTTTCAAAAAAGATAAATCAAAAAAGTACTTCAAGAATCTGCATCGTCCCAATAAAGTTATTTACACACCAGTGGTGTGATGAATAGAAAAAACACTGGCCTGTAAATATTTTGATGTCCAGGGCTTTTATCATGTGTATGTGTTATTCTGTGTGAAAGTATTCATGACAAAAACAACAGTTTCAAAAAATATATTGATGTGAGAATTAATCGCACAGAATATAAAACGTCACTGGTGTATAAAGGCCTGAAGGAGAATGAATAAAACTTGTCACCTCCCCTCTGCGCTGCAGCCACTGGCAGACAGGCCAGTGTAATACACACCAACACCAGGGAGTTCACAGGTATGTCTGTGTTCATTCAGCTGCATGCACTTTAGCGCCTCTGACAAATGAACCATGTTTTCTCTCTAAACTGTGAGTGCATAAAAGCATGCAGGACTCATGAAAGCACATATTCATAAATCAGTGTACAATGGTGCATTCACTGGTCAATAGAAACACCCTACACACGCTCTCACAAAGCACGTACACCTCCGAATAGATAGTTGAGCCTTGGCTCATTGCTTGGGCCACTTTCTGAACACTACCACGTCTATGATGAGATATCGAGCTGGGGCTTTTACACCGCACTCTGATTTATAAAAGACCATCTCGGAGCATGCTGCCGTCCTCGCTCCCTCACCACAGCAGCTTTTCAACTTTGAGAGGTGGGGGGAATTCACAAGGGATGGGGGGGGGGGGGGGAGTGAGGAGTTGTCCAGGGAGGAGAATATAAAGTTAACCGACAAATTTGAACTTGGAAGAAAATCTGATTAATTCTAGAATAAGTCTAACAAATCAAATCCAACAGCCTTGAATAAGCCAAACAACTGGCAAACAGCTTTTGGCAAGAGAGGAAGAAGAGAGGGGAGGGAGGTGGGGGGTGGACATGAGGATGAACCTCCTCACTATCTGCAAGTGGAATCAAATCACAGCCGCTCGCTTTTTTTTCTTTTTCCAATAAGCGATCAATTTAGCGCAGCTTGGAACATTGCAGTAAACATCGACGGAGTCATTTTCTGGCATATTAATGTTTACATCCAATCAGCAGGATGTGGGGGCGGCCTAATTAACTTAATCAGCTGGTGGAATGCACCAGCAAATGGAGAGCCCCACCTAGGGACCGCGCACAATTGATCACTTCAACCGACTCTCCACTCAATTGTTTCTTGACAGCCCTTCAGAGCACCTGAATTAGTGAGGGTGCATATGGTGATTCAAAAAAGCAATTTTTCCCTTCTTCTTCCTTTCTCATAACCATGTTTGAAAGAGATACTGCCAGCACCATAATCTAAGTTTGTAGAGGGAAGAAATAGTTGGCGTAAGGAAGCGTCAGCAAGCAGCAGCACAATAATCTTTTTAGTTATTCCACCCAGCAGTTTAATTACTACTGGAAGAACACAAGTGATCAAACTGAATATGTTCTCCATTTTGGAGAAATGATTTCTTTCTCTGGCATGAAATTGATCAAGAATTGATTTGGGATGGGATGTGAAGGTGGGATATGGATGATTGCAGACAATCAGTGAGTTGCACCCAAGTTATGCCTCTTTAGTGTGGGCTCACCTATCAGTTTCTTTCATGTAGCAGAGCCAGAAGCTACTGTGTGTGAGGGTGTGTCTGGGAGTGTGTGCGTGTTTTGAGGGGGGAGGGAAGGGAGGAGAGGCAGCAATATCAGACCAAGACAGAAAAAAAAGTCTGAACCCAAACACAATAATAAAAACCCAGGCGTTATCTTCTCTGCTCCCAACACACACACCACCCCTCTGCCTCCGTCCCTGCCCATCTCTCTCTGTCTTCTTCTCTCACTTCTTCTCCTTTTTTTTCTAAACTAGCCTTGCTTCCTTTCCTCACCACCCTCCCTGCGTATGAAAAATCAGCAAATAAAAAGTTACATTAACCCCACAATGACCTTTCCCACGTAATACACTGCGGCCTGATGGGCCAACCCGGGAGCTTCATCGAAAAGCTGTCATTCTCTGCTATCCCAAGCACTGCCTGGGGAACATTTACCGGATAATTAATATATTAAATGCATGAAAAATAGTTACACAGGGGCCCCTTTGTCAGCTCTTCCGCTGCATGGGGGAAGAGGGATACAGCCTGTGAACCATCAATATACAAGCATCCTACTTCAATGGGCCATCATAAAAACTGCTCATAATTTTATGGCTTCATTCGCGGCCCCCGCTGTAAAGGAAGGCCATATTTCCTCGTAATTCACTGGAGCTCGCCGTTGCTTTTTTATGATTTGGCGGTTTTAAGCTGCCGCTGCCGCCGCAATTATGAAGGCGCTCCTGGCCCCGGCGTGAAGGACGAGCAGGGGTCAGTGACGAGCGGAGGCGTGACGAAGTGTGACCGAGGTCCACCAAACACACACACCACCTTTGGCTTCCTGCACCTCGGTGCTGGTGGCGTGCAGATCAGTCAGTCAGCCCTGCTGTTGTCCTCGCAGTCATTAAGAGCTCACATGAGATGCTGTGGATCAGCAGGTTTAAATTCTACCTGTGACTGTTTCTGAGGTGGAGTTAAGATGTGGCCATTAAAGGGCCAGTTTACCTGTATTACAAAAACAACTGGGCAAATAACCAGATACCACATAATAGTATAGTAGACTACCTTTAACTACTGCTGCAATTAAGTACATTGCATTATAATATATTGGTGGTTTATTTTCACAAGTTAACTGAAAGAATTTGTAGAATCAATTTAGTAATCTCTTTACTTGACCCAGAGGATCTTAAACATTCTGGACTGTCTGAGATGAAAGTTGATATAATTAGTTGTAATTTAGTTTAACTCTAGAGAGGTTCAGAGCATTGTGCTAAAATCTTTGGACCTACGAAGCACTGTCAGATGTTTCCACAGAAGTCTGACCGTTTTGGTCAAAATTCTCACAATGTGACTCCTGCCATGGCCCAAAACAACAAACCAATCAATAAAGGTGACATACAATCATTTGCTGAGATACAAGTTATTTGCGAATTCAGATTTTACTCAGAAGTTTGACTTTAAACTTAGAACTCGATCAAAATGTTGACGTGTGGCCCTAATCCTTATGCGTATATTTGGCTCAGACAGTGCAGTAGTGTTGGGAGACACAGGCAGACGTTTAACCAAAACATGACATTAGACCACATATTTCTTTTTTATGTGTATTTCCACCCCAATAAGTTTGCTGTTAATAGTACACCTTTTAAATTGAAATTGTTACGTCCAAGTGTTTGTGGCGTTGATGTTGGGGGTAGAGTGGGTCTTCCCATCAGAGGCTTGGTGCTTCTTTGCATGGTAGCCTCTGCCGTCGGTGTATGGGTGTGAATGGGTGAATGATGACATGTAGTGCTAAAGCCTTTTGAGTGGTCGGAAGACTAGAAAAGTGCCATACAAGTACAGTCCATTTACCATTTACTATTTACGTGTTGGATTGGCTAATCCCTGCTGCATACGTGCCCTGTCATTTTTCAAAGAATGAACAAAAAATGGTTTGCTGATATGGATACTTTGATACTTGTTTACTGTGTTGTTTTGTATGTTTATGTTTATGTTAAGCACTTTGAATTACCTTTGTGTATGAAATGTGCTATATAAATAAACTTGTCTTGACTTCTACATGGCTTATATTCTATCTACTTTGACAGAATGCAAAATCACGTGAATTTTGCAATAAAAAACAGACATGCTCCATTTTGTCAGTCTGGTTTTTGTGTGATTAAACAGCAGAGTGCTATTTACATGGGAAATGAACTTGAGACCATGTGATGGCTATTATCCTCCTACAGACACATCGACAAATACCCAGAAATTGTACGTGCACAGATCAGCAAGCGCACATGCATGTAGACAAATACAGGAGCATATGCTTGCTGGCGTGGAGAACAAACACACACAGTATGCTTGTGCACGGAGCACATATTTGCACACCCTTATTGAGAAATGACAGACATATTCACCCACATGTCATATAAACACTATATTTGCATATTTCCTGGCATGAAATGTTTTCCCACATATATCTCATTACAGTAAGATTGAACTGCAGCCTTGCATGTACAGTAAAAAAACAGTGTGTTTAATTATGTGACATTATAGTGAAGTGAACACAAACTCCAAAGTCAATATTGGAGTATGTTACAGTTCTACTAACTTATGTGTGATTATTCAGAGAACACAGTAAAACGTGACCTGCTTAATTTCTTATGATATCTCTCTGTAAATTCCACACAATGCACTGCCATATATGTAATCACGCCTGCACTCTTATGCGTTACCAAGACATATACCCTAAGACCTAGACGTTGATAATAGCCCTATTCATTAAATATTACTCTTGTCAAAGGGGTGCTGCGGGTGGAAGGGCATTTCATTTCTGATGAAATACAAGCCTGAAGAAAGAGGCAGAGATCCTGGAGGAAGCCACATTAATTCTCTGGAGAAAATGCCCCCGATTCCATAAAATTACATTCTGTACCGCTAGCATTTTATAATGTGACACAAATGGCATCGAGGTACAATTTAATACCAAAATACTGAGTCAGGAGAGCTTTCCTAGCATTCAGTGAAGGAAAATCACCAGACTGGAAGGTCAAGCTAAGACTCAAGTACTACTTTGTTATTTAAACACGGTAGCGCAGAAGTAACTTATAACCCTAATAACAAGGGGAAGGTGCAATTTAGCTTTGTGACTGGAGCACAGGGGCATATATTTACTCACTGGGAACCATGGGTGTGTGGGGGTGCAGGCCAAGTGATTAAGAGCTCTTCAGAAGAAGAATGCCTGCATGCCTGCAAATCGTCAGTAGCAATAACAAAATGATATGCTTATTATACATAAACTATAAAAACTGAGAATAAAAATATTCAATTCAATAAATAATGTATTATTTCCTTTGGTATTTTTGTCATATACAGATGATTGAAAGATAACATGTATGTAGATTGTGTGTGGTCAAGTCTGTATTTGATCATGTGACAAGATGATATGATGGTTTGTGTGTGTGTGTGTGTGCTTCATAACTAGCGTCGGCCCATCATGATATGGTGCACTGGGGCCCATCATAACTACCGTAGGCCACTGCTGACACAAGTCATGTCTTTATTGGATCATGTAACACACTTTGATCCATACTGATAGCTGAGTCAAGTGTCATATCAGTTACAGATAGATCTTTAAACACAGAAACGGCACTTAAGTCTTTCTTCTCTCAAATAGAGGTACTGTCTGAGATTGGAACGAGCACAATGTTCATAGTGTACAAAAAATACTGACACCATGAATGATATTTCATTTAAAAGCCTTTTCCACACATGTATTTGTTTATTCGAGTTTTTTTGTTCTTATTGGCCTAAAAGTAGTCACATTTAAATGTACTGAGTAAAAAGAAGCTTGGCCTCACTGTGCCACTTATTTATACAGTTGGAAAAACACAAGCAGGATTAGAAAAGGGGATTGCAACTTTCTACATGGCTAGCTAGCTACCCAGGTACGTCCATTAAAAATATAGAATGAGGAAGTGGCCACAAAATTTGCCACGAGCCTGGACAAGGGTCTTCATCCTTCCAGTTAAGCGCTCATTCACTCACCTATATTTCCTGTACAACTAAACATTGTGCATGCAGACAAAAGTGTGCTGGTTTCTCTGTTCCACACAGACAACTTGGTCAAGCACTTTGATTGATCCAATCACACAAAACATATCAAAACAAATGTTGTTGTTAATGAGAATAAACAATGTTACCAGTTTTGATTTGTTTCTGGGGGCTTAACTGGGCTTTTTATTAGACCTCGCGGGTCTTGCTGTAAAACATCAGTAAGAATCTGACTCCGCAACCAACCAATGTTTTAGTCTATTCAAATTAATCCCAATTTGAAAATCGCATGTCAAATTAACTCAGATCTCCCATTTAGGTCTGGATGCGATTGGCCTCTGCCTCCTCTCAATCCTCTTCCCTCTACTCCAGGGAACCACATTCATATGCTCCCAATTCAAAAAGAAAGAGGAGGGGGGAGAAAAAACAGGCTGTTGTAGCCAAACTGGTGAGCCAGCATTGTGAGTGTACAATATGGAGTATAGGTGATCCCGGAGAGCTCACACTAAGCAAGCTTAATCCTGTTGACTAAGAATGGGCACAGGGAGCCATGCCAGCTAGCATTGAGCTGTGGGTGTGTGGAGCGATGACAGGGGAATTACTCATTATGGCAAGGGTGGTCCTCTAAAGCATGAGCTGCGGCTGCTGATGGCTGCCAGTGGGCAACAGCACTGGGACAAGCTTACTAGTTGGCTGGTTCCCTGCTACAAATCCCCACTCACACTGACCGGAAGTGCTGCAGGCCAAGGCTTTCATGGCTTTAACTTGGGAGCTGTTGCTTTTGAACTGTGAGTTCTGAAATCTATGACATCCTGGTTACAGTGAGGGAGGTAGCACATAGAACTAATGGAAACAGATGATACCATCTACCAAATGAGTGCAGTTATGATGGTTTGACAAGTCATGGGTCAAACCTATTGCTGGCAAAAAGCTTTTGAAAAAATCCTTCATTACGTTCAATAACGTTCTACAAAACACAATCATGGCAGCCCCAATGTAGGGAAGGTTAGCGGAAGATTGTGCTTGTGAAAAATGAGCTATGATGGCCAATACGTTCAATAGTAAGTAATAGTAATAATAGGTTCCAATAGTGTGTCCTTTATGTAATGAGGTGGAAATGATGTGGTTGCAGGCGGCTGTCCATATAGTGCATCCAAGTTGCAAGCAAAAGACCCGAGTTCACCTTAACCATACCATAGTAATGCACAGATACTGTAGAGAAAAGAGCCCACTTTGTAAAACATTGGCATCGTAGGTGTGTGAGGAATCGTGGAATATTAACATTCTATACGATGATAGGGATCATTGGGAGTCATTTGGTTTGCAGTAAATTCATTAAATCCCAAATGAATTCCAAATTATCGGAAAATGACTTGTAGTTCTGCATCATTAAAGCTAGGGTTGGTAATGTTGAGGAACGCAATGAGTGCACGGGAAAAGTGCACGTAGACAGGTGGACAGGCTTACAGTCCTGCGACAGCTACAGACAACTTCTAAGCATTTGATGGATTTGATTTAGGATTAAATGAGCATTTCAACAAATATAACATAAATACTTTTTTAAACATTTCTATTCCACTATTTCTACTTTAGATTTTGTTGGTATTGTGTTTACATGTGCGATTGATCTTCTCAGCTGGCACTTGGCAAAAATGTCAAACTGTTCTTTAAAATGAGTTGCTGCATCACTTTAGCAGCAACATTCTGAAGCTTTACCCTCAAAACTGTATTTGTTTATTACTAAGTTATTTAGTTGTAATGTGGGATAAAATGAACAACCACTGACTGCTGTGATGTCTTCATGTAGCGCCATAAAATGGTTTGACAACCTGTATTATATTACGCTGTACATTAAATTAAAATTAAAATTGAAACTGGTTAAACAGGAGTTTTAGCCTGCACACTAGGAGAAGCCTGTTTTATCAATGTTTTGCTGTCGTAAAGGTTTTGTTAATTTCACAAAAAAGACAGAACAAAAACCAGTAGGAGTAGGAGTAGTAGTGCAGCACAGTAGAAAGAAGACCAGTCTGGGGAATCAGTTCCATCAGCAGCACAGACCTGGGATCACTGGTGCCCGATAACAATGTAAACCTTTGATTACCTCACAATGTGAATGGCTTTTAGGAGATTGCTCCCTATTTTAAAATACCACATTCCTAAAGAGCGATTGTTTCTGAATAGTAGCGTGATTGGCAGAATGCATGCACTAATTCAACACCCAGCCCTGCTCTGAAGGTCAGGCTTTAATCCTATGGAAATGAGCCGACCTGTTGGAATCTCTCACTTCAGATTAGCACTGTCTAACCGATTAGCACATTCTCATACACGTAGAGCCATAAGGAGCGGAGACGACGGCACTTAAAAGCTACATTGTTCTGCAGAGTGAACATGTCAATCCTAATTCCTTTAGCCGCAGTTAACAACCCATCAGCAAACTGGCAGTTGCAGATTGAACACTGGTTGAGTTTTAGTCCTGAGCCAAGATCCTCCTGAAGCATTACACCAGGGTGTCATCCTCTAATTCCATGATCTAGATTGAGGGAGAATACCCAAAGAATACCCCCCCACACCCCCACCCTGGCGCACTTCACCCTTAAATGACTGAATATGAGCTGGTTAATCAGCTCCACTTGAGGTTAGTGAGGTGATACAGACTGACGTCTTCCACCATGTCCACCACGAAGGGGCTTCCGCTCGCCCCTTCAGTGAGAGCAACGAGATGGGAGGGACTCCTCGGGGGCCCGTAAGAAGAGATCACCTCCACCCCTCCATTAAATCATCCCTCCCTCCTCACTCCCGTCAGAAGAGGCTCTACTTTATGAGCTGTGTCCTGATGGGCCAGCAGACGGCCGGCTAAAGGCCAGCCGTGCCACTTGGGTGCCTCGAGAAGCAGAGCAAGCAAGCATAAGGGGCAGTTAGTGGGGCAAGCAAAACCCCTGCACATCCCGCATTAGATACACATCTGAGCCAAAACTATCATAGGGCATCGGGGTATTCCCTGAGACCGCTAACATATATATACTGTAAACTTTTGCTTGTGTGTGAGTGCATGAATAGGGAGTGCAAAGCTTGGTTTCACATCACAGGCTCCGAGTCACAGCCAACATATGGGTGTAGTTTGGGGTTAGCATCCAGATTGGTCCAGACTTCTTTTGTCTTAATGTTATGTTTTTGTGAAAACTTGCAAATAAAGGTGATGAGATGTAGTTTGACCTTAATCCTACCAACTGGGGTCCCCGCTGACCCTAGAAGAATATTTTTTGTCATATCTCACAGGTGCTTGAACCAATCATTCCAATTTTTCATAACTATGTCAACCAATTTGTAACAAATGACTTCATGTCATTGTTTTTAGTTCATACGTGGTTGAATTATTCCATTTTTTTATTCTTTTTTCTTAATAACAAACTGTAAGTTACACTGTAACTGTTTCTAATATATAGGTATGTTTTCATCCACCCAATTCTGTGCCCACTCTCAATTTACATATTAAATACCTGTGTGAAAGCGCTAATAATTTCAAAAATATCAAAATAAAGTTTTCTCCGGCCAGTTGAGGTGCACAAATTTGCAGATCGAAAAGAGAAACTCATGATTTTTCCACCTCCACATTGGTAGCTGTCGTGCTTCCACTCAACATTACCAGAAAGCCCCAAAATAAAGAAAACATAAAGCAGAGTCGTTTGAGATGTGAGTGACCTCACCGTCCCCAATTCAAATCCCGACTGGCCCTCTTGTTGCATGTAATCTCCCTCGATTACCAACGTGTCTGATAAAAACACAACAGGGTACACATGGATCAGGGGGGACATATCCATGCATAAACAACTAAAACAAATGACATGAAGCCATAATTAAATACTTATATTTACTGGAATATAATTGAACAGGCCGAGTGTGAAGCGGCGGGGATGAGAGTTAGCACCTCCAAATCTGAGGCCATGGTTCTCTGCCGGAAACCGGTGGATTGCTCCCTCCAGGTGGGGACGGAGTGCCTACCTCAAGCGAAGGAGTTCAAGTATGGAGTAAGATGGAGGGGGAGATCAACAGGCGGATCGGTGCGGCTGCAGCAGTAAAGCAGGCGCTGCACCGGACCGTCTTGGTGAAGAGGGAGCTGAGCCGGAAGGCAAAGCTCTCAATTTACCACTCGGTCTACGTTCCTACCCTTACCTATGGTCACGAACTCTGGGTCGTGACCGAAAGGACAAGGTCGCGGCTACAAGCGGCCGAAATGAACTTCCTCCGTAGGGTGGCCGGGCTCA
Organism: Anarrhichthys ocellatus; assembly: GCF_004355925.1. Taxonomy (NCBI): domain Eukaryota; kingdom Metazoa; phylum Chordata; class Actinopteri; order Perciformes; family Anarhichadidae; genus Anarrhichthys; species Anarrhichthys ocellatus. The sequence goes on from NW_022280094.1 coordinate 2,241,623, forward strand.
GCCGTAGAGATAGGGTAAGGAGCTCGGTCATCAGGAGGGAGCTTGGAGTCGAGCCGCTACTCCTTCACGTCGAAAGGAGTCAGCTGAGGTGGTTCGGGCATCTAATTAGGATGCCTCCTGAACGCCTCCCACTGGAGGTTTTCCAGGCACGTCCAACTGGGAAGAGACCCCGGGGAAGACCCAGAACACGCTGGAGGGATTACATCTCCCAGCTGGCCTGGGAACGCCTCGGGATCCCCCAGAATGAGCTGGAACATGTTGCCGGTGAGAGGGAGGTCTGGGTCGGCCTGCTTGGCCTGCTGCCACCGCGACCCGACCCCAGATAAGCGGAGGAAAATGGATGGATGAATGAACAGGCAGACAGATAGATTGTTTGTTTGTTTGTTTTAATACTCACAAAAGTTGACAGAGTTCTATTTTTTGGGGAAATTTGGAGGCTTTAGAAACCTGGGAAGAGTTTAAATTCTGCAAGATAAAAAAAGAGATGAAGGATTCAGTTCACCAGAGTGTTATTCCTGGCAGTGTGAAGATGCTTTTTAAAAGGTAACCGCCACCCTTACAGGACCAGTGTGCAGGATTTAGCAGAGAACTACGGTGGCCTACAGGTAACATAAAAACACGTGTTTGGTTTGTCCGTTATGGGTTGCTTTAGAAACATGGTGGTGCAACATGGCTCAGTGAAGAGGACCCACTCCCTATGTAAATATGAAAGACTCATTCTCAGCTAACGAAAACACGATTCTTGGTTTCAAGTTATTATAAACTATTGAAAACATATTTATTAATATTATATTCAATTCCTCCCAAAATCCCACACACTGCCACTTTAAATATTGATTGGCTGTTAATAATAAATCAAATATGAAAAGTCCAGTTCATTAGCAAGATTTTAGACTTTTGCATTTATTTTATTTTTTAAGACTGGTCAACATTTTGTTTGGTGGGGTTGAGGGTACTCAGACTTATGAACCCAGTAGTTTGTCCTTTGGCCCGTTAAAATGATTAATGCAGATTTAAAATGTGCAAACATTTAAAAGAAACATAACTACTGACATTTTGCTAGGTGGAATACTTAAAATGCCTGTAAAGCAGTGGCCCCAGTGGAGCCATAACACTACCAACCCGCTGTACATGTTGTACTGGGCTTTGAATGGTGTAATTAATAAGTGGTCACTGTTGAAGCCATTCTGCATGATAAAAAATAGGAAAAACAATCAGTGGAAAAAAACAACAACTAGGGCCAGATCACTGTCACTGTCACCAACGTGTGGTTATAAAGAGCACAATTGTGCCTGTAACATTTGTATGTATGTGTGTGTGTGTGTGTGTGTGTGTGTGTGTGTGTGTGCACGTGCAGGAGGGACAGCCCTGGGCCGAGCAGCTGTGAGCAGATGTCAGTGTAAGTGAGCGAGGGACTTGGGAGAGAGAGAGAGGAACGTGGCTGGGCCAACCCTCTAATTTACGCATGAGTGGCGCTGCACCACCGATATTTACATTTAAATTGATGTTTCAGATACTTAATTAAAGACGAGGACTGGGCTCTTCTGGTCGACGGCGGCCTCTTCCTCATCTTCCTCCTCCTCAGCAGAGTGCACAGACTGTTCACTGGAACCCGCAGCACTTCCCTGAGCCCTGTCAACAACGTTTCACTGGAGGCCAGTTAGTGACAATGCACCCTATTTTGCGTCTATGGTAATTTTCCGAGGGCATTATTGAATACACAATGCCCCCTGGTGGTTTGTGACGCCTGCCCATACACACACACACACACACACACAATACAACTCCTTCTGTCCTGTGCTGGTTTGTAAAGAATGACAGCGGTGAGAAACATACTGAATGTATCAAGTATTTGAATTTGTCATTAGTTGCAGAGGTTCATGTTGTAAAAGGTTGAAGGGATTCTACTGTCAAATCAGATGTCTATGTGCAACAGAGGTGGATAATAATAAGTATAGTGAGGGCTTAGACGATGCAGATGAAACCTCAGTATGGCTGTTTTTCAAAAGTACATTAAACATACTCTTTTCACAAATACTACTAAGTGCTTAACATTGCCTGTGTACTCTATAAGTATGTTAAAGTTAGACTGGAGGTGGCGATAGAAGATTTATTAGACTTAATGTATTAAGTTTGCCATTCTTTGACATATTATAAGCCAAAAAAGTAGCAAACAGTGCCTGTCTACACATCCAGCTGACACAGAGTCACATTGTCATTCGTTTGGAGTGGTGTTTATGTCCCCTGATGAATGTAAGTCCAAAATCACTCGCTCTGTTTTTAGACTCCACCAAATCCTGAGTGAAATATCACCAGCTAGCCTCTGTGTCTCTGCGGTTTGTTGCTGTATGGTAGTTACATTGCTACAGTTGTTACCTGTGTTACATTATCTTGTCACGTGGCATTGTTAAGTTACGTTGTTAGGTTGCGTTGTTACGTAACATCATTAAGTTAAATTATTAACATAAACCATGATGTTTTTTATTACATAAACCACAGGGTTTTGTGGCCTACAACTTCGCTTAGGCAATGTTAACCACATGACATTTTCTGCAAGCGTGATACAAGGCTTGCTCTTGCTACTGGGTTGGTTTATTGGAGCTGTTTCACTGTAAACAGCTGCCTGCTGCTCATGTAAACCAATAGAATGAGCTAAAAGACACTAAAAACGCTCTGAAGATCATTCTTCGTGGGCTTGACACTGTGTGCGAGCACTTTCACATTAGCCTAGTTATATCAGCATTTGTTAAAATAAATATATTGATCAGTGCAGCTTGATCTGCACTGATCAAGAATTGATTTGTGATACAAACAAATAAACATGTGAACTGATTGTTGACATACCAGGTTGGTGCTTGTACATGTGGGTGCTGTAATGTCTCCTAATGTCTGAAGAGGTACACTCCTCTGTATTAACAGGTTCTCCAATGAGGCCAAAGTCCTAATGCAGTGGCACTCCAGTCCTGATGAACCATGCTCCCAGCATGCTCGGCTGTCCTCGCCAGGGCCCTCAGAGGGGTCGCCTGACTGCCCACAGGCCAACTCCTCTCCACCACTTGCTCCCAAACAGCCTTTTAATAGGTTTTAAAAGAGGGTTATTAACATCACCTGCTAATTATGTTAAGGACCTAATTAGGGATTGAGAAAAAAAGGCCTTTTTGTCTAATTAGGTTTTCTTTCTAAGTACACTGATAACCAAGGGAATGCTGAGATCTCCGTAGAAATGAGAGTGCAATGAGCCAGCGAGAGGATGCTTCAGAAGAAGAGTTAACCCTTTCATCAGAGCCTCGACTCTATTAACAGGCCACTGGCGGAGTGCAATTACCACCCAAATCGTTTATTTGGGACATGTTTATCTGGAGTGGGAGTCTGCATCATTTAGCGCATTATAAACTCAATAGTAGCTTCATTAGCGATTACAGTTGGTGGGTGGTATTACCTGCCTGATAGCCGACCGCAGCCTGATGATATCAGCTCCCGCCGCTGAATTACAAGGCAGGGACCTAATTTTTCAGCCTACGCTGCTCGATCCTCGCTGTTTCCTCCACTCAAGCGCTACCCGGCCGGTGTACTGCCAACAGCACTTCACTGGGCCTTCAGCTGCAACATGGGAATGGGAAGAGACAACATACAACGGCTTAATCACAAAGCAGGAACAAGACATGCTGGAGCAAAGGAGAGAAGTGTGTAAAAGAGGAATGATGGGATATTCCAGCCTGGTCTCATCAAAGTTGTTGACATGACTGCAGTGTCTTTGTATGCAAGTAACAGGTAGTTTAATGCTAGTGAAACTGCTCAGCAACACAGTGTGGGTGCGAGGAGTCTGTGCAGATATAAGGAGCCTCATTCAATTTTTCCATTTTTCTTTTTGCTATTCAATCAAAACCTTTGAGCAAAAAGTCCCAGTTGCGCAATGTTAACTTTTTATTGTTTTTTATGTTTATTTTTAAATCCATGAAACATTAATTTACTGTATTTCACATCATCATTTTCTGTATTTGCACGGGTTAAAATCAAACGAATCACAATGGACAATAATGTGCAGACACTTAGAGATGATTCAGTTGCAGGCACAGTGAGGTTCTGTTGCAGCTTATGAATTCAACATAAGCTGCAGTACATTTCATAGTTTCTCAATCTTTGCCCTGTTGTTAAAGAGGTTAAATTAGTGAAATTATTTATTTTTCCAGTTTGGACATTGCTAATTGCAAATTTGATAGCATTATGTATTTTAGAGTCTTTAAGAATCAATGGACAGTTAAAATGTCAGCTTTGCCTGTTTGTGTGTTAACTGACCCAAACATCTCATTAGAACAAGGTTCCCATGAACAATTAATACTGATGAGTATGTGATCATACAAAACGTGTCCATTATTTTACTGTAAGAAGCCTGAATTTATTCAACCGGATACAGCAGAAGTACATGAAAACTAAATGGCAACAGTAAAGTTTCTGTCCTCAGCAACTCTATTAAACAGATGACAAAGATAGAAATATCCGTGTTGAACAGCAGAGAGTTGAGTCAGAGGTTTCACACCGTTAAACCTCACAAGAGTTTGTATGCACTGCCGAGGCCTGTCATTAAAGGTCAGCACGTCTCCCTTTCCAAGTGCCAAGAAAGAAAATAGTACAGTGTAATTTAACAATGAGGAGATGGAGGTAAAGATAGGAGGGTAATGAGGAATGAAAACGAGCTTGAGAAATGCCTCCGGCCGCTCGGCTACAGGAGTCAAGTGTTGGGAACCTGCACAGCGCTTCCTGTGTGATTACATGTTTAATTTACTTCACATCTCAAAAAGTGTCTGCTATGACAGAGCCAATTTACAGTGATCCCCGTGTGAGTGTCAGGCAAACGAAAGAAGGGCTGCAATGAAACCGCTCCCCGCAGCCTATAATGGAATCTCAATGAACCCCCGAGCCGGCGGGTCCGGGAGAGCAGACAGCTCCGCCATTAGAGCCGAGGACCCGCTTTACCCGAACACCCCTCGCCTCGGCCCGTCTGTTATTATCGCTTCACTCTCCCAGGGTGAAACGCCGCCAGGCTGAAAGGGGAGAAAAAAAGCAGTGGACAGAAGGGGAGGTTACTTCAACTTAGACCTGTGTACCTTGACATTTGCTAGATCTAGTTCAGTCAGTGGTAGGTGGTGATGGTGGGGGGGAATAGCAGCTCTCTAAATTGACGGAGCTGGACACTGTGTTTAAACTGATAGCTGATCACCAGGCTGGCCCTGATGTCCAATCTTGATTCCAAATGGACAACCAAAGCAAGGCTATTGCGGGCGCTAAGTGTCTATCTGGCTGTCATTTTAAAGCAAGGTAAAGAAGAAAAATCCATCTGTGAAACAACATTATTCAAATGATTTGAATGTTCTGCGTCTTGGGAAATTTCAGGTCAAATTGCAGAGCTGCAATTGAAGGTTTGCTCTCTTATCTCAAAGTCATACACATGTTGTCTAAGAACAGTCCGCCTTCCACCAAATCAAATCCCGGATGATGCAAATTAAAGACTGCCATCAGAATAGCAGCAATACATATGTTAATCCAACGTTGTTTAAACAAACACTTTTCCACATTCCAATTGAGCACAGTCTTTAACTTTTGGAGATATGACTTACATTGAAAAGGTCAATTCTAACCTAGTGTAAATTGATTCGAATACAATAATATTTTGCTATTCCCATGTAAGGTAATAATTTACATATAAACTGTGTTTTAATGCTGCATGTCTGCAGTTATTCTCTTCAATATCATCTAATCCTAAAGAACGAATGCTGACAAAACTTCAGTAAAACAGTCACAGCTCACAAATACAGTTTTGATTTGAAATATAGTAGCTTTTCATCTTTAGAATTAATGTAATGTAATCAAAAGTTCCATTGAAGCAAAGTGAGTGAAGGCTAAAGCTATGCTTCAGACCCAACATACTAATTCTAAGCAGGTCTTTTGGACAAGAAAAGTAACTTAAATGATCAGTATGCATGATAGATCTCAGGCTGAATTCAAATGTCCTGCACTGGCAGACTCATGGACCTAACGGGGTGTAATGCTGCGTTCACATGGAATCAGGCAGACGGCAAACCAGACATCATTTTGGTGAAGAGCAGGATGGTGAAATTAGGTGAGGCTGGCAGAGAATAACAGTAGCGGAAGGCGGCATTGCCATCCAAACTTAAAATATTTTGCCGTCCTGAATTTACAACGTGATGTTACGTAGCATTTTAGTTAGCTTATAAATATCACCACGAGCTACCCCAGGATACTACTTACTCTAAGACAACTATTTTTAGTTATTTTGTAAGTATACCAATGAGGCGTTATCTTATGAAATATGTGTTAATTTGCCTACATTTCCAGAGCATAAATCTGAACATTGGATGGGAAAGGCTCAAAATTCCTGTTTCATTTTGTTGACATATTAGAGCCAAAGGTTTTTACAGAGGGAAGTTGAGATATATATCTTTATCAATCAGAAAATACTATCAACAGATACAAAAGAAATACAGTTTTGCCATGTTTCTGGTAATAAAATGTTGCATAAATCAGGCTATGAATTATATATGAACAAACCCCTCCGGAAAAGCCTTCGGAATATAGATAGGAATGAAACTGGAAAATGTTATGTTTGTAAACTAATTTAGAGAAAACCTTTGTATTTTAAAATTACATACTTTGTATTTGAAGACATTACAAGTGAATAGGGTAATAGATAACTAATATATATCATCAAGAAATTCCCCCAGTTGATTACTTACATTAAGACAATATTTGTTTTATATTACAATTTTTCTGAAATGACACATTTTTCTCGTTTTCTTTCCACTAGTGTGAAAGAAGAAGCAAGATAGCCCAAAATCTCAAAATTGACTGCTGCATGAAATTTTTTTTGTCTGGCCTTAAAGTGTGCAATGGAATAATAAGAGAAAGCTAAATTAGATAGCTACATGCATTACTAGAATAATTACATAACATAAAATAATCATTCTGTGCAACAACAGGACATCACCCTAGCAACATCCCATCAAGCGTGTTTCCTTTTTGCTGTCCTGCCATTCCATCAGACTATTTGTTCATTTTCCTCTGCTGTACAGAAGGTGTTATCTGTCTTCCTGATTCCATGTGAGTGCAGTATTAGACAAGTTCCTGTGGCCTTCCAAATCTACTATTTATAAAATTGCACAGTGCTTTATGCAGACTCTTGCAGTCTGTTTAGGATTCAGCGCTCCATCGAGATTACAGAAGACATAAAAAAAAAGTTTAAAAAGTCTTCAACATTTTGCTCTTTCTTTGTGACTGACAGTGGCAGATACTGATTTCTGATATGAGCTGCAAAAACAGCACACTATCAGTATTTACAGAATGTGCTCTATACAATTAGTACAGTTTGTGTTGTGAGATTGAGATTGATGTCTTAATATTGAGAAAAATCACAACTGCAGAGTCTATTCAGCCAATGGGAGCAGAACAACCCAAATCAAACTGTGATACATTCAGTGCAATCAGGAAATGTCTGAATTTAGGGGTAGAAAGTGAGATCGCTTTAAATCTGACCACTCCGTAAAATTTACATTGACTTACCAGTGGTGGGCCGTCAGGGCCAGCAAAGCCTTCTCTGCTGGCCTAAACAGAATCACAAAGTTATAGCTATTTTATAATTTAATATTTTTTCATAAATACACTACATGTATTCTAATTATTTTTCCCATAATTGCTTCCAGCCTGCAGCGCTGCTTCCAGCCTGCAGCGCTGCTTCCAGTGCAATTGTTTTAAGTAGAGCCAATCAGATTTCACCCCTATGTCTCCAGGTAAGAAGAGAAGCCTGCTAGGAATGGGGACGATATAGTTGATTGTCATAGTCTTCAACCAATCAGATCTTTAGTTTGACATGTTGGGCGTATTCGTTGACGTGCCAGAGCTACCGAGGTAGTCTACGTACAAGTACGTCAGCATTAACATGCAGCTCAGCATTAACGTGCGGTGTGATTGGTCAGTGGACTAGCGTCACTGTTGTGAAGCTGAAAGCTAGCTAGCAGAACTTAGTAGTAGTAGCTAGTAAGAGTTCAAGTTGAAAGATATGTAAGAATTTATGACATTGACATGACATTTTTAGCATTTTGCTTGGTGTAGTTTTGTTTTTTTAACACTCAATGGCTGAGGGAGGAGGAGAAATGGCTTTGGGAGTTACTCGCAACGCCTTTCTGGAGAAGGACATTTCCAGAAAGGTAAGAAAGGGTCGGCCAACCCCACAACTAGCAGCTCTGACCCAGCCAGGAAAAGGATTTGTACGAATGGTATTTCGGAGAAGCGTTGCACATTTTATGGCTAAGAATATGTTTTATTTGTGACTGAGCATCTTGGTGTTTGGAGCTACGCTATGCTAACCTGAGGTGGCTAACCAAGGCAGCAACACGACACCGTAGCACGACAGGACACTTACAAGCTACGGTGCTTTTGAAAACTTTTGCTGAGACCCGAGTGGATCTACAACTCAACAAATACGTTCACAGGAGGACCTCTGGCTGGAACTGAACCGCACCGATGTTCTGTACAACCGCGGTATCAAACTCTTTGTTAACAAAGAAAGGAGGATGGACTTTGTCTTTAAGTGAACAGCAGCTTTGGTAAGTGAACTGCTTTTGTGTTTTTACATCTGCAGTAGCGTTACTACTGTGTTCATTTGTCTATAGTGTCATTTTTATGATATGGTTAATATTGTTCTCTCTGATGTGAATAATATTTGAATGGTGCTCTTCAGTGTGCGGTGGAATAAGTGTTGTAGCGCTGCAGTGTTGCTGGATTGATGCTGCTGTTGTTTTCCTGCTAAGCTAGTTTAGCATCGCCTCCCAGAACACACGTGCCGTGTACAATGTTTTTCTTCCGTGGTGGGCGTCAGACAGCATGTTGCCATGTTGAGCGCAGTGGCTCCACCGAAAGAACATTATATTTCCCACAATTTAAGCTTCTGCATTTTCCAAATGCACTAGTATTATTCAAACGTAGTGTTCGGTTCGTAAGCCTCGTACCGAACGGTATAATACAAATACTTGTATTGTTACACCCCTAGAAACAAATAATAACCATAGCTGTGGTGTCATAATGAGGTTATTAGGAGGTGGTTCAACTGTAGTAGGACAGCACAGAAGGCCCAGGTATAAAATGCACGGCCCGCCACTGCAGCACACACATTTCTGCTGCATACACACGTGCATACACACGTCCACAATATCCTGAGAAAATAATATGTAGCAATAATAAAGTAATGGTAAATTTAAAGAAAGGTTAACAAAGACCTGAAGTCAACCACCACCATCAAACCAACAAGCATCTTTCACAGTAGTTTTTGGCTAAAAGGTTGGAAAACTCAAACAGTAACTGTCTATTCCACAAACTCCTCTTCATCCCTGAATCTGGTAAGACACAAATGAAGTCTGTCTGATGCTACTGTCCCTCTGACAGCTCCACGCTGAGGCTCTCCTTCCTATGTATGCTGAGAAACCAGCCTGAACGTGTTGGTTTCTGTTGCGTGGTCCTGTACTTCACAAAAAACAAAGCCCATTCCCGTGGGGGAATAGCACGCAGGGTGCTGGGTGTTTACTGTTTGCCTCAACCGACCCCAGCCCTGGAGAGACAAGATGAATTTGACAGCTAATGTAGAAATAACAGACAATCATAAATCAAGGAAGCAGGCGTTGTGAGTCGATGATGAGAGTTAATCAATACAGGCCTGACTTTGCCATTGTGCGAAATGGCACTCCATTTATTACAGGGGGGACTTGGAGGAGAAACATTATTCATATTAGAGTATGCACACATTGGTGGGAGAGAGGTGGGGAGTGTTGTAGAAGGGAGCTGCTTAGTCATTGCACTGCTGGTGCAAAGGGCCTGCACTTAAAGGAAGACTTGACCCCAAAATGAGAAATGACTCCCCATTTACTCAATAGATGAGCAAATGTATAGCAATTGAGCTACAGCTGCTTCATGACAGCCTTCCTCTAAACAACTACAGTGGAGCATTTCAGATTTAGCATTAAATCACTGTAAAATTTCTTCAAACAATGAATTCAAGAGTTCTGCAGCCAAATGATTACACTGTGGATCTAAACGTACAATATTTACCTAATATCTGAGTTAGAATTTCATGGATGTAGCTAGTTAGCTAAGTAGGAAAATTACTTATTATAATTACATAATTAGTCTGGGTTGCACCAACAAGGAGACCTGAGACCCCTCTTTACAAGTGGTCTCAGTTCAGTTGTTTGGTCCGCACCAGCGTTCGATTGACAGCTTTCACAACATGAACCATACTGACCAGGCAAACTCATCTCAGAATTTACATAATCGAATGTGATCGTCGAATTATGTTTCGTTGTGTTTTTTCGCTCATTGATCCTCCTCTGTGCAATCTTTGTGTCTATAGAAAAATAGTAAAATCAACAAAATCATTGGCCGAAATACATGTGACTATCGCTGAAACGTTTTTTAGAATAATGAACAGCGCTGTTTGTTGTGTGTGCGTGGTTGTAGTACTAAAGACTGAAGACAGATACAGGGTGCTTTAGCCTGCTTGCTTTTCATGGCTGTAAATAGACCTTTCTGTCCTTATTCCGGTTTCCTTACCTCGCATGGCAGCTGGATTCTCGTCATGTTACGAGATCCAGCAAGAATTGCGAGATCACATGATACATGAAAATCCATCTTGTTAGGCTTCAAGTAATGCATTTGTGTCCGGTAAACCAGAGCAATCAATCAGCCAATCAGCATCCAGTGAGGAGCTTCAGCTACCAGGCAGCTAAAGGCGTGGCTTAGATGTATGCCACGACTCGCTTCGGTAAGAGTTTGATTGACAGATGGTTCATCCACCTGCCACAAATTATATTTGAAATTATATTTTTCAAAACACTTTCTAATGATGGCATCTCAGATGGTTCTGAGTAACAAACCCTCTGGCGGGTCAGGTTACCATTTTCCGCCCATTGTAGCAATCCACAGAAAGAATGGAGAGAACACTGGACAGTCAACCAGAGAGAGACTCAAGCAGCATACAGCTGTTTCTATGCGCCTCCTTTTGCTGATTTAAGAGAATTGTTGATAAATTCGAAAGGTATCTATTGCTCTGATGGTTCTACTTTCTTATGCGAGTGAATCAGGCTTCAGAGATCAAATCGGGAAATAGTTGATTATTCTGGGTCAACCCGAGAAAGCACCCTATGTGGTAAAGAGCACTGTTTGGATAAAAGTCACCTTAAAGCAAGTATTGGTAATGTATTTTACAAAAAGATTATGTTGTGTTTGTTAAAGTGTTCTTTACATACCCACAGCAATAATATATCAAATGCTCTGGGAAAAAAAGAGAGAAGAATTTGATATATGTGGCTGTTGCAGGACTTCCTGCCTGTGCACACAGATGATTTATAGAAGTTGAATTCATTTCGTGACCCTTTCTTAAAACTACTATTTTTTGATGTCCAATTATTTTAGAAATCCAAAAGACTGACATAGATTATCACATACATTAGACATAATTGCATACTAATATACAGATAGTACTGCACTTGGAAAGTGGACTAACCTCTAAAATCTCAGCGACAAATTGTCAGTCACACATTAAACTCACAGGACGCTACTGTAGAGATCCAAAAAATACCACATATGTCAGGCTGAATTTTGGTGCTGCAATGTAAACATAATTTAGCCACAAGAGTTGGAACAAGCTGATACGGACTATAACGATACTGTCAGAGGGTCCTGAAATTTGACATTTGATAGTTGACAGGACAGGTGTCATTGTCACAATCTCTTATAGTCATTTAAAGCAGTGACTAGTCAAAATTTTTCCGTAACAATGGAATTGCTTTATCCATTTTCACACAGCAGATCTGACTCTTCAACAGGCAGAAGCATTTCTCTTTAAAAATTCAGCAGTTTTATCATTTATCTTGTGGTGTAAAGCAAATGATCCATGCATGCTGCATGCAGTTCACTTACACTTCACCTACAGGATATCTTAGTTATGAAGTTCAACATTTTTAAATGGTCACATCTTGCATTATGCAGTACGGTGATGGTCAACTGGCAGTCATTGGGCCACACACAGCCCACCAAAGCTTCCCATCCGGCCAGCAGAATATAAATAAAATCACTGTGACCGCTGCAGCCTGTTGAACTCTCAGGATTCTTTAAGTATGTAAGTAAGTATTTTCAATTTATCACAGCATCACACGAATGTGTTGATTAGCGGAAAGAGACAAAAACAGACTGGACGGAGAGTCCATCTCCCCACAGCGTTCAGGCAGCCTCCCACTGCACATTCAGATCGTGCCAAAGTAGTAACTAATGCTACAGAGTCTTTATTATCACTGCATATAAGCAACCACACTCAATCGTAGACAATGCAGAATTAATATGGTCAAAGCTAGACCACCACTACAATGGCGGCGGTCTGAGAGAATCTTCTAGTTAAGTATCAAGTCATCATTATTTTTGCAGTGAAAGTCAAAGTATTAAGGAATGCACAACAAATGTAGTTATTGACCCCAGATTTAGGACCCGTCTCCTGACTAATGTCGACCTGATTCAACAGAAATACACAGTACTCTGTCAGGAATTGTTTATTTACTATCCGCTCACAATCACAATTTTTCGGAAAAAAATAAATAATAATATATATATATATATATTATTGCATGCGTGACATGAATGCATTTTTGGGCATTTAACAGCAAACCAAACTGTATGCAGGTTGACATCTGTCATTAGCATCTGCCATTAACCCCCACAAGTGTCCCACACATCGTAAACACCATGTTTAGGATATTTGGAGTAGAATTGCTCTTTTGGGGAGTTGAGGCAGATGTAGAGGTAGGAGCAGGAGATTACAGACAGCTCTCTGGCACACGGCTGATTTGAGTGGCTGTGGCTGGCCTCCTCTGGGGAAATCGGGCCTTAGGAGTGGGGCTTCTGATTTACTCCAGGCCCTGGCATGTCTTGCTGATGAGCTCCAGGCAGCGACGGGCCCCATGTGGGGATTGGCTCCAACCAATATGTTCCCTTCCACTCAAAAGGACAGGGCTAATGTGCTAGAATCCAGGCCCCTCAGCAAACCCCCTTCCACCTTCATTTAAGACTCTCTCTATCTCGCCTGACTCTCCTGCTCTCCCACTACTTCTTCTTCTTCATATCAGAGCCTCTGTATCTGTCGCCACCTGTCTCAGCCTCTCTCATATCAGGACCTCTTTTTCCATCTCCCCCTCCTCTTGCCTCTCTCTCATCCCTCTCTGCTGCTGCTTCCTGGTGCTGCAGTCATTTCTCCTCCACCTGAGGCTCATTCCTAGGTCTGGGGGAATGTATGGCTTTATTTGTAAGGCGCCAGCATTTTATTGGATTCCTATTGCTTTGGAACAGAGGTACCACATTCCAAATTCATCAAGGGCCAATTTAATTCAAAATTCATGAAGTGGGCATCCGTCAAGGTGCTGGCTCGAATGCGCTTTGTGTGTTCTCAGGGTGCCTCCCGTATGCACAGGAAACCATCAGTAACTCCAGTCCCATTTCCCACTCTGATTAGAAACTACTGGCTGGTTTCCTTTGGTTCAATACAGGATTTCATCAAAAAAGGCCTCATTGCTTCTTTCTATTGGCTAAGGTACAACGTCACACAGTCTGATGGACCAGTATCTCCCAAGGCCTGACTCTTATGTAATACAGTCAGTCACCAGTCTAGAGATGGAACCGTTGACTTGACATTTCTTGACGCTTTCTTGTTCTGTCACATTTTCATCATGCCATCAGTAAAGCTGTCTGTCTTACTCTAACTATGTTAATATAAAATATACAGTCATCTCGAATTCCAAGCACACTCACAATGAACCATTATTGTGTTAATGACCTGCCACGATTTTGAGGTACAGTTCTCCGTTCCCCTGGTGGAACTTTTTTTTGCGTCTGTATCTCCAGACTTCCATCAGAAACTGCCCGCCTTGCAAGGTGAGAGTGCTCGTTTTGGCAATTTATGGGCCCCTGATGGCTTCCTTTAGCAGATTTAGCAAGCTAATATTTGGAGTTTAATGTGCATTGAGAGTTCCTGGTTGGCCAGTTCTTCTGCAAGGTTACAGCCCAAATGTTATGTCCCCAGTATGATACACAGTTTGGGAATTTGGTAACAAGCTTTGCATCAGAAATGTGTAGAATTACAGAAAACACCTAATCATATAAATAGGTTTACATGTCTGTATACAGCAATAATCTTGACAAATTCCCTGCAAGGGCTTTGCAGTGTGTCTATATACTGTGTATTACACCCCACTCCTAAAGCAAGTTTAACAAGTAAGCCAGGAATGTTTCGGTTGGTCTGACTCATTTACAGTTGATTCGGTTCCACAAAGCAACTCATGCAAGCAGACTAAGCAAATTGTTCCTTAACCAGAGATCCTGAAATGATTTTTATCTCTGTCTGCTGTCATAACATTTTAGACTTTATTAACCACAACCAGAAAATCAAGTTACATATATAACCCCTTACATAAATGATATTAGGATAAATGATAAGATATAAACTTAAATATATTCATTTGATATCATGTGTTTAGACTTATGCTAAGTCTTAATCTTAGTTACTCCTATAGACTGAAAATAGCTGCATAAACGGTTAACATGAAATGAAATTCTGTTAAATACATGTGCTGTTTCTTTCCGCGATAACAGAGTTTACTTAAGCTATTTTTTTGTTTCATTCTAGCAGTTTCTCCTCAAAATTTCACAACACCCTTTAATAATGACCATTTTATTTCATAACGGTACTTTATCTGTCAATCAGAGCCAGTTATGTGATTGGCTGTTGCTCCAGTCTGAATGAGCATAACTGGTTCTGACCCTTATGTCTTTTCAATAAAGCCGATTATTAATGTTTCTTTTATCTCATTCCAGCTCAGATATGTTTTGTCTGCTACATTTCTTTATTTCACTATTTTCAAATCTTATTTTCTTGTATTGTATTTTGTCTTATTTTATCAAGTTGCCGTTTTTTTAGTAACTGTTGTCTTGAAATATTTCTGTTTGTATTTTGGTATTTTTTTTATTGGTGGTCTAAATAAATGTACATTAATTTCTTACACTATGATAGGAAAAAGGTGACATTGTATCACATTGACAGGCCTCAGGTGACTCTGACACCCAGTAAATCGCTCTCTGTCCCCTCCGCCTCTTACCCAACCCTTTCTCCCCTCATTCTGACCTCCGAAGACTACGCTGAAAATTTCACACAATCTCCCTGCACAGCAGTGGTTGCACTAGCGCTTGGAGCCAATATGTTGCCATAATTAGGCCTGTAGTAGGGGCAGAGTCCAAGGCAATTAATCCTTTCCTCCTGTTGTTTGCACCCTGGTTGGCAGTGACAGGGTGCAGCGTAATTGGACAGGAGCACACTTGTCCCCTCCATTTTACATTAATATCCCCTCAACTCCAGACTCTAATCCCGGCCAGGTTGACAATCCCACTTCTGCCACCAATATCCACTCAGTCTCTCTTTCCTGCTGTCCCACTCCCACCTGTCACCTCTCCTCCATCGCCACGCTGGGCTAATCTACGGCCCAGATGAAGTTCAGAGCTGAGATTGAAGTGAGCAAAATGGGCTGGGGAGCGGTGGTGTGTGTAGGGCAAATTAAGGTTTGGGTGTGTAAAAGTGCACCAGCTGAAATTCAGATTTTGAATTGAGGTTTGCTTTCTCACTTTTTCTACATTGAACTGATGAAATGCCAGCAGCACAGCGTCTGAAGACCGAACCCATTTTAAGACTTTGGTGTCAACCACTAACTTATTTTGTTAAGGAGCTAAGAAGCTCTCAAGGCAGTACGACGTTAAGGTAAAATCTGAAGATTTTCTACTTAGCAACTTCTAAAGACACTGTGGAAGACAGGAATGCATGCTGTCTCCACAAGGCTCTCCCTCCATGGATCTAACCTTTGATCAGGAAAATAACAGGGCCAAAACCAACATGCATTCATTCATTTGGATTACGTATGCAGGTGTAAATACATGCCTACTACATGGCGACGGCGGCACATATAGATGTGGCGGCTGGTAGCTTCCATGAACCTTCCTACATTTGTTTCAGACAAAACAATGAAAACAGACAACAAATGTTTTAATTAGTTTATTCATCTTTATTGCTGGAGCACCGATGGCATGTGACAGAGATCGACTCATCAACGTCAGACAAAGCATGGATACAGTCCACGGCATCCCCGGCCACCCAGCCATACCAAATGCCATCGAAAGCTGGAAAGCTGAAGGGCAATGTTTTATTGATTTTGAATTGTTAATAGTATCTGCTCAGATGATTCACCAGTGTGAATTCATCCTGATGCAATTTTTTGTTCTTTTGTCATGTTTTTCTTGTCTAGCATAAATGGACAAGGCAACAACTGCATTTCACAGCCCTGTGTTCAGTGTGCAGAATACAGGGGTCAGGACCTTGATTGACACTTCACATCCCCCTAAATCCTCAACAAAAAATCCCCAAAATGCTGGAGGGTCACTAAAAAGTCTTTGAAAGGCTGACTCTGTCCAGCGGTACTCATTATAACTATAAAACATTTATTCACAAATATGGAGACAGAAAACTAAAGTGGTGATGTTTCCTCTCTCTCTGATTGTTTGTAACACTTTTTCCATGGGTGGCGCTGTTGTAAAAGGTCCGCAATGTAAATGTTATGTAGTTTAAAAAACGTAACTTTACCCCAAACAACTTGCAAAGTAGTGAATTATTTTCTGTTTTGACATCATGGTTGCACTTGATTTAAAAATACAGACTCATTATGCCTCAAGTCAGGGAAATATGTCAAAGTGAAAGCAACGTTTATAAAAAGATCAGTTTATTTGTGAACCTGTGTCATAAGATCAAGCAACAAAAGTACTTAGTTAGGTTTTGGAAAAGATCATCGTTTGGGTTAAAATAACTATGGAAGTCCAATTACTGAAGTACGCAAGTTACTTGAAAAATAAAATCAACATTTACGTCTTGTTTCATATAAACAGCTGTATCCTGGCTAAAAGATTGCACATGTCTGTTTGTTACATTCACCACTTCACTGGTATTAGCTTCCTCGTCTATTCGTTATTATTGAAAGAAGATATTTCAGCGTGTACGCCATCTTTACATTGTTTACCATCAAGTGATTCGCACCTGACCAGGAGATATATGAATGATTGTGTTTGATCCTGCTGTCCACAGCGGCACACAGCGACTTTATACTGTAATGTATGAAAAGCTTCTCTTTCAGTCCATGAAATCCCTGCGCTATCTGAAGGTAGCAGGCACATATATTGATAAATCCACGGCCTCTGAGAAGTGCCGTGCCAGGTTAAGAACCCCTAAATTACATGACTTACATGGCAGTCTCAAAATGTTGTACCTCATGTCAAGTCAAAGAGTCTACAGTACAATGATTTATGTAAAACTACCAGAGTTGATCAGCTATCCATAACAGGATTTTACGTCTCTCTTACACATGCTTCCTTTAAGCTCAGACCTTTCGAATGGCATCATCTCCTCAACTCTCTCTAAGGCCCAGAATGATCGTACTATATTTCTTCCTCTTGAACATCGCCTCTACCGCCCCCCCTTCTCTCTTTCCTGTTTTTCTAGGCCATTTCTAATCTCTTCAAGCGAGTCATCTCAGCATAGGTGTGCTTCAAAAACAAAATCAATAGAAGTATAATAGCACTGTGCACGCTTTGTAATTTTTATATCATTCTTTTTTTTCTCTCTTTTTCCCTCCCCACCATGCTTACTTCTCATGCATCAAGAGGTGTGTGTGTGGGGGGGGGCATACAGTAGAGTGCCCTTGTAAACTTTATTTAATATTCTATGAATTTCAGATCAGTTATGTTTCATAATGACATGGCAATGCGGTCAGCCAGTGGAGGGAGGAGGTGGGGGGTGGGTGGGGGGGCAAGGAAGGCAAAGGGAGAAAAAGGAAAAATCAATACAACTAGCACACTTTTTCCCCGGCATGGCAAAGAGAGGGGATCTATTGTTGGGAATGATGATTTATGTCAGGGGTGGAAGGGCCGTCAGGGTGCGTCGGGAACGAAGGTGCGCGCCAATAATGATTAATGCCCCCCCCTCCATCCTGGAGACAACCCAGCCAGCACACTTTCAGCAGTCTACCCCCCCCAACACACACACACACACTCCTCCCCTCTTTGACACAGGACCTTTACCTCTTTCTGTTTCATTGGCTGACTTGTCGGAATATTTGGGGTTACATAATTACACTTTATTTTAATATAGTTCTCCTAGACGTATACTCATCTTGTTCTGCAACCTGTTCTCACTCCAACTCTCAAATACCACCGGTCTTTCAACGTACTCCAATATGAACCATGTCATTATTACGCCCTGAGTAACTCAGAAGCTTAGAACTCTGCTTAGGAAGCAGGTGGGAGTGCATAAATGGCTCAAACAAACATGCAGTGTCACCCAAGACACAGGTGTTCGAGTCCCGTGTAGAATCAAGACAAAATTGACTTACTTTATTGTAGTTTTATTATGTAACGTCCGCACTTAAGTAAAGCCATTTACGTAACAAATGTAGGTTTTTTTGCATAAGAAGTGAACTTATTTTATCCCAAACTACGATCTTTGCCTAAACCTTATCAAGTAGTTTTGGTGCGTCAGTAAACCTGAAAACTAACTAATTTATTTTGAAAAGAGACAGCATGCGTCCAAAACGGACTAAAGAGGGGTACCCAGAGCGTCATCATTTTTTTTTACTTTAAAGCGTAGGGCCACTGACCAAGCTGCGTATTTGATGAGTAGCAGTGTGTTGTGCTCTGAGGATATTTTGAAAAGCTCATCCAACCGGCATAGACACCTTTCTACAAACAGACCTGAAGTCCACGTACATTTCAATTTGGAGTCAAGAATTCAAGAGTACTGTCTAAGTGCTCTCCAGTAGTTCGTTCAGAAAATAACATCCAAGCAATCATAACATGAACCTCGAACAATAATGCTGTTGTTTTTACTATTTTCTAACAGATATATAAACCTTAATCACAGGGGGACCAATGAACCAGAAAAAAAATCTGATTCTACTGTGTAAATTGTTATTTGCGGACGCCCCTAATAAAAGAGAGCTATACATAATGTAACACAATGAAACAATAATAGAGAAATAAAATAGTAAAATAAAACCAACAGATTAAAAAGAAGTGAGAGGACGTTAGAAGTAAGCACCCTGATGACCACGCTCTGTTAACAGCACATTATTGTGTATTGCACACATTATAGCACGTATTCAAATTACGTGCCGTCACCACGAAACAAAGTCAAAGTTGACTTATTTTAAATTACGTAGGTTACATAAGTTACATTATTTTAACCCAAACTAACAAAGTAGTTTTGTTACCTAAAGCCAGTGGCGGGCCGTGCATTTTATACCTGGGCCTTCACTGCTGTCCTGCAGCTGAATAATCTCATTATGACGCTACGGTTATTATTTGTTTTGTGTAAAGATTAAGCTCTAACTCTAACTGCAGAGTGCAGATACATGAATACGCTGAGAGTGTGTCTCCTCTCTGCTCTGACTGCAGTTGGGACTGCTGCGTGAGGCTGCTGTGAGGGTCCGCCTGTGAGTGCTTTGTGGCGGCTCACGGCAGCACCCGCTGCTCGTTCACGACAGTGCAGACGTGCTTTCATGACGTGCTTTCACGTCAGAGTCAAAACACCAGAAAAGTCTCCAACAACACCAGAACAGGTCGATAGATTTGTCGCTAGTAGCTTTTGACAAAACAAGTCGCCATGAGGGTTTGGGATGTCGGCAGATTTAGCGAGAAAGCCAAGTTGCCAACACAGGCACCGACTAAATGTGTCCCCAGAGCAACATTGGATGTAACAATAGTTCCTATCACATATAAAACCAAACAAAAATGCATCTTCATAAAAACAAGTTGTACAAATAATAATATATATACAAGCATATTAAAGCTACTGCAGATGTAAAAACAAAAGCAGTTAACTTACCAAAGCTGCTCTTCACTATTTAAAGACAAAGTCCATCCTCCTTTCTTTGTTAATAAAGAGTTTAATCCCACGGTTGTTCAGTACATCCGTGCATTTTAGTTCCAGTAAGAAGTCCTTCTGGATTCATGGACGCCAGTGAAGACAGTCGAGCCTCCCCAGTTGTATGTCTTGAATAGGTTTTAATGCGTTTAAGGCTGAAAATGTCTGCTCCACAGAGGCAGCAGATTTTGGGATTGTCACCGCCCAACATGTCAGGCTAGCCCACTGACCAATCACGTATGACTAGGCCAGCTAGCAGGCTCTGGCATGTCAAAGAATCTGCCCAACATGTCAAACTAAAGATCTGATTGGTTAAAGACTATGACAATCAACAATATCGTCCCCATTCACTTAAACTGCACATGGATTCACTTGTGAGTCTGCAGGCCTCGGGCCTCTCTTCTTACCTAGAGAAAACCTAGGTGAAATCTGATTGGATAAAATCTCTACTTAAAACAAGCTGCACTGGAAGCAGAGCAACTGAGGAAGACAGTAGCTGTGCAATGAGAAAATAAGATAATGGGAAAAATATTTTTATAAATTATAATACATGTAGTGTATTTAATAAAAATTATTAAATTATAAAATAGCTATAACTTTGTGATTCTTTCTAGGCCATCAGAGAAGGCCTTGCTGGCCCTGACGGCCCACCACTGGCTAAAGCTAAATTGTTTCCGTGGTAGCAGCATGCAACTGTATCGCATTAAATGTTACCATCAGGTATGGTTTCCAGGGCCTGATGAGATAAAAAAAATGCTTTAATTCCTAAACTGATGTCTGAGAAGACCTCTGGACAGAAGTCAATACAACTGCAAGCAACCCACATATTGCTCCTCAGCCTCTTGCTCTGGCTCTCCTGCTCTTGGACCTCTTGTCCAGAGAAGCCATCCTGATACAAAAGCCTCATTAAAGACTTCTTGTATATTGATGCCAGGATATCTATATATTGCTTTTAATTCTAGGATTCCATCGAGGCCAGGTGGGATTGATGTTGATGTGTATCATTCTTTATAAAACTGTTTCACTACGCTACTTGTTTAGTTCCTTTGTTGAAGATACTTTTGTATCCCCTTTCCTAATTGTTGGTATTACATTATAGGGGTTTTGTTATTTTAGTCGTCTGGAGTAGACAGTAGCTTTGCCAGTTTCCTCTCACCCTTCATAGAAAGTTGTCCCAAGCGAAGTTCACATATTTATAATACATTTCTTTCAACTGAAACTAAAGCTTGAACATATCTTGATATACCTTATCTGAAAGAAATGTTGATAGTTCTAGTTCCTGTTTCTCCAAATCTTTCACCCCCTTCATATTCTCTTTTCTTTAGATGTAAGTGTTCTCATCTCTTCCATTGTCTTGCTTTAACACTGGTATCAAATGATCCAACCAATCATATAGTGTGTTGTTTAATATTGGGATGATGATTATTTATCACAATTGTTCATACATATTTGGAGCAGAAGGGTTTTATTGCACTTGGACATTTTGAATGTACTTTCACACTGTACTTATTGTACACATCAATAAATAGCATCAATATAGTCACTGATAATGAATGGCCCAGCCCTATGTTGGCCACTTCAATTCTTTTGAAGGTAATATAATAAATTCCTCTTGACACATAGCGGTGGTGGGATCATTTTTGATTTGCAGAATGTGTTGTTGTTGGTCTTCCAATTACTCTCTTTCCACCTGCCCTCTTGCTCTCACACCCCCACCTCCTTCCATCCGTCCTCCTCTCTCTCCGTGCTGCTATGGGTATGCCATGGGGTGATGGATCTCTGGCTCCCCAGCTGTGTGGCTGCAGGACAGGGGCGGTCACTTTTAAGCCCAGCATCAGCACTTTGTCTCTGCCAGAGCTGTCAGGGCTCACCACTCGGTACAAAGAAAAAGAACAGAGTAGCAAAGAAAGGGGGCGGTAGGAACGACAGAGCGGGCCGAGGGTGAGATGGACAGAGTGAGAGATGGCTGCCCGATGAAGGAAATGAATAGATGGAGGAGACTCGGCAGACAGGAGATGGAAAGAGAGATGAAGGAGAGGAGACAAAGTCCTTGTCTGTTCTGCCATGCCACAGTAGAGAAAGGCCCTGCAGACACTAATGTATATGTGGGTATTTGTGAATTTTAGGACATTTTGTTGGCCCATTGTCCATCTGATGTGGAATCGCTAACGATGTGGAATCGTTAACGTGTGAGCAAGGCTACATATACAGGAAATACCATTGTAGATGTTTGCTGCTCTTTGTTTTCTCCAGGCACACAACATAGAGAAATGAATCAAATTTAGGTTAGGTGATTGATTATATATGGAATAAAATGTGGTGGTAACAGCATTAGAAAAGCAAATTTGTTCTGTTTTTATAGGGATTTATTATATGTATCGAGATCTTCTTACCATAATATATTAGTCTTCGTTAACTGCTGACTACCTTTTCATACGATAGACACACACTTAGTATGGTCTTCTTGGGCGGGTATACGAACTGCTCTTTAACATGTCCAACTGCTCATTCAGTCTTTGTTAACGCCCGTCTTTAGAATGGACTTTCAGTTGATTGCATCAACCAAACTTAAGCCTAGTCTTTAGCTTGGTCTTAGCGATGAATGTACATGTGAACGCCCATATGACTCTGGCTATTGCCTGGCAGCGTCATTTGGGGCAACGTTTTTATGGAGGATCAGGAGATTTCAAGTACATCGAGTTGAGAAAAAGAATAGTGCTGTTTAGGTGGCACAAGAAGCAGTCAACTTTGAGAGATAACAGAAGCCATATGCGATTGTTCTGACTCGGCAGCCTACATTCAGAAAATAAACGGTGGAAACATCTTTTGAGCAAAGCAATGCAGAGTTGAAAACAACATTGAGAAAATTATCAACCACAATCTAATGTTACAATATAATATTTATTTTAAAACATTGCTGTTAATTCTTTGTATTTGTATGTCCTTTATAATTGGTATAACAAGCAAACATTTAGCCGGGAATTCTTTCTTTCATTTTGTCCCTAATGAATCTCTCCCATCTAAACACCAAATTTAAATTCACTATTCAATTTCAGTTTTAAGTTAGACTAAAAAGGAATCTCAGGGTGAGTATTGCAGGAAATATCTCTATGAACTCTTTAACCAGGTTCATGTTGATATAGAATTTCCATATGTCCTTGATCCCATGTTCATCAACATTCACAGACTACAACTGACATTGAGCACATAGAGATATGAGAACGTAAGGGGAAAAAACTGATACATTGACAATCCTTTTCGATATCACCTTTGGTCCACTTAAAGAATGAGCGAGGAGATTGGATTTCCACGAATGATACGGTGCACCCAGGAGGCCATTCATACCCGGTACATGTTCTCACTTTGTGCTGGCTATTCAAGAGGAACCTCCATGTGTAAGGCAGCCTTTGGAACGGGCCTTATTATTACCTGTGAAGCAGGGAGCGCCTCTGTGAACTATTCTAATGCGTGAATGGAACATGGAGTTGGCGTTGAGGAGAGGGGAAGGGAAGGGGGAGGGATGGAGGCAGAGAGAATGGAGGTGAGAGGGGGAGGAGGGAAACTATTGTGTCCTGTGTGTTGCTTGTGTGCATCTCTGCAAATACTGGAGGATGGCTGTTAATGCTCACCTCTGCAATGGCCTGTTTCAACCTTTAGGGGGTATCCCAGGATCCCCACTGTCCCTAAAACAGTGCATCAAAGACACCAACAGAGGGGATTGCTCAAACATGTAGACAAGTGATGCTGACTACCTTATTTGGTCTGTGTATGCAGGTTTAGATTTCTGAATAAATAAGGGGGCACTGGGCACAAAGGCTGAGGGTGGAACAGAGAAGGGAGGAGGGCTGAAAACCTAAGTTCCACCCTCCACTGCCTCCCTTTGCCTCTGTGTAAGAGATGACTCTACAGCACACCAACGTACAGGCCGATGTCAGTGTGCATGAGGGTGTCCCCCTTAGTAAGGGAAGAGAACAGTTGTTTCAGGATGAGCAATATACATATATAAGATAACACTGAGAAGAAAAAAACTACACAGGAGAAGTGGCTAAGTGTGGTAAGATAACAGTTGTTGAACTGCAATCCATGTTACTGTGTTAGATTTGACTGATTTATATGCAAAAATAGTTGCTGACTCCGCGAATCACCACCTTAACGTGGTGGAGGAGTTTGAGTGTCTCAGTGATCCTGGGAGCTATGTTGTCCGGGGCATTAGCCCCTGGTAGGGTCTCCCAAGGCAAACAGGTCTCGGGGGAGAGCCCAGACTAAGAGCGGTTCAAACGACCCTAATGATAAGCGGCCCACAGACTTTAGCCACCTCGCCCGGACCAGGGAAACCGGGGAACCCTCCCGGAGCCAGACCCAGGAGGGGAGCTCGTCGGCGAGCGTCTGGTGGCCGGGCCTTCGCCCATGGGGCCCGGTCGGGCTCAGCCCGAATAAACCGCATGGAGCAGCCACCCTGTGGACCCACCACCCGCAGGGGCAAGCATCGGGGTCGGGTGCAATGCAGACCGTCGGCGGGTCAGGCGGGAGGCCTAGGCGAGCCGATCGCCGGCAGCATAGACTAGCTCTAGGGACGTGGAACGTCACCTCGCTAGCGGGGAAAGAGCCAGAGCTGGTGCAGGAGGTGGAGCGATATCAGCTAGATATAGTTGGACTCACCTCCACACACAGCGCTGGCTCTGGAACCAAGCTCCTGGAGAGAGGTTGGACTTTGTCCTTTTCTGGAGTTGCCCAGGGTGAGAGGCGCCGGGTGGGAGTGGGGATACTCACGAGCCCCCGGCTGAGCGCCGCTGTGTTGGAGTTCTCCCCGGAGAATGAGAGGGTCGCCTCCATGCGCCTATGGGTTGCGGGGAGCAAGGCTCTGACTGTGGTTTGTGCTTACGCACCAAACAGCAGTTCAGAGTATCCGGCCTTCTTGGAGTCGGAGGGGTCCTGGAAAGGGCGCCACCTACCGACTCCATAGTTCTCCTGGGGGACTTCAATGCTCACGTGGGCAATGATGGAGAAACCTGGCAGGGGGTGATTGGGAGGAACGGCTTGCCCGATCTGAACCCAAATGGTGTCTCATTATTGGACTTCTGTGCTTGCCACGGTTTGGCCATAACGAACACCATGTTCGAACATAAGGTGGCTCATAAGTGTACCTGGTACCAGAACACCTTAGGCCGGAGATCAATGATCGACTTTGTAATCGTATCATTTGATTTGCGGCCGTATGTCTTGGACACTCGGGTGAAGAGAGGAGCAGAGCTGTCAACTGATCACCACCTGGTGGTGAGTTGGATCAGATGGCAGGGGAACCGGTTGGAAAGACCCGGCAAGCCCAAACGTGTAGTGTGGGTGAACTGGGAACGTCTGGCGGAGGACCCTGTCTGGGAGGTCTTTAACTCCCACCTCTGGAAGAACTTCTCTCACATCCCGAGGGAGGTTGGGGACATGGAATCCGAATGGACCATGTTCAAAGCCTCTATTGTCGATGCGGCCGCTAGGAGCTGTGGCCGGAAGGTCATCGGTGCCTGTCGTGGCGGCAACCCGATAACCCGGTGGTGGACACCGGAGGTGAGGGAAGCCGTCAAGCTGAAGAAGGAGACCTTCAAGGCCTGGTTGGCCCAGGGGTCTCCCGAAGCAGCTGACAGGTACCGGCAGGCCAGATGGGCTGCGGTGGTCGCGAATGCTAAAACTCGGGCATGGGAGGAGTTCGGGGAGGCCATGGAGAAGGACTTTCGGTTGGCCTCAAGGAGGTTCTGGCAAACCATCCGACGGCTCAGGAAGGGAAAGCAGGGCTTACCCCAGGCTGTTCTCAGCAGGGGGGGAACTGCTGACCCGGACAGGGGACATCGTCGGGCGGTGGAAAGAGCGCTTTGAGGAACTCCTAAACCCGACCAACATGTCCTCTGCAGAGGAGGCAGCACCTGAAGATCTAGGGGGAGGCTCACCCATATCCCTGGCAGAGGCCGCTGAGGTAGTCAAAAAGCTCCTTGGTGGATGAGATCCGCCCTGAGATGCTGAAAGCGCTGGACATAGTTGGGCTGTCCTGGCTGACACACCTCTTCAATGTCGCATGGGGGTCGGGATCAGTGCCCATGGACTGGCAGACCCGGGTGGTGGTTCCCATTTTCAAAAAGGGGGACCGGAGAGTGTGCTCGAATTACCGGGGTATCACACTACTCAGCCTCCCGGGGAAGGCTTATGCCAGGGTGCTGGAAAGGAGGCTCCGACCGTTTGTCGAACCTCGGATACAAGAGGAGCAATGCGGATTCCGTCCCGGCCGTGGAACAGTGGACCAGCTCTTTACCCTCGCAAGACTACTGGAGGGGTTCTGGGAGTTTGCCCAACCAGTCTACATGTGCTTTGTGGACTTGGAGAAGGCTTTCGACCGGGTCCCTCGGGGGTTCTTGTGGGGGGTGCTGCGGGAGTATGGGGTGCCGGACCCATTACAACGGGCGATCCGGTCTCTGTACGACTGCAGTAGGAGCTGTGTCCGCATTCTCGGCAATAAGTCAGACACGTTCCCGGTGGGTGTTGGCCTCCGCCAGGGCTGCCCTTTGTCTCCGGTCCTGTTCGTGACTTTCATGGACAGGATATCTAGGTGCAGCCTGGGGGTGGAGAACGTCAGGTTCAGGGGTCTCAGGATCGCCTCTCTGCTGTTTGCAGATGATGTGGTCCTGTTAGCCTCCTCAGATCGTGACCTCCAGCATTCACTGGGGCGGTTTGCAGCCGAGTGTGAAGCGGCGGGGATGAGAGTTAGCACCTCCAAATCTGAGGCCTTGGTGCTCTGCCGGAAACCGGTGGATTGCTCCCTCCAGGTGGGGATGGAGTGCCTACCTCAAGCGAAGGAGTTCAAGTATCTTGGGGTCTTGTTCACGAGTGAGGGTAAGATGGAGCGGGAGATCGACAGACGGATCGGTGCGGCTGCAGCAGTAAAGCAGGCACTGCACCGGACCGTCTTGGTGAAGAGGGAGCTGAGCCGGAAGGCAAAGCTCTCAATTTACCACTCGGTCTACGTTCCTACCCTCACCTATGGTCACGAACTCTGGGTCGTGACCGAAAGGACAAGGTCGCGGTTACAAGCGGCCGGAATGAGCTTCCTCCGTAGGGTGGCCGGGCTCAGCCTTAGAGATAGGGTAAGGAGCTCGGTCATCAGGAGGGAGCTTGGAGTCGAGCCGCTACTCCTTCGCGTCGAAAGGAGTCAGCTGAGGTGGTTCGGGCATCTCATTAGGATGCCTCCTGGACGCCTCCCACTGGAGGTTTTCCAGGCACGTCCAACTGGGAAGAGACCCCGGGGAAGACCCAGAACACGCTGGAGGGATTACATCTCCCAGCTGGCCTGGGAACGTCTCGGGATCCCCCAGAATGAGCTGGAACATGTTGCCGGTGAGAGGGAAGTCTGGGTCAGCCTGCTTGGCCTGTTGCCACCGTGACCCGACCCCGGATAAGCGGAGGAAAATTGATGGATGGATGGAGTTGCTGACAATCTGAAAATGAAACAGTCTTAACTCTTCATATTGCGATGGTGATTGCGGACACCTCTCTGACCGAAGAGCAATACCTTCTGTGAATGAGGTTAACACTAGCAGCCGACAAGCCGTCGCTGTCTCAAAGCACGTGAGGAGGACCATTAGGGGAGTGAACACCAGGAAGGCTGAAGGACTGGGTGGAATCTCTAGGCTGGTTCTCAGAGCCTGCGCTGACCAGCTGGCACCAGTGTTCATGATAATCTTCAACCTTTCCCTCACTCATTGTTTTCTCATGTGTCAAACGGTCAACAGTAGTCTCCAAAAGAAAATCTCCTTCCAGCTGTCAAAATGACTACAGGCTGGTAGCTCTGACCTCCATGGTAATGCAGTGCTCTAAGGCTACATCCACACTACTACGTTTTCGTTTTAAAACAAAAATGATCTCCGTCCACACGATGTTTCAGCATAGTTTTTGAGATGATCTCCGTCCAGACTAAAACGCCTGAAAACGAATATCACGTGACTATTCACGTACACTGGGCATGTGATTCTAGTACTGCTGTGTGGACGTGAAACCAGCTCAGCAAGGACATCATTTGATTTCAATTAATGAATTTTCCTCTTCATAGGCGCTACAATGCACACTCGCTCAATTCACTACACTCAGGGGTTTAGCTGCTGGTGTTGGAAAGTAACTAAGTACATTTACTCAAGCACTGTACAATACTGAGGTACTTTATTTGAGTCTTTCCATTTTCCATTATACTTTTACACCACTCCAATTCAGAGGTACTTTTTACTCCACTACATTATCTAGTAACTTTGCAGATTGAGATTCATAATACAAAATATATGGCGATGTATGATTATAAAGTATAATGTATTATTTTGGATAAAGATACGATTTTATTCATATCTTTGTCCAAAAGCGTTACCTGTTTTTAAAATAATTGAACACTGTATCATCAAAGTTGGTATTGTTGTTTATTTTGAGAGTTTAACTAGGCACACTTTATAAGAAGCACATGCATATTGATACATGTAGCACAATAATGCTAGCAAGCTAATATTGCTGCCAACCTGCAAAGAAGCAACACTGTTAACAAGCTATCATAGCTACATTGTGCCACAATAACTGAGCATGGTTCATTACATTATTATCCTTTAGAATTCTTAACCTGGCATTATCCAATGTTCAAATTTCTGTTCTGGAAATATATGCAAGTTAGCACTATTTATTAAGATAATGCCTACTTTGCATCTTGAAATATATATTTTAAGTAATCAACTGGGAACATGTCATGGCGATATCTATAAGTTGAAAGTGTTACCCTATTTCCCTGTAGTGTCACCGCTAGAATTCTTTTAGGGGCTTAAGGGCAACGCAGATATCTAACATTGCCGATAACTGTACTGCAGCAGCATCCTCAAGCTAGCTAACCATCAGTAGTACCCGTCACCAGCATTAGTTAGCCATTAACAACAACATTAACAATACCGAGAGTGAATATTCAGTGAATATCTCGCTATACAACAGCTTTTTTTGTGTGATGGCGATTCTTCCCCCAAAAGAAGGTGCAGCCTTGACAACTGACGCTTGATGATGTGATGTTGGTCTGGTTTAAGGCCAACCAAAATATTACACAGAAAAAACACTATAGCCACATAAATGGTCAATGGAATGTATTTGTATAGTGCTTTTCTAGTCTTCTGACTACTCACAGTGCTTTAACACTACGTGTTATTCACCCATTCACACCCATTCATACACTGATCACAGAGACTACCATGCAAAGTGTCACCTGCCCATCAGGACTCTAACTAACCATTGACACTGCGGGAGCAATTTGGGGTGTCTTGCCCAAGGACACCGACATGGATCGAACCACCGATCCTCTGATTGAAGGACGACCCTGCTCCACCACTGAGCCACGTATAATAACATACACATATAATATATAACAGATTAATATACTGTATATAATAAAGTCCTGGAGATCCGTTACAGCATGAATAATAATAATTCATTAATATAACACTCTCATTTTGGGATTTCCTTAAAGGCCCCGAATGTGACAGCCAACACATGGTTAAACGTTTCATTGGCAACAGCTCGGCAACCTCATCTTTTGTGGCCCAGGCGTCCCTCGATCCAAAAACACGTTTTACTACATGTTATGCCCGAAATGGCACCGTTCCAGTGGGACGTCTAGGACTCAATATCTGCAAACACATCATTGTAACGGGTAGGTTAATCAGAGACTATGATTGCAATATTACGATAAGCAGTATACCCTGCTTATCGTCTCTCCTGCGTGAACATAACAGGACACAACGTGACACATTGTCAAAATTTAGCAGTACAAGAGCGTGCTTCATATCCCGAGTACTGGAATGACGATATTTGGTCCTTCAGTGGACTCAAGTATGAGGCCACCAACCCATTCGATTGCCCTACTGGTGCCGACTGTACTGTCGCAGACCGAACCGCAGTCCCAGGACACAATGGTACCTATCCTGTTACACAAGGGTGGTGGCTGTGTGGTAATTTAGTTTATGCATCTCTCCCACCAGAATGGGACGGAGTATGTGCACCTGTTCGTATCACAGATCACACATTCATTCTCTCCGCCGCAGCAATGACCACACTCACGAAACGTGAGACAGGCCTACATCCTGATATGGATTTCAAACCCCACGATTCGGTTTGGGGTTCAAATGTCCCGGATGAATTTAAACATGCAGGGACAGGTAAAAAGGTACTCTGGGGTCTGTTCCCCTGGGTAGGAGTGGCCAAAAATATTTTGCGTATTGAAACAGTTGACTACCGTTTTAAAAGCTTTGTGAACATGACCTTAGCGGCAGCAAAAGGGGTCCGCGAAGAACTGACCTCCATGCGTTTAATGGTTATGCAGAACCATATGATGTTAGACCAGCTGACAGCAGTTCAAGGAGGCGTTTGCGCGATCGTAGGTGAACACTGCTGCACTTTCATTCCAGAAAATGACGCTGATGGTGACGTTATTCACCAGGCAATATTGGACATGACTAAATTACAAGACGCCATGGCTAAGGATGCCACACCGGAACCTGACTTCCTCACTCAACTATGGCGAACGTGACGTATGACCATAATACAATCCATTTTGATATTGATCGCTTTCATCGTTTTTGCTACCTGTGGCATCCCACTCATTCGACACATGATAAAGGGTTTAATTTCCAACCACATGGTGTTATACACTCGCGTACCCCCCGCAGATGACCAACCGGACCTTTTCCCCACCCCTGACTACCAAAGCGACACAGACTCTTACTCCGAGACTGATGAGGTGTAGACAAAGGGGTAACATGTGATTTCTTTGTTTTATTATTATTCAATATTTTTATTATCCAGACATATCTTGCTTGCTACATTACAGAGATCCTTTATCTCACAAAAACAGCTTTTCTTCAGATATCTCACATGATGATGTATTTTAAAACCATATTTTGGGAGAAATGCTTCTGAAGTTATTGTGATGTCCTTGTAACATATGTTTGCAATATTGTGTGATTAAAGTATAATCAAAAGAGTGGAATGTGATGGGAAAATATATTATTGTATCATGCTTAGTTTTAGAGAATGTACTACTCGTAGTCAGGCGATGTTTTTTAATTAGTTTTGTATCCAGGTGTCTTGTTATCTCTTCCCATGAAGGATGAGAAGTGAAGAGACACTGTGTCTTTGTGTTAGGAGAAAGACACAGAGAGACCTTGACTCCAGAAACTGAATTTCAGAAACAGACATCCTGTGTCTGAAATACTTTTACTCCCCTTTTGACACATTATCTGAATTTGGAAAGGCGTTAACCTTTTGTATGCATAAATGATGATTGAATGTTGCACCTTTTAGAAGCATTCTCACAGTACACTGAGATACGTGTCTATGGGACTGCTCTCTCTTTATTGCAATAAAGACCAACAACTATGATTCTTTCGAGACTCTGTTTATTGATCCAGATTGAAAACTTCCACCCTTCTCCCGATTAATCATAGAAATCTTCCATCACAGTACATACTAACGGAGTATTTCTATTGTGTGGCTTTTCTGGTTTTACTTTAAAGTCAAAGATCTGAGTACTTCTAACACCACTGGAGTCTTACATGGGCTGGTGTGATCAGTAGCTTATGGTGGCTGGTGCTATGCTAATGTTAGCAGAACTTAGACACATATGGCTGTGTAATTTACATTAAGTCAATCTGCTGACTTTATGATTGTTCTGCTCTGGTACTATTGTTACACTGCATTGTAGCTTGTACCATGTTCCCATAATTCCTAGTTAAGACCAAAAGTTACATATATTAGCTTTAAATGACTACAGTTCCATTTCAAATGTATTTGTCATTTGGGGCAACTGTCCCTCAATCAGAAGATAAGCGGTTCTAGTCGATGTCTCCTCGGGCAAGACACTTAACCCCAAATTGCTCCCGAGGGCTGTGCCATCAGTGTATGAATGGGTGTAAATGGGTGAATGATGACATGTAGTGTTAAAGCGCTTTGAATGGTCGGAATACTATAAAAACGCAACACAAGTACAGTCCATTTACCATTTCAACCATAAAAACAACTGAATGAACTGATGAAATGATGATTGTCAGGACCAGGGTATAAAATGACTAAACATTATACATCTAAACATCAAGACAAAACATGGAACCTTTTTGGGATCTAGTAGTAGCAGGTTCGGCTATTAGCAATTATCAAAGAGAATTGTTCATATTAATAGAATTATTAATAATAACGGGGCACCACCCTGGGATCAGATCTGATACAGTCTTAAAAAAGGAGCAGTGTTGACTCAGAATGTCAGTATAGACTACTTTACATTCATGAGGTGAACAGTGAAGGGTTGAATCTCAGCACTGACAATCACAACCAGCTGCTCTTTAAAAAGGCACAATAGAGTTTATTTAACTTTAGCATTATCAATTCATAATCAATAATACTATAATCAATAAACATATGTTGTGTAAAGGCACACAAGCAAGCATATGGGGTGTGTTTAGTTGTGTGTAGGTGGGAGGGGGAAGGAATGAGAGTAAGCAAGATGGTTGACATGACCACAGTAAAAGCTATTTCACACAAGAGTTCCTACTGGCAGACGAGACCATGAAACTCAAACAAAGGGAGAGGGACAAGGTAGGATGTGGTTTTCACATCATCTGCGATACATGATAATATGGTGCAAAACTGAGATGCACTCACACACTATCTTTGTCTATCTGAGATATGTGTGTGGAGGCATGTGGAAGGGTATAGGTGGTGTGTGTGTGGGTTAATAAGAGACTGAGAGAGGAACGTGTTCAAAGCAAGGCAAAGAATCCTGACTGCTGAGGAGAAACACAATAGCTGTCCTTTCCTCACTCAGAAACCCGTCTAGCAAACTCTCTTTTGGCGGTCCTGGCACTGGTCCTTTAAGTGATGAAATGCAGCAGAATGGCTTCAGACAAGCAGGGCCCCACTCCGTGGACCAACACCAACAATCAACAGTGTTTAACACAGACACAATTGCTCGTCAGTTGGTTAACAGCAGCTGATCCGCGTAGGGCAGCGCAGGAAAAACAATGAGTTGACTAAAGTGAAAGTGAAGTTATCCTTCTCTTTCATGAAGAACGGTGTTTTGCTTCTTCCTTCTGCAGACAGGGTGAGATCAGTGGCTTGTGGTAAACTAGGGTAAAAAGCCGAGCCGACACAGCACAGAGGCAGATCCCCAAGCTCAGGTTGGGGGAGGTGATAGAGGGAGTATACTATCCGGTGCAGGTGCTGCAGCCACTAGGCACGTGGCAGTGGTCACACCTGCAGCCCATGAGCTAATTACAATGAGCATATATTCCCAGGGCTGTGAAGCAGCAGCGGCAGACAGACTGGGCAGAAGAATACGAGAATCTCCTGAACCTCTGGAGAGGAGCTTCAGCAGACCGGAGGTTATTCAGCGGACTCGCCTCTCTCCTCTGCTCTGCCCAAACAGGACGGAGGAATCATCTCACACTGGGTGTAGGCCAAAGACCCCGACCGGGAGGAATCTTTTGTTGGGTTTGACCCAATCCCGCTTTACACTACCCTGTTTATTAAAGGACACTTTTTGTTACATGGCTACTGTCTCTGAGTCACCTGTTTTATCTCTGAATCTTGCCTCCACGTCCCCCGGGCTGCCACAGGCTGCACAACAATCTTTCAGTGGATCCAAAATGGTCGGTGAACACTAAAAGAACCGGTCTGTTACTCCTCGAGCCAGGGTGGCAACGTTTGTTACCTCCTGTTGAGACTGATGTCAGTGAGGAGGAGAGAACAAAATTATATAAGTCATCGTAATTGAAAACTGCTAATATCAACCTTTCATCAAAACAGGAAGGCAGTGGTAAATTAGTAAAGCCCGCCTCTTGCTTGATTTGATTGGCTGCCTGGGCCAAGTGTGACATCGCTGAGAAAAGTTGAAAATATTTAAACTTTTATTCATATCTAAATACCCTAGAAAAACACGACGCGCAATGCAAGAGAGGAGCGCATGACAGGCTTGTCGTACCTTTGAAAAAACAATGGTTTCAAGGCTGTGTTTGTAGTGACACGTGTGAGCGGGGCCATAAGGCATAAGTGCAACACCCACATAAACACTGAGCTCTGTCATGATTGTTGCCATTGTTTACACTTATAGCGCTGTTAGAGAGCTGTGCGCAGGAAATCCATCAATCATAGATATGATCAGAATTTTGTATTCGGCTCCTTTCAACAATAACAAAAAGGTCAAAGAAAACATGCTTGTGAGGAAAAGGACAATGAAAAGATAGAGAAACATAACTGCTGGTACTAATGCAAATGGTAAAAACTGAACTCCACTACTATTAATTAGGGCTGTTCAAAAATATCGATATAGCTTACTATCGCAATAGTAGGCTCAGGCCAGTGACCTCCCGGCCTGTCACATGATCCGGCCAAAATCACAACATGGCGTCCGTATACTGTAGAGTATAAGATGTGATCCCGAATCATTCCTGCCGACACATGATGGATGTAGCAGTGTAGTGCCCAGGGTTTACGAAGAAGTGATGAAACGTGTTCAAATATGTCTCCCCCCTGCAGAGAGAGAGTAGCTCTGACGTTAGATGACTAGACCACTGAGTCCAATGTTTTGATGACGTCACGACACCACAGCATGAGAGGCAGTACAGGCAGTAACCTCGCAGAGTTTCTAAAACCTGAACCTGGAGGAATGGGACATAAATGGGAAGAACCCAGCCATAGTGACAGGTAACTTTACTTAATGCACCTTATTTCATTGGATGTTTATGGCATCTACATGTGAGTAAAGAGTGGTCAGTGACAAAATTCCTTTTCAACACATACTATGCTACATCCACATCTATTGGGGGTCTTCCCTGACTGTAATTTCTACAGCTGTCATGAATCCTTTCCATATGATCAACACATTTAACCGTAATCAGAAATCAGCAGATGACAACCCGCATACACATGGGATGGATGGGAACAAAGAAATAGTCAATCCCTGAGGAGCTGAGACATATCCCAGCTGGACAGCTTTCCCATCAATGCAGCTACACTACAAGTCCCTCTTTTCCTCACACATCATAAGAATGTTCTACTCAGCAGCTAAATTTAGAGGTGAGCTTCGGAGTCTGAGTCTCAGGGGCTCTGGACGAGTCTTATTTGTTAATTTAACCAAATTTTATGGATCCTATATGAACTGGCCTTAGTGGATTTACAAGCAGAGACACCTGGTGAAGGGGCTGGATAGGGTAGTTTGTGCATGTGTGTTTGATGAGAGGTAATAGGGTACATACTCTACATATAAACACACATATATATCTTTATATTTGTGTGTGTGTGTGTGTGTGTGTGTGTGTGTGTGTGTGTGTGTGTGTGCAAATGTGTGAGTGCAAAAGTCCTCACCACTGTGGCAGCTTCAACCGAGCAAGAAAAACTGGAGCGGATCCCAGAGGTGAGACTATTAGAGCATGCGAATTATAAAACTATTAACCAGAATGTAGCTTCCAATTAAAAAATGATTCAATATCAGGATCTGATGGCTGAATTTTGATTAAGCAGAGACCCCATCAGGAGCGAAGGGAGATGGACGGCGGTTGGCGACAGGGTCTCTACTTAAGAGGCAGTGGTCTAATGCAGATTTGTCTCTTTTGGCTAAATTGAGGTTAATAATTTTAAGTAACATGTCTGGGAGTGAATTGAGGGAGAGATGTGTTTGAATTCTCTGGACAGTCGGAGACCTGCTTGTCTGCTGGAGGATATTGATATGCAAGGGTGAAAGAGCACACATACACACAAACTCACGTTTGTTTTACTGTGTTGAAGGACTTTCCATTGGCTGTGTCCTTAAAGCTTATTCCTTACACTTTAACCCTCAACTTGCTTAACTACAGTTTCCACTATTAACCCAATCCCTTTCCTCATCCTAATTCTTTTTTCAGACTCTAATGCTGCAGTAGGATTTTTGTTTTGTGTCTAACAAGTTTAGGACGAAGACCAAAAATGTTGTGAGAACGTTTGTGCTAAGGATGACCCAGAAAGCATGAATGTGCTCAGCGAAGTTAATGGATATCTGATATCAGATGAGGGACTAAATGTGATGTATTAAGTTTACTATTTGTCCTGCGTGTGGCACCAGAGAAAACATCACGGAGTGTGCCAAATGAAAAGGGTTCATCATCTGGGGATCTGTTCATGAGTGAGTATTTGTATGAGGGGTGTGCATTTCTCTGGCCAGCCAATTCCCCAGATATAATTATATTCTTTACATTTTTTTTTTTGAGAAAAGTTTGAAGAAACACATTAACCGCTATGAAGCAATCTCAATTAAGAGGCTTTTGTCTGGGCAGAGATATGTCATAGTGTGTGTATTACCTTGTTTGGTTTGGTCTAAGTTTACCTGTACTGTTACCGTGCTATTGTATATTTTCCCGTTCAGTGTTCTGTAAAATAACTCTTGTGCTTGTTGCTGCTGTGCTTTGTTGTGTTAAAAATCTGCCACCACGAGTAAAGTCGGTAAACTGTACTTTGTTAGTTAAATGTCCATCGCCTGAACCTGAGTGCACCACTTTACTGCTGCGGTAAAGATTTTCCTTGTATTGAGTGCCTCTTACTTCTTTCCTTTCTTTTCACACTCACACACACCTATTATGTTATTTCATATTTGTGGCCGGTAAGCGTGGCCTCTATGGAGTGTTTTATTCTGTTAAATAATCGCGGCCACACCGCCATTTTTGGAGTTTTGCGCTGTGTAATCTTTTCCGCGACTGCGTCTGCCATCTTATTCCCTCTCTCTCCTCAGTAAATTTGTCCTTTGGGGCACATGAATATCAATCTACTAAATTAATGTTGATCGGATTGAAACAGAGGAATACAGGTCTACTGAACAATGACATCATTAGATCCCTCGGCTACTTTGGCAAACACTCAAAGCAGTTCTAACAATAGTAAAAGCATTGTCATACAAAAAACAGCGAGTGTTGTATGTAATGTGATTAGCTTTAAAAGGAGCCGCACCGACAGCAAAGAGCCACCACATCCCCGATAAGTTAAAATCTTTACAGTATATATATTATACATATATACTGTACAGACGTGAATTAAGTGTAATCTTGTTTTTATCCTCTTCCTGCTCCATCTGCCAGTGGCTTTATAACTGATGTCTGTCATTGATTGGTCAAACACAGAGAGGTAAGGGAGACATACACACCAACACACTACACAGATCAAGGCTGTCATGTTAATCCTTTGTGGGTTCATACTCTTTACATACATTATATTGCATTACAAAATGCTGTATATTGTATAATATATACAGTATATATATATATAGTATACAATTCTCAAGCAAATGTCACGTTATTGGAATAATCTTAAAGCAGATTCTTAATACAATATGCCCAAGGAGTCTATAAAGAAGGAATCTCATTAGTGTTATTTGGAGACAAATCTTACTAATGCTGATATGGCTCCAGCGATGGAAAGTACATTTGAGTTATGTGAGGAGATTATTGTTCAACACGATATTGGTTGACCACGATAATGGTCCTCAGGTGTCCATAACAGAGCGATATTCAATTATGCAACGCCTGTTGGGAGTTTAGCGCTATATTCATTTTGTCTCTTTCCAGTTTTCTCTTGCTTCACTGCATTGTTGTAGTGTATAAACAACAACATGCTTCATCTGATTCTGTGTTCTTCCTGCTAGACTTCCCTGTTCTGTTTCACCACATTTGTCTGTTTGAGTATGAAGAGGGAGATTATAGAGGAATATCTTAAGTATCAAGCACAACCTTTTATTATTAAAGATAACTCATACTATGTTGTATGTTCTGTTACTAAACAACCAATCTACTTTCTATTTACATCGGCACCCTTATGTCCAGTGTACGTGAATAGTCAAGTGATATTGGTTTTCAGTCGCGCTAGTATGGACAGAAATTATTTAGAAAACAATGCTGATGTCAAGGGAGTTCAGGACAGGACCCAATAGCAGACCACAAGACAGGATTCAGGTACAGGACACTTTATTTACACTGGACAGAAGGCATTCGGTGTGGTTACCCGTGGACCGACACCGGAATGCAGGCAGGAGACAGAAGGCAGGATCGACGATGTGATTCCCGTGGTTCGACACCGGAGGGCAGGCAGATCGACGGTGTGATTCCCGTGGGCCGA